>NC_049195.1:5217983-5517983 GCF_009769625.2 Cygnus olor | reverse complement strand
CGCTCTTGAGGACCACGGAGGACGAGCTGTGGCTCCAGCTGTGAACATGGAAAGGGAGCTCTGTCCCTGGGCAGGAGAGGGGGCCTGGGCAAGGTGCTGGTGCCGGCAGGGCTGCCAGCCTCGTGGGTGAGCAGGACTCTGGGTTTGGGTCTGTCTGAGCGGTGCTGAACGTGGCTTCTCGGTGCTGGTTTGAGGGCAGCCCCGCTTGTGCGACAGCTTGGTGGTTCCTCTGAGAGTGGGCACAGCCCGGCTGCGGGGCTGGCTGCGTCCTGCCTGCCGGTGGAGGCACCCAGAGGTTAGCTTCTCCTTTCTTTCTTTCAGCAGCGTCCAGCAGCTGTCTCCTCTCTTCTCCTCGGCAGCACCAGCAGAGCCCCTCCAGGAAAGGGGAACGTGCTCTGACCCAGCAGCTCGCAGCACTGCACCTCGTTTGCTGCTGGCTCGCTCGCGGCAGTAGCGTTCCCTGGTCCCGGAGAGGTCCTGGCGCACCTCTGGCTACGTGTGGCTGCTGCCCCGCAGCTGGGGCTGGGAGCAGGCAGCAGCAGCAGCATCTGCCATGCATGGAGCAGAGCTGTGGGACCTTCCTGGGGCACAGCAGTGCCGGGGGGGCCGGCAAGCATGCTCGGGTTAATTGCGGTTCAGGTTTTGGTGCAGCTCTGGTGTGCAAGGGACACGGCGATGGAGGTGTGGTGAAGTGCGAGTGCCCTCCTGTGCCCACCCGCACCTCCCTGGGCTGCAGCCAGGTTGTTTCTTACTCTTTGTGCAGGCTGGGCTGGCCACACGCTCTCCTGGAGTTCATTCTACTCTTTCTCTTGCTGATTTTATTTATTGTTTCTGCCCTTTCTCTGGGGTCTGAGGGGATCCTGCTGAACGGGCTCTTGCTGCACTGGAGACTGCAGTACAATCAATACATGCTGTTTATTTTTTCCCTTGACTGACAGTTCCTTGCCTGCAGCCTTCTCCTGTTACAGCCCTAATGTGTCTTCTGGCAGGTTTCCTTCTTCTGAGTGATTTCTAAAGGAAGGAGCAATGAGGCTGAAGGAACAGCAGAGCTTTCCGTTCTCTCACGTTCCCTTCCCTGCCCCTGAGGGTGCTGCAGTGGGGCCCCTGCCCGCGTGCGGGAGAGCGGTGGGGATGGAGTCCCAGGCTCCTGCGTGCTGACGAAGGGGGGCTGGAGGGGCCGGGGCAGGGGGGGCGCAGGCATTGCCGTGCAGCTGTAAAAGTGGGAGCTTACTCAGCAGGGCTGTGCCGGGCAGGGGGAGGTTGTCTTTCCAGCTTCTGGGAGGGCGCTTGGGTGCGCTTTGCTGCAGCGGTGCCTGCCTGTTGCGTGTCTTGCAGGGTGCCCTGTGCTGCACCATCACAGCCTGTGGCCGCGGTCCTGCGGTGCCCAGGACTTTCACCTGGTGAGTGAGCAAGAGTGATGCGGGAGAGGTTTTGCTTTTGTGCCGTGCATGGTGCTGAGCCCTCGTGGAGGGTAGGAGGGTGCTTTGCTCCCAGGGGCACTGGCAGTGCTCCCAGTTTGTCTGGGAGGTTGGGTTTCCTCTCTTCCCTCTGTGTGAGCGGGACTGGAAAGCCGGAGCTGCAGAGGTACCGATGAGAGTGTTTCAAGTGATGCAGTGCAAGTTGTGCTTTCAGGCTGGACCCCAACCATCTCCAGGGAGCCTTTGCTCTCCTTGGAGCTCTTGCTGCCGCAAGTAATTTTGCTCTGAGTGAACAAACACTTTCATATATCCTGCTTCATTTTAGTAGATATAAAGAAGACATTTTTATATCCTCAGTGCTCCCCTCTCTCTGCGTTAGAGATAGCAGAGCTATGCTACAGTCTGATAGGAGCTGTTTGTAGTTGGGGCCAAATTCCTGGTGTGGTTCGATGGGGTGAGCGTTACACAGGCGAGAGTCTTGCCCCATGCTTGGGGAGCCGTGGCCAGCAGTGGGGCACTGCCCTGCGCCCTCTCCCTATTGCATCCCCTCCCGCGGCATCTGGGCATCAGGGTAGATCTGGGGGGATGCACGGGGTGCTGGGGGAAAGGGTTCTGCCCTCCTCTGTGGCACAGGGTCTCAGGCTTTCCAGATGGCGAGGACAGCCCCAGTGATGTGCTTTTATGCTTCGGTGTGGCTCGGCTCTGAGCTCGAGGGAGCAGCGTCAGCCCCGGAGCTGCTGTGGGAGCCAGGCATTTGGCACCGCCTGTCCTGGCTGGCAGCGAGTGCCCGGGCAGGGACCACAGCCTCTTGGCACCAGGGCTGAGTGAGGGCAAGCCTGGGTTTAGCACCCCGGGAGG
This sequence comes from Cygnus olor, assembly GCF_009769625.2. Taxonomy (NCBI): domain Eukaryota; kingdom Metazoa; phylum Chordata; class Aves; order Anseriformes; family Anatidae; genus Cygnus; species Cygnus olor. The sequence continues at coordinate 5,515,707 of NC_049195.1, read as the reverse complement.
ACTTGTGCTGCTGTCAACACAACGTGGCTGACGGCTGATGAGTCCCAAATTAGATCCTGAAATCTGCCTTTATTGTGTTTTATGTGTTCCCTCCCAGCCCGAATAAAGCTTTCACTTCTGTTCTCTGGGAAGAGCCCTTGGGGTGGGTGGCTGGACGCTGGCTTTCCCTGGTGCTCTGCCTCCACGCCTCGCCTGCGAGCAGATGTGCCAGCAGCTCACAAGGAGGGTGTTTCAGGACCAGATGCGGCCCCACAACAAAGCCTCTCCGTGCACCCTGCAGGAGTGGGTCAGATGCACGGCCCTGCGGCGTGCTCGCTGCTGGAGGGGAAGGGAGAGTCCCACAGGGTGGGTGCTGCAACTGGCCACTGCTACTGCTGGGATGGCAGAGAAAGGCTCTTGTCTGCCGTCACATCTCTGGTGGCTGCTGGGTTTGATGATAAAGATTTACTGGTTGGTTGGAGAGTGAAGGGGGAGGTGGGCTTGTGGCTGAGGTACTGATGAGCCTTCAAACCCCGTGGCTTTGGATCCTCCCTGGGGAGCAACACCCATCCCAGGTGCTGCCTTTCCGATGTGCGTGGAAAGTGCAGGAGCTGCGTGCCCATCTGGCTGCTTGTGAAACCTGCCCCTCGTGCCCAGGAGTCTCTGATCTTGGCTCTGAGCGCTGCTTTGCAGGAGTGAGACCTGGATACATTTTTTAGTTCCCAACTGGGTTTATGGTTCACCTGGGCAGCTCCCATGCTCCCTGAACCTGCATTGCTGGCTTGCAGAGACAACTGCTGCTGTGCAAGGCAGGGAGCTGTGAGCTCCCAATGCACAGGATTTCCAGACCCTCTTTGTCTTCTGTAGACACATGATACTGTATGATACTTGGAGCAGAACAACACCCCTGCTAGTTGCCAGCTTGTTTTCTTCCTCTAGCAACAAGGTTCTAAACTTGCAGCAATCACAGCAAAGCAATTTGCAAACAAGCCACTTCGGAAAAAGTCTCTAATTATGGGTATTACGCTGCTGGAAACTGCTGTGCTCAGTGCAAGAGTTCAAAGTCAGAACTGATAAAGAAATTGAGGCTCATTTTGAGGAATGCTGTTGTTGCTTCCCAAGTAATGTCATGGAGCTTAGAGCTGCCTGTAAACTACTTGCTCTATTTTCCAGATTCATTGCAAATTAACCTGGTTCAGTGTCTTTAGCTCCTTTAAAGCTTGCATCTCTTTAGCTCCTCGGACATCCTGAATTTGAAAAACAGATGGAATTAAAGTTTCACTTAGGTTTCTAGTCCGGAATTACTTTCTTGTACAGTAACAGTATAACACAACAGGGCTTTTGGCAAACGGTAGACCTTTTTAGCACACGGGCAGATAAATACCATTATTCCTTTTGCCAGTGTAGTGGCTGGGAGTGTGAGGGTAATACGCAGACTCTGCTGCATTCTCGGGATTGTCATTGCACTGTGCTGTTGCCATTTGTGTCTGAAACGGTGAACAGAGCTGCCGTCCAGAGGCAACGTGTATTTATTACTACAAGATCCAGCAGAGCAGGACTTCAAGGAACAGTGCTGCGGGGGATTCCTCTCCCTGCCAGAACCCAGGGCTTTTGCAGTGCTGTCTGCTACACACACATCTGAGAATCAAATGGAAAGGGACAGCAGACAATTAATCACCTATCCAAGCGCTATTTATCTGCAACTTTGAAGTAAACTCCCAAATGATGGAAATATGTTAGTAATTTTTGGCCATATGTGCTTTTCCCCCAAAATGAGGCAGAGCCAAATGGCACAGAAGTGATACTTTAATGTACAACACATTTTCATCATTTTTCCCATGCATACTAAATTCCTCTTCATGGTCAGGGCAAGGGAACATTATTATTATTATTATTATTATTATTATTATTTTAATTTGGGTTGTGATTAACTCAGGAAAATGCTGAACCCAAAGAGGAAGATATTTTCTATGGGAGTTGTGTGGGATTACCTCCCTTTGCTGGGGAAGGTGCCTATGCTGCTGGCTGCTCCCTGCTTCCCCATCGGGCACGGGTGCTTTCAACGGGCTTTGCTGCTCTCACGTAGACACATTCGGTGCTTGGGAACTTGTTTCATGAGCGCCCGAGGCCAGGAGTGACTGTACACAAATGTTTGAATGTTTGAGGAGCTAGGCTGACCTTTTAAATGGCCCTTGTAAGAGTCTCTCCGTGTGCAAAAGCTGGGAAATCATGTTCTTACTCAGCCAATGTTTTGCTAGCAAAGTTTGTGTTGCTCCACTGAACGAGTTTCCCTTCCAAATACAAAGTGCCTGGCACGTTTTGTGGTGGGGGACGGGAAGCAGAGAGGCCGATGTCTTACGGTGGTGCTCTGCCAGGCAGGCACGGCTCTGCCTCAGGGGGTGAGGGGTTTTGCACTGCGGCCTTGCAGGCAAGCTGGGGTCCGGGTGTCACGGGGAAGCTTTTGATTGTGCTGTCCTGGCACCCACTGTCCCTGGGGCACCTTCCTGGCAGTGCCTGTTGTGGGGGCAGTGCGGTGACACGGGTGGGTGGATAGCAAGTACTTTGCAAGCGAAGGCTGCTCAGGACTTTTCTGTTTTCCCCTTCTCCCGGGCTTGTTTTTCAGCTCTTAAGATGACCATAAAGGAAGTGAAGAAGGAGAATGGGGACAAGATGATCATCCCACGGAAGAGAAAGGCGCTGAAGCTGGGACCCATCAGGAAGAAGAACCTGAAGAAGCTGGTGCTGTTCCTGAAGAATGGTGCCGACTGCCCCTGCCATCAGCTGGACAACTTCGGCCACTACTTCCTGATCATGGGCCGCCAGGTGAAGACCCAGTACCTGCTGACAGCCATCTACAAGTGGGACAAGAAGAACAAAGAGTTCAAGAAGTTCATGAAGAAGATGAAGTCACCAGATTGCCCGACATTTCCATCCGTCTTCAAGTGATGAAGCGGGCGGCGGGAGAGCTGCTGGCCCGCGCCCCGGGCATGGCGGTTCCAGCCTCGCTCCCTCTGCCGTGGGCATGCAGGGGCCGAGCCCCTCCTGTTCCTCCTCATCCTTCTCAGAGCTTCCTCCCCAGGCCCCAGCCCTCCCGCATTCCCCCGCCGGCATTCTCCTGACTGCCAGAGCATGCGAGTGTGATGAGCGAGCACTGAGCTGTCTCTGAGGTCACAGACTATTTGCATCTGCAATAGCCAAAGACCTATTGCTGCAAGGATATGTAAATTCCTTTAAATAGCAGCTGTCAGGTAAAGAGGGCAGGCAGAGGGGTGTGAAGTTGTCAATTGCATGATTGCAGAAAGGACACTTGTGACCGCTTTCCTCCTGTGTTCACGGCTGCAAGAGCACCCTGAGTTAATTCCTGTTTGAACCAGAGCCAGCTTGTTAGAAAAACATCCCATCCTGACGATAAAAGTTAATAAATGAGTGATGGAGAATCTGCCACAACCTCGGATAAAACCTCCTAATGGCTAATTGCCCTCGCTGTAAAACAAACAAACAACATTCTAGTCTAAATTTGTTTGGTCTGGGCCTGAGCCCTGGCATCCTCGTGGTGCCTTGGTCGGCTGGATGGGAGAGGTCCCGGCCCTTGCGCCTCCCAGTGCCAACCCGCCAAGGCAGAGCCCCGTGCCCGGCTGGCCTCGTCCCTGTGGAAATGTGTGCTGCTTGGTGGCCAGCCCCACTGCTGGCAGAGCCTGTGGCCAGCCCCTCCTTTTTGTGTCACTTGCTCACTTTACCAGTGATATTTTTATGGTGTCTTCAGGCTGCTGGCCAAATATCGGATTGCAGAAGGGCAAGGATCGGTGCCCGTGGAGCACCGCAGGAAATGCATCATCTCCGCGTTTCCCTCCCTGCAGTCACCATGGGACCTATCGGTGTCTGGACTTCAGTCCATTTGATGTGTGACAACTTGGCTTTATATCATTCTGTTTGTTTTTTTTTTTCCTTAATCAAAATGTCACGTTAGCACGAGGTCAAGTCATTTATGAAAGACAAAGACTATTGCATCCAAATGATTACATTTATCGACCAAGCTGAAATTCATTATTCCATTAATTGGACAAGCTCTCTTTCCCATAGACCCATATTGCTCCACATTAATTATACTATCCTGCTTCCATTCATTATTCTCATCAATCATGATTGCTCTAAGAGAATGAATATCTTGCAATTTGAGATAATCCTGTTGCATTGCAGTTAAGTGAAATAACAAAAACTCATTTTTGAGGTTTAAACCAACCCTGCTCAAAGCTGGTGAATTAATTATTTTCTAGCTCAGGAGTGCTGTTTATTCCCTTTATGGGGTTTGAGATGTGGATTTTACTGTAGATAAATTCCATGAATAAGCCAAGCACCCAGATGAATGATGTTTCAAAACTACCAGAGAGCTGGAGTTAGGATGTGAACTCTTTAGAAAATCCCACAAAGTTGTCTTAGACCACCATGTGTAGTAGTGTTGTTTCTTCAATGCAAAGTTAATCATTGTAGACAATGTACCTTATCAGTGAATTAAAACAAAAAACACACAAAAACACCCTAAGCTTTTGCACCACAGATTGATGAGGCGAACTGATGGGGAAGGCGGACAAACGAAGCCTCATCAGAAGGAGGCCGTGGCCTGCAGTTGGGACCCTTTGAGCTACCAGCACGGTTCTCTCGGTGCACCCGTGGCACCAGCCGGTTTCTTCCCGCAACTGAGTGAAAATCAGCAGGACGGGAATTGGTTCTGCATCAGAGAGAGATGCTTAAAGGTTTAGTTGGGCTGGGATCTTCATACTCTCACCAGGCTGCTTGTATGGGTCCCGCTGGCCACTTCTAGAAAAGTGGGCTTTGATTTAGTGTTTTAAAAATGTGTATTTCAGCAGGAAATGTCAAATAAAAGGGAAAATCAGTTCATGTGTGTTTAGAGCCACTGCTCAGAGCTGCTTGATTTCCACCAGTGGCCCTTGAGCCTGAACGCCTGGCATCAGAGGTGGCTCATACAGATGGGGCAGCGCTGTGTTCCCTCACGCCAGCACACAGCATGCAGCGACACACATGAGTTTGTTAGTGCTGCTGGTGCTTTATTTTTCCACAAGCAGTTGGGAAGAACTGGTAATAAGAGAGTACCCAGGAAAGGTGCCTTTTTCTCTTTGCAGCTGTTTTGTTCGTCATCTCATGGACTTGGTCAGAGCTGCCCGGGAGCTCCCTTCCCACTGGTGGCCGTGCCAATGTGCGGCGTCGGGGGGCAAGGGGCAGCAGCGATCCTCCTGGCTGCATCCAGGGCTGAAGAAGTCCCGTTCCTCCACGTCACTTGGGGGAAGAAGAAATTATCACTGTAATTACAGGCTAAAAGCATACTATAATTGTATGTTACTGGCTGCTCTATCAGTTACTTTAAACAGCCCTCTGATCCTGTATGTTTGTCCTTGAGAAGCAGATCAGAGCAGCTGAGTGGATTCACACGTCGTATTTCAGACACAGTATTTTGGATGTTTCCATGTACCTGGACAGGAATTGCACCATTCTCTTGCCTAACTGCTCTGTGATCTGTCAGCAGTTCCTGCATGGATCTAGCTGGCAGATTGACTATGCATTGCTCTCTTCCCTTTGTACTCTCTTTGTATATGGAGGTTTTTGATAAAAATAACAGAACTAAAAGAAATATGTTTGATGTAACATCATGTTTTAGTCAGTTAAGGTATCTTTTTATTTTGTTTTAATGTAATTTTAGATAGTTAATTTAGAAAAGTGTGGCAGATTGGAGGGGATGCCTTTTCTGTTTGGAAGTTTTGAGAAAGAAAAAATGTAAAAGACGAGTGAAAATCAGCACTGTAAAGAGCCACCTTCTTGCAGCACTGAACAAGTGTAAGGCTTTTCATTGCTGTAGCTGGTGGGATGCTAGTGTTCACAGTATGTTATTTTAGTGGCTGTTTTTGATGTTGTGACTTACATTTATTTTCAAGCCTAATGTCGGTTCTGTATTTTTATGCTTTTTCTTCCATGTATCAATGTTCACTTAACCAAAATTGCTGAATTAATGAATTACAGTGTGATCCCCCCCCTCCACCCCTTTTTATAAAGAGATGTTGTTTTCTATCCTACATTGGTGCTGTCAGAGGTGGCTGCAGAGTGGCTGATGTGATGGGATGCTTGGGGTGGCCGTGCTAGGTCCTTCACGGGTGCACATGCTGCATGCTTACAGCAACGATGTTCCGGTCTTAATGCACCGCATTTGTCTTTGTAAAGCAGGTGGTAAGATCGAGACAGTTGGTCCCAGTAACGGAAGTCCCCATGTGAGATTTTTGGCATGTTCTTCTCTTGCATTCATTCCATTTGTGTTTATAGTATAATATGATTTACACTTTCGGCCATTCAGCCTATCTCGTTATTGTCCAGTTCTCTTTAACTTCGTGTCAGTGAAAAGTAATGTGGCTTCACTGTGTCCCATGCTACAACTTCAGATTATTGAAGGAAACTGCCATAGCTTTTCAATAATGAAATGCTGGGGCAAGAGCTGGCGGCCTGCTAGCTAACAAGATGCCATAAACCCAGTGGTGGTGGAAGGCGCCTGTCAGTACCCTCCCTGTCCGCAGGCAACACTGCCTGAGCCCCCACTGTCCCGAGCCCAAAACAGCATGGTGCTGGTAGTTGGTATTTTTATACATTAGCAACTTTTTGGACAAGGTGGGGGGGGAAGAGGCTTCTCGCAGGCCAAGCCTCACGCTCCCCACTGATGCATCCTTGCCATAGGAGCCCAGACTGGGAGACTTTGCCTTGCGGTGCAGCCTGTGCGGTCTCCAAAGAGGTTTGGGAGTGCGAGAGCCATGTGGGGCGAGTCGTGCCGGGAAAGGGGCAAGGCTGCAGAATGGGGGTCGTGGCGTGGCATGGCTCTGCCCCTCCTGCTGCACTGGGAGCTGTCAGCAGAGCACCCAGGCAGGGAGGGAGGCGGAGGGGCGACGGGGCTGGCACTGCGGAGCTGGAGCAGATGGTGGCATGCAGGTGAGGACAGCGGGTGCCAGCAGCTCCTGCGCTTCTGGGAGGCACTGGTGGTGTGGGAGCCCCGGTGCTCCCAGCTCTGTCTTGACTGCACAGTGCGGTACAAAGTCCTGTGGGCTCACCCAAGAGAAGGCCTCAGGGCCAGATCCCTGCCCGGGGACCTGCGGAGAGCTCCTCGTGGCAGTAGTGCCTGCAGCACGAAGTGGTGAGAGCTGCCCCTGGGAGCACCAGGGACTGCTACATGCTTGGCAGAGCTCCGCACTGCTTCAGGGCCTTTGCATGCCTCATTTACCTCCAAGGTGTGAGGGGAGCAGCCCAAGCTACATGTCAAATTTTTTAAGGGCAAATACTCAAGACATAATTGTGATGGAGAGCATAGAAGTGCACAGGCCCTGTTGAAGAGCGCTGATATGTGAGTGTTTCAGAGCAGGCACGGGCACAGGAGCTGTGCAAGAAGACCATGGTGCCTGTGGGAACCTTGCATGAGCACAATGCCTATTAAGGTACTAATGCTAACAAGCATTGCTTGTTTTTCTCACGGTATATTTTGACAAAGAAGTCTGTACTTGATTGTTTTGCTTTATTTTAAACTTGTGGTTGATATAAACACATTATAGCTTCTGTTTTCTTTCTTCTGTGATTGGAGCAAGAAGATCTCTCAATAAAATGTTTTTTTTTTTCTTTCAAAGTTGTTTTTATTATTGCCTTTTCCATATCAATTGCGTTACTCATTCCATGTGGTGCTGACATCTGAGGGCCTCAGTGCATTGTCTTTGTGTGTATCTCCACTGCTGCCTGGCAAGGAAGAATGCAAAAACTTAAACCATAGATTCACAGTGTTGGAGACAGAAAAGTCTGTGGTCAGATCACTACTGCTGGACAGTACTTCATCAGTACAGTTGTTCCCCACTAAATATCCCTGTTACACACCAGCTAGCTGAAGCTCACACCAATGCAAAGAAAGGGAGGCAGCAAGCCCCTTGTAGCAAACAGTATTGTCTGCAGGAATTGCTTTCCTGTTATTTCCTACAGAAACTTTGTATTTGGTGTAGCTAGTTGCAGGGAAAGCAAGCACCTATCCTGGAAACCCCTGCCCCCTTCAGCCAGGCAGTCCTGGCTGCTGCGCTCAGTTATTTTGATCAAAGTAATCACCCACCCATCATTTGAGAAACAACCAGCTGGTGTGAAGGCATTAAAGCCTGGGCTGGGGGTCAGGTGTATGGGAGAGGTTTGATAGCTGGGGGGAAACTATGGAGCTTTCACTTTATGGTGCTTGTGGCCGGAGACATCACCCCCAGGAGCACTATGATGTGACCATGAGAGCAGGTAAGGCCAGCAGCTCTGCTCTGCTGTCTTCCTCATGGTTCAGGCTTGGTGTCTGGGCTAGTTGGATGGGTGAAGCCAGGATTAAGGCTGAGCTTTTTCCTCCATGACTTCCTGCTGCTGGAGTTTCGCTGTGGCTTTTTCTGTAATTATGGATTAAAGCATAAGCATCAGGTTTGCAGAGATGCAGGAAGGTAGTCAATGTATTTATCAAAAATTTACAAGCAGTTCTTTTACTAGCTTCTGGTAAAATTTGATTAGAAAAGAAAACTGTTAATTCCTGGGGTATTTTTAGCTCACGTAGAAAGCAAGACTCGTAGCTGACTGTTGCATGTGGGTATGTTTGCTCTCCTTGTAGCTGTTTTGCTCTCCCCAAAGAGAAGGTTACTGAGGCTTGAAATGCGGTAAGTGTAAACTGTGGGGAAAAGATGTGTGAAATGAGAGTTATGCTTGTGCAGGTTTGTATGGAGGAGCAAACAAACACTTATTGATACAGGAAAGCATGAAAGACTGCTTAAATCAGAAGCTGGGTATCTGCCGACTTAGTGGTCCCTGGGAGCAGAAAGGCTGGTATTTGTGCAGTTTGAGGATGTATGTTATGCTAGAATTTGTTCAAATACCGATTGTTATCGTGAGTTCTATTTACATTACAGCGTTCAAGTAAATCTCAGTCTAAGACGCCTCTTTTTGCTGGGATACAACGTCCCTTTCTGCCTCACTGGGGACCATGGGGTGCTTGAGGAGGGGAACGTGCTGTCTGTGGGGTGTTGTGCTGTGACTGTATTATCTCGAGTCAGATGTATCATCCTTTTGCTTTACAAGGCTCTGCTCTGTATAACAAACGGGGGCTGAATTTCAGGTCTATTTTGTGTACCCCCTGTCTGTGTGAATGCTTTCAGTGACATTAGGACTGGGCAGAACATGCTGTGTGCTGAATGCTGGTGGTGGAAAGAAATGCCTCAAGTTAGGGCAGAACTTCAGATCTTTGCTGATCCCTGAATGTGCTTCATTTTAGGCTCCTGTTGTCAACTTGGAGACGAATCTCTCTATTCAGGAGGCTGAGAACGAGACTTGGTGATGCTTGGGTCTTGCACAGCAGTGCATCTATCATGCCTGTGTGTTGTCCCCCATAGAAAACTGCTTCTAACTTGGTTGAGGGTTGCAGCAGCTAACTGGGAGGACAAGGGCCTCAGGCTTGCTAACAGCCTGCTCTGGGCTTGTCTGAAGTATGAATCTTGCATAAAGTAAAATATCATCCTCTTGTGACTCAATTTATCCTCCCAATAATGTTTATCTTGTTTGCTCCAGCATGCTTTCTGTTGAGTATTGCCTGTTAATTGAGTTTCTGGCCTTCAGTTTGTAGTTAAGTTTTAAACAAATACAGTTTTCTTTTTATGTTATACAAAAGTCATCATCTATCCCACGATTAATTTTTTATGTCACTGGCAGTCTGTGTTCTGCTTTGACCCCTGCTGGGGAATGCGTGGCTGGAAAGAGCAGCTGAGCAATTAGGGAGGATTTCTTCTCCTGGAGAAGAGCAGATACCAGCCTGGTGTGTCTGACATGGAGCTCTATTAACATTGCGCAGGACGGGGAGGTGATGTGCCCCAGCTGCTCTGGCAGCCTGGTGACAGTGTCTGGAAGGGAAAATGCTTTCTGTGTTTACCTGCTGCTGGTCCTAGTGCAGCGCTGCTGCCCTCCAGGCAGGGTTTAACAGCAGTTCCCATCAAAGCCCTCCTCTGTTTTGGTGGTGCTCAGCTTTTGCTAGGACATGTGCTGATGCAGCCTGAAGTTGCAAAATGCCAACTGTCTTTCTTCATGCTTCTGACTGAGGATCTGATGTCCTACAGGAGTGGTAGAGAGCTGTGTAGTTTTGTGTTGTTTTTTTTTTTTTTTTTTTTTTTTTTTTTACAATTGGGAAGGATGTTTATGCTCCAACCTCGTAAAGCAAAGGGTGTCTTCCTTCATGTGGCCACACAAAGCATAGCCTGAGAGAGATGTACAGAGCACAAACAGGGAGCTTGTAATGTCCTGAGATGATGAACAGAACAGGAAGTGGGAGAGAAATGGTTCCTTTCCTTTCAGACACTTCTGTGGAAAAAAGATCCATCAAGGGTAAATGAATACCAAGCTCCCGGCTCTGTCTGAGTGAGCCTTGAGCCAAGGGAGGGCACGCGGACGTGGGAAGTGCTGCTCTGCTCACCCTGCTCCTGCCTCCCGCCTGAACAACTGCACTTGCGTGGGCATCACTTGTCCCCGAGGAGCTGGGAGGAGCACGCTGCCCTGCAGATACATTCTGCGCAGGCAGGGAAGGGTTCGTGGGTTGTGAGTGCATCCACGGGCAGCATCAGAAACACCCTTTCCTTCTGCCCCACTAATGTTACAGGGAAAATGCTGCGTGGTGTTTCAGTGGCTGCTGCTTTCTCAGTGAGCTGTGCTGGATGACCCTTAGGAAGGATGCATACACACATAATTAAAGCCAATCTCCACCCCAAGGCCAGAGCTGTGTTTGGAAACCATTATTCCCTGACGCACAGTCTCTTTTTTCCATTTCAGCCAAGAAATGCCCAGCCAAGCTGTGTACATGCTGCAACTGCCCTGCTGCAGAGAAAGTCCTCCATTAGTTGAAGTAGGGGAAAAAGTCTTCCAGGATCTTTTGCAAGTGCTTTAGCAATCTGTTTTGCAAGGGCTCAGACTTTTTATTTCCTAGCTGACTCCACCTGAGCCCCTGATCATGCTACCCCTTTTATAGTCTAGAGATGATCAAGTCACATTTGAATGCCCCTCTCAGGAGGGGAGCAGGGGGTCTGGCTGGCTCCTCCACTCATTTGAGACCTCTCGCCCCATGTGTGGGGCCCAGGGGCTCTGCAGCATGCAGCTTCCCTGAGCAGAGCCGCACAGGGCGAGCTGCAGGTCGACCTGTCAGGGTGGCCGGCTGTGCTCGGAAGCCTCCCAGCCTTTGGAAAATGAGAGCTTTGTTCCAAGACCTTCCCGGCGGAGGCTGGAATCTTCTCTGGACCGGCCGCCTGCCACAAGAATGCTGTCTCCGTCGCTGGCGTGGGGTCTGCTGCACCCCTGGCTCTGGGGCACAGGAGGTGCCAGCGACTGCCAGAGCCCGCAGGAGGCCTGGCCCTGTCTCCTCGCGGCGCATCGGCGTGATGGATCTGTCTGCTCCTGCCAGCGCGGGGGCATCAGCGCTCTGCTGCACAGTGGGTGCTGCTTGCAGCCTGCCAAGATCTGGAGAGCCGCGAGCAATCAGCAAACAGTCCCACTTTTCTGCAGAAATGTGCACAGCCTGGAAATTCGCTGGTGTTGGTAACATTTTTCCTTTAGAGACAAACAGGAGACGGTTGCCAAGTCGTTGCTCTGGCAAGGAGACGGAGGAAAGCCAGGATGTGGCTGGAAGGAGCCATGCCTGATGGCAGCCAGCATGGGCTGGGGCTTCTGGCTGTCTGTGGGACCTGGCTCTCCACTCCCACCTATACGTGCAGGGAGCCGCTTGGTTTGAGACCCTCTGTGGTTGCACTGCATGCGTCGGACCCAGTTTACAGAAGAAAGATCTGCTGGGAGCAATAGAAAGCAGCATGAGATGGCTGTGAGTCACATCGCACAAAGTGACCTCGGTGGTGTACTCTGCCCTGATCCGGTGTGTGCCTGGGGAGGATGCTCTGACTTGCTTGTCCCAACTGCACCCATGAATCTCAGATCACCCTAGGGTGTGCAACTCCCCGCTTTTGTGTGAGGAAGCCAAGTGGCCCTATCACAAAGTGCTTCCTAAACGGTAGCCTGTGCCCTGACAAAGTGCTCTGGCTGTCCCTGCTGCTGGCAGGGTCCCTGCCAAGGTGGTGTCCCTCATGGGGCTGCTGTCGGCGACAACCCTACCCTGCACTGTGGAGCACTGAAATGCTGACCTTTCCTCTAGGCTCTTGTCCACACAAATCCAAGTTTATGGGTCCTGATGGCCAGAATGGGATGTTCTGAGACCTCAGTCCATGTGCCAGACAGCTGCCACAGAACAGGTACTGATGGGCCATTTGTGCCTCAGCAAGGAGTGTTTCACAAATAATAAGAAAGGAAGATAACAAAAACAGATATGTTGACAGAGGCTTTCTGGGTGCGTGTGCCCTTGTTTCAGTGCTGATGGCAATCAGCTGGTCCCATTGCTGGTCCTACACTGCTGCCAGGAATCCTAAATGTGAAGGTACCTCGGTACAGTCACTAAAAGTGTTCTGTTTAGTTCAGCTTGGGGAACGTTTTACTGTTTGCAACCTATGCCTTTGAGCTTCACTATCTCAGTCTGACCTTCACCAAACTCTTGAGTTGTTAATGTGGTTGAGAGATTAATTTGCTAGAAGGGGTGGTGCTGTGTATTAATAAATTATAGCCCCAGCAGGATTGTGGAGAGCAAGTCTCCACTGTTTCTTGAAAAGAAATGGAGAGATTGGGGCGTTTGTCTTTGGCAGGCAGGCAAGCATGTGCACAGGCTCTCACATACAGTGCTCATAACTACATTAGACTACACAAAGAATGAACTACAATTTCTTTAGCCAAAGCAAATGATGCCTTTAAACCAGCTGTCCTCCAGGGTGGGTGATCACACCCAGCCCAGATGGTCTCCTTAGTTGTTTCACAGCAGGGGTAAATCATGGATTTGGAGAAGACTGAGCTTGTTTGTGGAAGGTCCAAGGTAATTTAGTATGTGGCCATGTGTGATCTAAATTGGGCTTAAATTGGGGAGTAACGGTTAATCTTAAATCTTGTTTCTGAGGGTAAAACTGACTGAGATGAATGCTAGGCTTTTTTGGTTTTGAGGGTCATTAATTTTGGCAATGGTGTCTAATATGGTGCACATCAGGAGGGATGGATCTGCAGACCCAGGTTTGATTTGCTTTTTAAGTCAAAGCCATGGGTTTATTTGCTGAGCAAGATGCTCTGTACCAAATAAAATCCCATTACTTAGGGTTTCCCAAGCTGCTGCCAGGAAGCTCTGCAGGTAGCTCTAAGGGGGTGCTCACACTCCTGGGAGATGTTGGGACGTGGAAGCTGAACCCTCACAGAAACCGTAAAGGGGTGTAGTGCGGCAGGGTGAGGGGCAGCGCTGCCAGAGCAGCACAGAGCGTGCGTGGTGCTGAGGGTTGTGCTGTCCCCACCACCCTGGGGCGTGGGCTCAGCTGAGCACCTATGGGGATGGGACCTTCTCAGCATCCTGTGGTGTGGGGCTGGGGCCATGGATCTGCTGCCAGCCCAGGTCTGAGAGAGGCATGTGGCAACTGTGGGCAGCCGAGATGACATGTGTAAGGTTTCATGTTAAATGGTCTCAATAAAATGTTAATACTAGGCTAAATGTTTATAAAAGTGTCTCCCCCTGAGTTAATACCTGCCAGAGAGCTGAGGCATAATTATGGGTGATACTACTTTAATTATTAAACATTGTGCTGCCCAGCTGAATTACTGTAGCCCCTAACCGCCTTCTCCAGAGTGTTTACAATTTCTTCACCATTTCATATTCTTCCCTCTCACTCACCCTAAATGTTTATTTAATAATCCTGAAAGACCTTTTAAGCTTCCTGGGTTTAATGTTTGCTAAACACCCTGTCACTTCCACTTCTATTGATAATTCCCGGGCTGCTGTGGAGCAGCCGGGACTCCGCTCGGCCTGAGGGCCTCTGCTGCAGGCTGGGGGCAGGCTCTGGCCCTGCGGCTTCCACCCCCGGGGGCCGGAGAGCCCCGCTCCTTCCTGGGAGCAGGGCTAATGGGGGGTAGAGGGGGGCTGGAAGCAGCCACACCAGCCCTGGATCAGCAGCTCAGAGCTGCCTTGCTGGGTTCAGCAGGGTGGGAGAAGGGGCGAAGGTCCCAGGACGGACACTGGGCAGCACAGACGTCTGTGGGCAGCCTCGCGTACGGGCTGTGCATGGAGCGCCAGTGTACGGAGCTGCTGGCTGGATAATCTCGCCTTTGCAGCGCATTACCTCAGTCTCTAAACTCTCTTTGTACTCCGGCAGTATTGGTTTCAGCAAATTCATTTTCCTTCACAAAAGCTTTTGGTTACTTTGGGATTAGGGACTGTTAGAGTTCATTGTTTTCCCGAGCTGCCTTGTTTTGCTGTACTGTTTAGACGCCTGGTCTGTAGGAACTTAATCTCCCTTCTCCTCCAGCGGTTCTGTTCTGTGAAAATCTGTTCTCTGCTCTGGTGCAAATTGTTGATGGGAGATAGCAGTGGGTCTTTCTGCTTCTATTTAACGTGTCAGCAGAGAAAGACATCTGCTTGCAATTACGTGTAGAGCCTTGCTGAAGGATTGGCGTGGTAGATTTTAAAAGATAATAGGAAATCTTTATCAATTCATAATTCCTTGTGTCATACAAAGGAACATATTTCACTTAAAATATTCATCTTTTTTATTTTATGTGTACAAAATTAAAGGATAAACCATGAGATTGATATCAAGGGAAAATGCTGTGTGCTCTGTGAAGAGGCAGCCTTGTGTTTCCCCCACAAAAGCCCCACAGAGCTGGAGAGAGCAGACCTGGGGTGCGGGAGCTCTGTGATGGCCTGCCAAGGTGCATTTAGAAATGTTTTGCTGCTTACAAGCACAGCTTTACAGCGCTCTCAAACACAAACTGTCCCCAACACAGTGCTCAAAGCACTGCAATCCCCTAAAAGCAGCGAATGGCTGCAGGAGAGCTGCTGGGGTTCAGTACCTCTCCCAAGCCAGCGAGCAGCCCCTGCTGCACAGCCCAAGTGGCGTGGGACAAAACGGTGCCTCTTTGTCTTTCCTGGCCCCACAGCTGGTGCTGGTGGCAGGGATGGATGGATGGACACCTGGGGCAGCTGTGGGGAACATGCTCGGGGAGCAGAGATCAGGCCTGGGAATGCAGAGTGGGCATCCTGCATCCAGCAGCACTGCGGGAGGCTCACCCCTGACCTCTTCCATCCTCCTGTGGTGTGGTGGGAGCGCCTGCTGGGGTGCAGTGAGGGGCTGCTCCCCCGGCCCCCGGGGGCTGCTCCTGGCTGGCTGTGAGCTGCCTGGCAGAGCGCTGTCAGCGCAGCTATTCTTGGCCTTCCTTGGCTGATTCGTTAGCCCTCTGGGAGTCTGCTGTAATCTCCTCTGTGATTAAGGGTCTCCAAGCATGTTCAACACCATTAAAGAAACAAGAAAATAATAATAGTGATCTGTGCTCAGGAATGCTCCTGAGTGGAATCAGAATTGCATTCACTGCCTTCTGGCTAAGAAAGCTACTCATGCTTCAGCTCTAGCAGATTAGCAAGAGCTGGATCCCCTGGCTCGGAGAGCTTTCTGTGCAGCTTTTCTGTTTCTATTTCCCACAGTGTGCTCCTCTACTTGGACGTGGATTCTCATCTTTGGGGAGAGGTGGAGGGATATGTGGGACCACAGGAGGCAGCAGGTCCTCTCTGTGAGAGTGGGAAAGAGACAAATGCCATTGCCAGGAGATACCATGAGGTCCAGGTCCTGGCAGCTGGTCTCCTTGCTGATGTGCGAACACTCTCCCTGTTCCCAGTGCATTCAGACAACAAACGTGGGGCTGCCCCTGGGCCAGATTTTGAAGAGTCTAATTCTTTGGGCACAATGGGAAACTCTGAGGCAACAGGCAAAAGTGCAAATTTAGAGCAAAAGGGAGGCAACTGTGGCGTGGGCATGAAGCGCGCAGTGTGTGGCAGCTGTTGCTCTGTGCCTTGCTGCTGGAAGCCTCTCCTTTCCTGACCACTAGTCCTGCAGAGCCATGTGGGCTGGCATAACAAAAGGCGTGCGACAGTGTGCAAGGTTTTTGTGAGCATCTCTCACCCAGAAGCAGCGGGGTGCTGTGTGCTGCTATCAGGTCGTGTTTGTCTATACCTATGGACACCAGTTACTGTCTGCAGGTGTGTGCTGGAGGGAGCTGTCAGACTTGGTGGGGGGCAGAGAAGGGATTATGAGGGACCCTCAACGGGGTCCTCTTTCCAGAGGTGCCCAGGGGAAGTTGTCTGGGGTAGGGACAGCTCAGGGCTTTGGGGAGAGCTCAGTCTGGCCAAGCTGGGGGTGTTTGGGATGGCTCTGCCAGTGCATCTGGCCTGCTCTGAGGGTGCTAAATGTCTTCTGCCTCTGACAGCACTACCAGTGTGCAAGTGTGTGGCAGCACACAAATCTTGGTTAAGGCAGGGAAAAAGCGCGTGACGGGGAACGCAGCCTAGGTAAGCTGCAGGCCAGTCCAGGACATTGTCCGATTTCGGGGTACAGCAGCTGCTCAGGCTGAGGCTCCTGGCACACGGGCAGGAGCCTCTGGCATGTCCCCGTGGCCCTGCTGGTATGTGACACAGGCTGCCAGGCTCCCTGTGCCGAGGATGTTCACTTCTTGCAGTGGAGGAACAGTCTGGTTTCATTTTAAGCTCCCAGATGTTGGTCATGTTACCAACATTTCTTTCTACTGAAGCAAATTCAAAATATCTATTTTTCTTTAAGGTTTCAGACGTGAGACGTGGGGAAGTTCATGTCTGTACAGCTCGTGACCACAATGTAGAGCAGCCCTGTCCTGGCCGGGGTGTGCTGTGGCATCCTGCCCCGATCCCACCACCTCCCCTCTGGCTTGTGCATGGGGTCTGTGGGACTGGGTGTGCTGGGGCGGGGTGGGCAGCCCTGGGTGCACCCTGACCTCAGCTGGGACACCAGCCCTGGGTGTGGAGGCAAGATGGACGTGTCCCCAGCAGTCCCCTCCAGCTGCAGCTGTCTAAATCCCCATCTGCCTGTAAACCAGGGCCTTGGAGCTTGGCTCCCAAGTAGGCGCCAAGGCTGTGCAATCAAACTGCATGGGGAAGATGCTCCTGAGGGGAGACTCAGCCCTAAAGCAGGTTCATGTGGTCTTGCCAGCTGATGGCTGCAGGACTCTTAAAGAAATGTATTTCCTGTCTGTTTCCTTCTGTCTTTGATCACGGTGAGGCAGAAAAGAAGCTCATAAAATCTTTCTGCCTGGATGGGATTAGTGAGAACTGCCTTTCTGTGCTCTTCTAAGGCCTCGCACCAGGCAGCTTGACTGCTCACCCAATTCCTAGCTGTCCCATGTCATTCTGCAGAGCAATCAGGAAGCTTGTGCCTCCAACCCAAGACAAAAACCAGATTTCACTTTGGTCTTAGTAGAGTCTTGGGCATTTGGGCTTAGAAAGTAAAGCCTAGCTTGTTCCACCTCTGTGCTGGGCTGTGATGTTGTAGGGTGGTGATGCAAGATCCAGGAAATCTCCTCCTCGACATCCATGCAGACCCATCTGCAGCCAGTTCATCAGGTTTCACACGCACGGATGTGCTGTTAAACTGCTGGCCCAGATGTGTGGAGTAATGGAAATTCAAAGCATTTTTCATGGGCCCATTGGAAGATCATTACTGAGCAATTAGTTTTTGCTAAGTGCTTGGCCACGGGGCTGCTTTATTTCCCCTTCCCCGCAGAAAGGCAGCAGTGAGCGTGCACAGCCCCGTCTTGCTGTGCTCTCAGGAAAGCTCTGGACTGTGCCGGAGAAGCAGCTTCTGCATTATAGCAGGTGGTGTAAGTTTTGCTCTACTGTTTGATCTTGATACCACCAACGCAGCACTGGATCCCTTTAGTTTCTTGCTGCTCAGCTGAGCAGTCACTGAAAAGCCGAGCAGGCTTTAATGTTCAAAGGGACTGTGAGCTCCTTCCTGCACCATTTACATCCAAGTGCTCAGCTGGCAGGGCTTCCTTCAGGACGCAGTGCAGCTACTTTTGGGCAGGTTTTCATTTTTTATTATCACTTAAAAGACAGGAAGACCGAGAGTGGTATCAGACAATTCCTTGCAAAGCCCGGCCTTGCTGCTTAGCCCCTCGCCTGCTCCTGCAGAGTCTTGCCAAGGTCATGCTCCTGCCGACAGTTCCCGCGGGATGAGGCTGCTGGGCTCTGCTCACCCCGGGGGTGCAGCATAGGCGAGATGGGGTGTGGGGTACGGGCGGCCGCAAGGCCTGGGGCGATGCGCCTGGGGAAGGCATGGGCTGGCATGCTTGCTAGTGGTCTCCTGCTGGCTTAGAGCATTAGATTATGCAGGATTGAGTTTGATTTCTTCCCCCCTCCTCAGATTTTTAGTAGCTGACAGTTGTTACCAGCGTGAGGTACTAACTTTTTATTTTGAATGCATGAGTTCAGGCTTGTTAATCACTTCCAAATGCCCTCCATCTAAAGGCTATATTGTTTCAGTATTCAGCCACTAATTTTTTGAAATCTCTGAAATAAGACACTGCTCTCAAACATGTGCCGGAGAGTTGTTCCTTTCCGCTGTATTTTAAAAATATACATGTGGTTTAATTCAACAAGAGGACTGGAGGGGACATTTTTCCACCAGTTCCCTCCTCCCCTTTTTCTTTAGAGTTGTATCTGCCAAACCACCAGGCTCTGTGCCAACAGCAGCCCCTCGGATGATCCCAAATGCATCTGGAGGTTAAAAAGTGTGCTTCCAGTGAAGCCCGGAGTTGCTGTCTTACAATATGCGACTTGATGTGCCCTGGGGGCTGTTCAGTCACCTGCTGGCTGAGGACAAATGCCACCAGTGCTGGGATGCAGATGCCAAAGAGGAAAAAGGTCTTTGGATGGGGTAGGGCTTCTAGCAGCTCAAGAGCCCTGCAGGCTGCCTGGCTGAGGCAGGATCAGCTGGACTGTGCCCAGGGCAGGGCAGGTTCTCTCAAGCCTCTGGGACATGAGATGAGCAGTGACAGCACAGCTGGGCAGGCGGCTGCCTTTCCTCGCAGGAAAGGGCTGATGTTGTTCTCTTTGCTCTGTTGCTGCTGTTGCGCAGGGATAAAGCCAATGAAAGGAAAGTCCCTACCCAAGGGCGTCACAATGCAGATGCTGGCTGCTGGTTTTGGAAAGACAGCAAATGCTGTGAAACTAGGTGAGAAATGACAGTGCCTTCCGAGAGATCTCACGGCTCAGGCAGACACTGGAAATCACTGATCTGTCAAAACAATGGGTACCATGATTCAGAAAGCAAAGTGCAGGGAGGGTTTCTGCCAGCCCTAAAGCTCTTAAAGAGCTTGGTTGTGTCTGGGCTCAAGGTTCCCGATTTATTTCTGTGATTGAAGTTGCTTTTGTGCTCCCTAGCTTTGGTAGGACTCTTGGACAGAACTGGGTGCTCTGGCTGATCTGGCTGAGCTGCTTTAAACTCAGCTGGTTCAAGAGCTGCTAGCTGGGCTGCCTGCCTGCTCCGTGCTGATGGGCTCTCCTGAAGTCGGCCCTCGGGGAGGATGCTCCTTTGCTAGCGGCTCTGCTTCGGGCAGATGTGCCAGGTGGCCAGACCTATGCTGGGCTGGGCAGCTGGTGGTGCTCCCAAAAATGCAGTTTAACGGCTTGAGTGGCTGCTGCCAGTGGGGCATGCCCAGGACGGAACGGGCGCGCTGGTTTCTCCGTGAGTCACTGTTGTGGTTTAAACCAGGACAGCCACCGATCACTGCCACAACCCCCCTCAAAGGCAACGAGCAGAGGAGAGAGCCGCTTTCGAGCAGCGTTTTGTGCGGCTGCTCAGGATCAGCTTATTCAGCCAGAATAAGCGACCCCCTTTTACCAGAGGAGCGCTGAGCGAGGCGACCAAGCGGCCCTGTGCGGGACCGGGGGTGGGTCCGGCGCTCTGCGCCCCGGGGGCGGTGGGAGCGGGGCCGGGGGCGGTGGGAGCGGGGCCGGGCCCCGCAGCGCGGGCGGCGGCTGCCCCCTGGCGGCGGCGGGGGCAGAGGGGAGAGGGCTCGGGCGGCTGGCGGTGCTCAGCGGTTGCTGGTGACGACCTGAATTTGAACGGTGCCATACCAAGCCAAGCAAAGGGTTAATATGAAAATCTCCTCCGCATCCGCTCCTGCGAAGTGACCTCTGCGGGACCCTCCCAGAGATGCAGCTATCTTGTCTCCATGCTCTAGGAGACGCTGCTTATCCCGAGCCTGACGGTTTGCTGCTGTCTCCAGACACTTCCCCGGCAGCTGGTTTTCGTTATCATCACTATATGGTACCTCACCTGATCTCGCAAACTTGGCACGATAAGCTCCTGAGAGATTGAAGGGGTATCACATGGCGTCCCCACCAGGTTGGACAGGAGTTATTGAGCTGGGTGTCAGCATGGGAGGCTATTTCTAATATAGCTCCTCTGTGCATTGCACTGGCTTATACCAGGTCCAAATTTGTCCCAGTGAATGGGAAACATCTGCAGGAAAAGCTTTTTTTTCCCTCTTGTAGCACTAGGGGTGCACAGGGTTGTGCAGCTCATTTATGAGGATTTTTGGAGCTGGCTTGGTGCGGCTCAGCTGGCGAACTCTGAGTGGTCCGCAGGAAGGAGACTGGATTTGCACAGCTCCTTCCCTCTGCCCTGCGCTGCTGCCCAGCTTCCAGGAGCCAGGTCCCAGAAAAAACTCCAGTTTGGTGGAGAGGGCCCTCAAGCAAGGACTACCAGGTGTACCAGGTCCCCTCCTGCCAGGCTGATGTGCTTTCCTGAGAACCCGGGGAACAGCCTTTTCTGAGATGCGAGAAACTGTCCTGGTGACAGCCTGCTGAGGTTGGACCTGGCCGGGGATGTGGGACCACAGGGCAGTGGCCAGAAGAAGCTGCCTGTGGCCTGATTTCACCACTTGTTTCCCAGGCAAGCAAATGTGAGAGGTGCAGTCCAGAGCCCAGCTCCATCCTCCCCAGCTGAGGCACGTGATGATCCATCGGTGATCTCTGCTGTGGAGATGTGCAAGCACTGTGTGCACAGCACAGAGGCACTGCTGCCTGCTAGCACCTTTCAGAATGTGTTTACACCAACTTGTCAATAAGTTACAGCCTTGAAATAAAGCAAAGGCATCCCAAAGAGGAATGGAAGGACCAATTCATTGAAAAGTTCATATTGGTTCCACTCCCTGGAAAAGAAACAAAGCCCCAAGCCACAACCAGCGCACTTGGAGCCCTTCGGTGACAAAATCCAGACTGCATTTGTTTGGGAGCAGAAAACACACTGACAGGTTAAAGTGAATACTGCATGAGGAAAACTACTCATCACAGGCTCTCGCTGCTGAAGGTTCCTTCCCACGGCTAGCAGCATGCTTCTTTCCTGGAGTCCTGGACTGGACCAAGCACCTTTTACTTGAAGACCTTTTCCATTCAGTGTGAGGTTAGCACAGACCAAACATTTCTAAACTGCTTGGGATCTGCCCCGCTGCAGGGATCCAGCCTGAGCATTCCAACTGCATCCTCTGAGCTCTGTCCCATTGCTACTTCTCTGGTCTTTCTCCATAGCAAGTCCTACCAGACCCATCTCTACCTGGAAAGGACGGTTCATTGGCACGTGTTTGCAGTCAGACTTGCTTTTCAGCTGCAGAGAGCAGCAAAGGGAGAGGATTCCCCATCCCCATGCCCAGGGGCTGTAGCTGGAAAGGCCTCTGCTGTCCAAGTGAAAGCTGAATGCAAGCTGAGGGAAAACAGATGGTTTCAAGATCAAGCCCATCACATGAGTGAGAAGCCAAACTGCTGACGGATAGGGCAGCATTTAGCTCAGGCGTGGAGCCAAATATAATGTTGTCCTCCCTAAAGTGCAGGGTTGCCGATGACTGGGAACACAAACCCTTGTTCAGGTCCAGAGCAGTCCAGCTATAAAGAGAGCAGAACCCAGCTGGGGTGTTGCTGGCCCTTTGCGTTCCAGCTTGACTGCAGCACCACGTCACAGCACACTCTTGATGAACATTTTATGCTTCAGTCAAGTGCTAGCAGCTGGTGTTGATCCACCGGAGGGTGATTTTTAGCTGTCCAGTTATTTCACCTTGACTCACCACAGGTCACCCTGCGGTGAGCTCTCAGCAGCAGCACGCAGTGGTCCGATGGCAGCAGGCACAGGCCTTTGCAGGCATCAGGGTTCAAAGCTTCTTGTGGGCTATGCAAACTGAAGGGAACTGAAGGGGCCGCGTGGTTACAGCAGCCTGTAGGTGGACACAGCAGGCTTCTGCAGGCAAAGGAAAAGGCTGAGTGCATCATGTCTGTGCTCAAGATGCAAATGTGAGTAGGCACTGTGACCAGCCGGGCCCTTCTGGCTCCAGGCTGCTGAGTAGTCGTTGTATTGCTGTACCAAGGCGCTGCCTTATACAGTGGCCTTTAAGAACAGGGAAAATGGCTCTATTTGGATGAACACTGGATGTTGCACTTGGGACATACCATGCGGCAATGAATCCTTCAAGTGTTGCTGCAGAAAGGCTGCCGTGAAAGCACAGAGACAGGAGAGGGATTCCAAGAAGAGTAATTGCTTAATTCAACGCAGAGCCTGGCTGTCTTCCCACTGCCCACATGTCGAAGTAATTAGTGGGCACAAGGCTGTCTTCAGCACATCCCCAGCTGTGGCAGTGTGTGTGAGAGGCAGGCGATGTTGATTGGGAGGGAAGTGCCTGAACAGCAGCACACCTCATTTACAAGAGCAAAGGGGACTGCAGCAGGTTGTAACGGGCCTGGCAGTTACCGTGGTGGAAACCTTGGGCTGGAATGGAGCCGCAGGGAAGCGGAGGTGCATTGAACCACCTCTTGCATGGCGGTGGCATGTGGTGACAGATGCTTGAATTGGGCAGCGGGGCTGTGGTGTGGAGCTGGGACTTGTGCTTGCTCAGCAGTGCGCTTCACCCCCATCCGCAGAAAATCTGTAAGAGGAAATTGGATTTAAAATGGTTCTGCATGGCTCCAGGGAGAAGTTCAGGAACGGATGAGGGCTGAGGGAGGGCTCACTCATCACCAGCTCATTAAACGCGAAAACCCAAGCCCCAGGAGCCCTGTGCTCTGAGGCAGCCCTCTGCAACGGGTCATCTGTGCAAGCACCTCTGCAGTGGTGATTTGGCAGTTGTGAACGCACATTGTGCTGTGCCTCGAATCCATGCCCAAATGGGGACGTTTTGATTATTTTTAGTCTTACTTAAAAAGTATGCCCTATTTTCACCCTGGAGGACCAAATCCGAGGTATTATTTACTTTTGGAGATAGAAATGCTTTGTTTCTGTAAGGTCTCTTGACAGAGTTCTATTTACATCTGCATTTTTCATCTATAACTCAGTATGTGCGTCATACAGAGAAAGTGAGCTTTCCGCTTGAGAATGTGTGTGGCCTGGGGCAGGGATGTCCCTCAGCAAACTTACTGTGGCCTGGAGGGGATCACGGTGGGCTGGGAGCTCAGTGGAGAACAGGCCTGGTAGAGAGGACCGACAGCGGCGCTGGCTGCAGTCCTTGTGTCCTGCTGGGGCAGGAGGGTGTGCAGCAGGGCAAAGGCACAGCATGTACCCAGTGGTTTTCCTCATGTGCTTTCTCCCAGCAGTGCCAGCATCCTGCCTGGGGAGTTGTTCGGCTGGGGAGTTGCCTTCTGCAAAGGATGTCCCGTGTCCACCTGTGAGCATCCTCCCCTTGTGCTGTCCCCGTGGTGGAGCTGCTTGCGTTGGGAAGAGGGACAGAGCAGTGTCACCCTCTGGGCCTCTGCTGCCTCCCTGCTCCCCACTGCCCCGATCTGCATGTTAACGTGCTCTTTGTGGGGTGAATTCAGAAAAGCCACTTTTGCGCTTGTGTATCCAAAATAACATATGGGCAGGCAGTTGATGTCTCAATCCATTTCCAAGGCTCACTACAATAAGCACTTAACTTTACCCGTGCCCAGATGTGTGCGCGTTTTATGTGCTGTGCATAAAAAGGCAGAAATTGCATGGGGTGGAATGTGTTGGAATTGGCACTTTGGAAAATGCACACTCTGCTGGAATGTGCTAACATCCAGCTCACACAGAAGGGCAATTAACTCTATTTATGTTCATGAGACTGAATCTAAAACTGGCTTCAGAAAGCAGCTCACTCACATTAAAGGGCTTTATAATCATTATGCTAAAGTATTTCTTTTGAAAACATTTTCAGTTTCTTAAACAGTTAGGATATTTATAAAATATGGCATCAATTAGTACATATTTTTTTATTCACACTGATTATACAACCTATAATTATACTTAAGCCTCTTATTTGTATATCATGGCAGCATTAAGAAAAGCTCTGTGATTTGTCTGCATGTTATTCTTTCCAGATAGCAGAGGGCTGCAGTCTCTCCCCTCCTTTAGAGAATTAACATAGTTATGTTGCCTAAACAACAGTGCTCCAGGTGTCTGCTCCCCCCAGCCAGCTCTGCACAGAACATACGGGCTGAGGCTTGCAATTTGTTGTGACAGGTAACATTCGGTTTTGTGCTATTTGGACTCCAAACACTGTGTTTACAGCCAGCTTCTCACAATAATTTAGTCACAGGAAAACATTTTCCTGGATCCCTTTTGCTTGCTGTAGTACAGTCAGGAATAATAATTGGAATAATTAAACTCTTGTGGTCTGTCATTAATAAAGGCAGCATCCACCCTGCTGGTGCAGAGCTGGGGCCCTGCGTGCTGTCCTGGGGCTTGGTGCTCCCGTAGACCCCACGTTGCTGGGGTCCCACAAACCCTCGGGGTTCTCAAATGTGAGCAGCAGTTTCAGCTGCTGAAGTGATCGCTTTGAGCCTCCCTGTTATGAGTGGCTGAAAGTAAAAACCCTGCTTGAATTAGGAAAACCAACCGAGTGTAGGATTGGGCCAGACAGTGGTCTCCACTCAGGTGGATGCTGCAGGGGATCTGTCCCCATAGCTGTGCTGTACAGCATTGCACTGTTCTGGGTAAGCTAGCACTTCCCCACAACACCGTGGTGTATGAACACATTAATGACTTTTAAGGGATTTTATGTTTAAGCAAGGACTGTGGAAAGGAGGCAAAGGAGTGTCTATTTGCCTCACTCTTGTTCTCACCACATTTTTCCTGTATACATGTATGGCAGTGTAGGGGTTAAGGGAATGGAGCACTGAGATTTCAGTGCATAGAGCAACTCCCTTGCAGTGGATAAAGCATGTACACAGCTTTCCTTGTTACGCTTGAGAGATGAGCAACAATAGACAATGAGTCAAAGTGGGGAGCCAGAAAAGAGCTCAGGAAAAAGCTGCTGAGAATTACTGGTGTGGCTGGGAGAGCGAAGCCCTCCTATAACAGGACATTGTTCCCCTGGCTATAAATCTCAACTGGAATATGAACAGCAGACTTCCAAGGACTTCCCAAAGCTGGAGCGCGCATCATCAATAATCAAACCCAATGTGCCCTGCACAGAATCCTATTTATCACCTTTATGCTGGGGCATGGGATCTCCACCCTGCAGGGCTGGGATGGGAGGTGGGCAAGTCGGGGCCAAACAGCAGGAAGGGCAGGTGCTGCCTGGACTCGAGCTTGCTGCTGGGATTTCCCTTCCAGCGGTGGAGAGAGATGAGTGAATAACAAACCAAATGAAACCAAACGTTATCTTTGTTCTTTTCCCCCACAATAAGAAGCTGTGCAGTGTGTTTGGTCCCCCGGATTGCTGGTGAAAGTTCTTAGTGCATAATCCTCGCTCTGTAGCTGTTTACAGTCGGCTGCACAGTGACCATTCCCAGGTGGCAGTCTGGAATTCGTACTGTGCTGGCAAGTTACAAGCTATTGTTTCTCTCCTTGGTAGAATGGCTATGCAAGTCCCAGCACAGCATGGGCTATGGATTTTCTTGTTCTGTTTATGACTGTAAAATTTCGCATTGTTTCTGCTGACCTCTCTGTGCTTAAAATGCTTTTCTGCTGTGGTGAAACTGCTGCTATGTCTTCTCAGAAAATTTGCAAGGTTGTACAGTGGGAGATCTGAAACCCGTTTTAATTTCGTTCCACCGTGTTTTCCTGAGTGGTTGTTCTGTTCTCAGTGATGAAATGCTAAATCTGAAAACTGATAAACAGGGGGAGCAGACTGATTGGTCCAACTGAGAGCTTGACTCGCTCCCCAGATCCCTACAGTGTATTTCCCAACCCTCAATCGATCCTTGAACCTCCTCAGTGTCTGTGATTACACCTCTTCTGTTGTCTGTCTTACCTGGGGCTTCTCCTAACTATGCTCCTACTGCTCTTTTGGCTCCTGCTGGGCATGTTTGTTAGAGGCTGAGATCCTCCTGGAAAGAGAAAGGCATCCTCTGCTTATCCAGGCAGGTACACCAGTGTCCTTCCCCAGCCGACCAGAATAGCTCATTTCTAGCTGGGAACCCAGAGGTCCTGTTCTTTGATAAGCATCTCATAAAACCTGAACTGTTTCCTCCAAGTAAAAAAGGACCTAATGGCAGGACACTTGTATCGCTTTTGTGCAAATACCAGATTACAGTCTAGAAGCCAAACTGTCTGCAATTACAGAACTGAATTAAAGGGAAGACAAGACAGCAGCACATACAATATGAAGGAGGGTCACTGTTTCTCTGCAGATCCAAAATGTCTTAAGTTCAGTCTCAGAGAAGCACTGTTGTCTTCCAGAGGGGTAACAAACATTTGATCTGCTCTTCCCTTCGGCTTCGGGAGGGAATTGCAACGGAATTCCCCACAGATCACCTTGCTTTACAAATAAGAGGAGCTCCTCCTGCAGTACCTGTGCTGAGAAAAAACCGGGCGGGAACGCCGCCGTTCCTGCACGCCAGGGCTGTCGGGGGTCCCGGAGCTCGGAGCCATACCCCACCCCGGCGGCGTGCTGGGAGCAGGGCCCGGGCCGCGGGTGAGCTGCTGGGGAATGGGCAGCACGTGGCTGGTAAAACAGCCCTAAGGCAGAAGATCGGAAGCCCTCTGCTTTATGCGTGTTCCCTCCAGAATGCAATTTTCTCTTTTTAAGGCGTGCAGAAGGAGGAATCCTTTAACAGCGGGAAAACACGAGCCTCAGTAGGAGCAGCGAAACGTGCTTTGCCCTTAATTGCACCGCAGCTTTTGAGTCAAACCCCTTGTGCAGCTGGGACTCGGAGGCTCGCACCTCCGGCCGGGACCCCCGAGTCCCAAATCCGGCCGGCCTCCCGCAGCTCCCTCCGCACCATCCCTTAGCCTCTGGTGCCTCCTGCCGACCAGGCTGCGCCGCGGGCGGGCGGCGTTCAGCCCCGCCGCGCCCCCGCTCCTCCCGGACCCCCGCGCGGGACCGTCGCGGGTGGGGCGCTGCCGCCGGGGGCCCGCGGTGCCGCGGGGCGAGCCCCGGCCCCGTGCCCCGGGAGCCCGCGGGGCGGCGCGGTTCGCCCACGGACGCGCGGGCGCTTCCCGCGGGGCTGCTGGGCGGCGGCGGCTCCCCCGCGCGGCCGGTGGGTGCGCGCCCGTGGGGAGCCGAGGGCGTCCCGGTGCCGGCCCGGCAGAACCGCCGGGCTTCTGCGGCTGTGCCTTCCTCAGCTCGGGGCCTTGATTTTATTAATCGGTGAGATTCGGCCCCCCTTAGTACTGCGTGTTTTAAGAGTAAGTCAGAACGCTAGAAGCGGCTCTTTGCAAGTCCTCTGCCCAGATAGTAACGTGTAAAATGACTTATGCGGACAGCATCGTGGTGCTGGGGAGAAATTGCTTCTGAATTTTGCTCATCTCCTGTTTTGCAGTATCAGGTGCAGCAGTCAAAAGCTTCCATTCTGGTCCAATTAGGCTGGCACCTCTATGTGGCATAACCAATCTGGGCACACAAGCTGCTGGTTTATTCATTTCACTAATTGCTTGTGTCTGTTGCAGCTCTTCATACAAAAAAAGAAAAGGGGAGGGGGGCGGCAGAAAACTTAGAAATTGATAACAATCTTTATGCTGGAAGGAATGGAGATGAGAAGACTTTTAATTTGTAATTTGCAATCTAACAAAAAATTAGGAAGGAACAAAAAATAATGGAAGGTCAGCTGGTTTTATTTAACACTTAAAAGAAAATCCAAGTTGGTTATTTTCTGCAGCATGGCTTTAAGTGCTAATCGCATGGTAATTGAAGACCTTCCCATCATGGATCAGGGGTGAGGATGAGGCTCAGCTGCCTGCAGTGGGGGTTCCTGGTGAAAGAGTGCTGACCTGTGGGTGTGCAGCATGTGGGGAGAAAAGCGTGCAAAGGAAGAAGAGCGGTGGCACCTGCCTGGTGCTGGCATCCAGGTGCCTGCCCCAAATAGCAGGATGCTAAACAGGGAAACCAGGCGCTTTGGGAAGAGGGTGCTGCAGCAACGGACATGTCTCACCTGCAGGTCCAGGAGCAGCTTGTGGTGGTGATTTGGGTGCCTGGGACTAATGTAAAGGGATTATGTGCTGCTTTATGGTTTCAATTGCCCTTAGAAGTACGAGCAATGACTGTGTTGTCTGAGTCTGTGGGTTTCTGCTTCCCGCTGTTATGAGAATGCGCTGCAGTGGGTGCCTTGAGCTGGAGCTGGGGCCTGTGTCCAAGTGGGCTGCTTCTGTGAGCACCCGGCCCATCGGAGTCTGGCAGCGGGGGATGCCCGGGGATGGGCTGGGGGCAGTGGTCCCGCAGGTGTGCGCTGAGAAATCCCTGCAGGAGCTCAACTGCAGTGTGCGAGTCCAGCGCCCAGCTCCTGCAAAGGCTCTTGCCTTCACCCTGGGACATAGGGACAAATAGTTTGTGCTCAAGGCCACCACACTGCCTTGCTGGCCGGGCTCCTTGGAGTGGTCTCCAGCACCTCTCCAGTGCTGGGCAGAATCAGGCCCTCTGTTAGCACGAAGCTGGACGTGCAGCTTGGGCAACGTTCCCAGGTATCCGTGCCCCTCTGGCATCCCTCAGGGCAGCCACGAATGCAGACAATAAAAAAAAATGCTTGCTGTGTGGGCATAGTGTATCAAGCTAAGACCCTGCAAAAAAGGGAGGGCAGCCCCTGAGATGTGTTGTGATTTTGATCCTTATTTAGCTCCGTGTGTTGTTTTTTCCTCACTCTGTCTCTGATATGAATGTGCTCTTAATCTCCTTTGTAGAGAACAGGCTATCATACCAAAATTCATTAAGTTATGGAGCCTGCAGCAAGGCTTAATGATAATTTAAATTAGGAACTTGAGTTGTGGCAGTGTAGCACTAGAGTGAATGCTATAATTAGGAAGGCAGCAATTTCCCCGTGACCTTTTATTTTTGAAGTGTTTTAAATGGACCGGTCTCATCTCCAAAGCACCCTCCCTCTGTTAGAAGTTTCTTTCTAATGTGGGTCATGCCTCTGCTGTTTGCAGGTGGCACAGTACAGAATCTGCATTTTGTTTTTCAAAGTTAAAGTGTCTTTGAAATATGATTTTGCATCTAATGCAGAATGTAATAAAAAGACTTTAAAGAGCTGCTGATGCCTCATGGAAAACTGAAAAACATTCTGTTTGAGAAACAATTCTGCCGGGCTGTCTTATCTGCTGTTCCCTTTGCTCATTTTTGATAGCAAGGGGCACTATAAATACACATACTTATACATAAAAATGAGAAACCTTGGCAACCAAATGGAAGGTTAGTTGTTTTCTCATGTTCATTCACCATGGGCAGGGGGGGTGAGGGGAGGTGTAGTTCATCAGTTGGTATTTCATTTTTACAGTGCCGGACTGACGCTGCGGCTGTTTGTTGAGTGTTGGCCGGTGCATCTGAGAGGCAATCGTGTACCACTGAAATATTTTTCCCTAGACGTATTTAGCCCTCTAAAAATAGTGGCAGTGGTTTCTGGGTGCTCTCAGAGGGTCGGTGGGGCAGCAGGAGCTTAGCGAGGTGCCGGCAGCAGGATCTGCCATGTGGATGCGGTGACGGGGCACACGGCCGAGCTTTGCAGCCTCCCCAGGGAGGTGCCACGAGGCCGGTGCTGCGAGGCTGTGGGTGGGCAGCCCTGGGCTCCCCTGCTGTCCCCGCATTGCAACGTCAGCATTAACTGGTGGGTGCTGGCTGGGGACGCCATGCGGGAGCCCCGCACATGGGCCCGTGGATCACACCCCTGTGCCGCGTCCCAGACCTGCAATGGTTCTTGTAGCCCTAACTACATGACACAAGGCACTGCCTAGGGGAACTGATAGAATTGTTATCGCCTGTGAGACCTTAAATTAAACCCGACAAAGAGCAGAATCTCTGCTGCAAAGATTGCCTTGTATTGTTTCCAAATGACTGGACAAAATAACTTGCCTGATCCCTTTCCTTCTGATAGCTCTTGTGAAGAAATGCAATAGGCAGACCGAGGTTTTTGCCCGAGATACTATTTCAGAAACCCAGCGGATTTTGCTGATCTCAGTGCTAGAACAACAGATAGGAAATTTCAGGCAGCACAAGGAAGCCTGGCTTGTCTCTCCCTGTCACGTTGGTGTGACCTCAGAATTGAAACTTGCACTGCTGCAAGTCATTGAAGTGCTCCTTTGTTGTGAAGTTTTCCAGTAAGTTTCCCAGGCAAATTACGCACCTGCCACGTTCTC
The DNA here is from genome assembly GCF_009769625.2 of Cygnus olor. NCBI lineage: Eukaryota > Metazoa > Chordata > Aves > Anseriformes > Anatidae > Cygnus > Cygnus olor. Next base: position 5,485,207 of record NC_049195.1, on the reverse strand, counting down.
AGGAGAAAACATTTTTTGCCTTTGCCATCAATCATTCAGAAAATTGAGTTATTTTGGCAACAAAATACTATGCCCCCATCTGAAACTGCATCTTATTCGTGCTGTCATAAATAGGAAAACTTAAAATTCGGAATATGGACAGATACTACCATCAAGTGTTGCAAGGCGTACTTTCCTCCTACTGGTAGTTTTCAGAGCAAGAGCCCTGCTACGTGAATTCTTCCGTGCACTAAGAGCAAGCTGTGGAAAAGACAAGTTTGAACAAAGGACAAATTGTTTCCAGCTCACGTCCGCAAGGACTGCAACAAGCTGGTGAAATGTGAGCAGCTGTGTAACAGTGCAGGGATCAGCCTTGCTGCAGGCTGAGTAGTGCAGGCTTGTGGAAAATGCTCCTTTCCAGGAGGTCAAAGCAAGCAGTTGCCTAGTAAACAAGGAGAGCCAATTTAGAATTGAGGGTTAATTGGGAAGCTGATATGAAACAGGTCTCCAGAATACTCGGGAGGATCAGTGTGAGATGGAAAGAATCACAGACACTGTTTATGTGCAAGTGCAGCTCTGAGATGCCTCTCAAAACAGTTAGGATTCCTTTTAGCAAACTTGGGGTAGATATGGATCCCAGACGTCTTGTTCAATATTAAGACATACCTTTTTTGTCTTGCTGTGCTTGTGCCTTGATATTCCTTGAAACTGGAGTGATGCACAGGTACATAGTGCACATAGCAATCCAGCCATGCGGAGGGTGAGTGGGCTCAGAGATCTGCACGCTATCATTCCCCTGTCACCAACTGATGGTGGTATAATTAGAAAAGTCATTAATCCTTGCTCAGTAGTGCTAGAAACTATTTATAGCAAGGCAGACAAACAGTACCCTACAATACTGGGCAAGGGTGGGTATGGAAATGACTCCTGGTGCCATACATACAGCAGTACACAAATCAGAGGAAAGAATTTGTTTCTGGGAGGGCAATTCCCATTCCAGCCATATGCAGAGAGGTGCAGACCATCTGCAGAGACCATGGTGTCGCTCTCCGTCCGTGCTGCGGTGAGTCACTTTGGACATCCCATGTGGTGCTGCCATCCTAGCTTTGGGGTCCCGGTCCTGCCTGCCGCCTGCCCATGCTGGGCCAGCCCTTGGCTGCCTACCCAGTGGCTCCCAGCGCAATGGCAGATTTTGTGCTACCCTTGTAAAAGGGGTGGGAGAAGCTCCAAACTTTCTGACGCAGCAAAAAGAGGGTGCAGCAAAGGACTACTGGCTGGTACGCAGTGTGTGGGGAGCTACAGAGCTCACGTAGAGGTAAAATTTGCTGCAAAGCTGAGAGTTGCAGGCAGCTGCAAGAGTGGGTGTTGGCAAGGCATGTGGGGAGCCTGCGCTGTCGTGCTGGGGTCAGCTGAGGTGGCAGTGTTCAGAGAAATGCTCCTGTTGTCAGCTTAAACACTTCAGTGGGTTTTGCCTAGTGAGGCACAAATTGCATGTCTGTGTGCTGGCAGTCAGGCACTGGGGAAACCACAGGGGAAATATGTTTCTGTCTGGGCTCACTGCATCTTCTGGGCTTTGTTGTGAGGATTTCTCACAAGAAAGCGTAAAATTATTTTTGCCGATGAGATTAGTGGACCAAGGCTGCCTGTGCTCAGAGAGGATCCAAATCCCTCGCAGAGGCTTTGGGGCAGCGGGGTCACCCTGCCACAGCTCGGACCCAGCATTGGGGGTGCCAGAAGCAGTGGGCAAGGACCTGTTGGGAAGAGGGTGGTCACTGCCTCGTGACTGCTGGAGGTCACCAGTGCTGGCTTTGGCTCGCAGAAGCAGTGCTCATGCTTTGCATCTCACATCTGGTTTGCCTGGATGATAAAAGGTGACCTCGGAAATTGCATTTCCAAAAATCTTCTCCTGTCTGTGCGGAATGGCATTGTTCCCAGTGTTTCAGGCTGGGACTGCCTGGGGCTCTTTGTTTAAACTCCCTGGGTGCTGCAATTCTTATGCACAGAGCTCAAGATGCTCTGCCAGAGTCTGGGCTCCTGGAAGGCGGCTGCAGTTCAGACTTTTGTTATCCCCCTGGATTAAAGACGGTGGTTGAGGATGAGCTAACAGCATCAAAGTAATCTATCTAGGGACATCCTGCAGGCATGTTTAACTGTGGAATGGAGCCAGGGTCAGCTGCTACTTCAGGTTGTTTCAAATAGCATGAGCTGGCGGAAGGGCCCACAAACCTCAATGAAAAAGCATGTAGTACTTTAAACGTGTTTACCAAACTTTGTTTTGCAAAAGGCCTTGCTGCTGCCTGTTCTAGTTTCCCTGCTGAATGTCAGGGAAGGAGAAGCCTGAAGGGCTTCGTGCCTCAGAAGAGAATTTGCATCACTGCTGTCTCGCAGCAGTGAGGACGGTGAGGCTGCCAGGAGGCTGCTGGCCCCTGCTCCATGCCGGGGCTGGGGCTGCAGGATCTGGCCCCAAGCAGTACTCCATGAGCAGCGCTGCTTTGTGCTCTGCATGGGTGTGTGATCTCTGCTCTGACCAGAAGTGGGAACTGGATGTAGGAGAGGAGTGGCGGCAGTGACAGAGGCTGCTCCGGTGAGTGCTGCAGCTCTCACCTGCCCGCAGCCCCTGGCATTGGTGGCAAACCGAGAGCAGGGGTTGTGGGCAGTGTTGTCGTGTCCTGTCTCATTGCAGATGAGTTCCCAGTTCAGGCAGAGTCTGCTGCAAGGATGTCTAATAAACAATGCTCAGGTGACCGTGCCTTTGCCTACGGTTTCCTTTCTCCTTCTCCTTTTCCCCCACGCCTTCTAGCTCAGAAAATGGAACACAGATAGCACAGCACAGCCCAAAGGAGGGAAGGGAAACAGCGAGCGCCGAGAGGAGCAGCAGATGTTGCTGCATTGCACAGTAGAGCATCATCTCTCCTGTCTCCAGAATTCACTCTGAGTCTGCAGACTCATGTCTGATTAGTGGTGTTCCAGGGGAAAGCCTGGAACTGTCCTAGGGACAGCAGAGCATTTGCCACATGTCAATTGTTTTACTGGAATGAGAGAGGAAGTCAATTTTTTGAAGTGCAAAGTACAGCTACTTCCAGCAATTCCCCCTCTGTCTGACAAGGTGACCTCCACCTTACCAGCCCTGGTTACGATGTGCTTGGGCAGATTTCAGAGTGTCCTTTGACATGCTCTGCTGTGTAGGCATTGAGCTGTGAATGCACACATGAGCTGGGCCTTCTGGAAAAAATCGGGTATTAATTTTACTTTGACTATTTCCCTTCCATCCAGTGCCTTTGCCATGCCCCTTGACCTGTGCAGCGACTGCTAATTAACAAAATGGCTTTGAAGAGAGCTGGCTTCCCTCTTTCCTCCCTTGGGGAAAGAGGGGAGAGCTGAGCATGTGCTCTGGGAGCAATCGGCAGTCCCGCGGAGCCTGGTTCTTGTTTGTCCTCTGGCCACACTATGCCATGAGTCCCACTTCCTCACTCACCACCATGCTAATGTGTGGCCTTAGTACAAAGGAGAAGCAAAGCTATGGTTTGCTCTCCCGGGTGGAAAGCAACATGGGACCGTGCTTACAACTGTGACAAAAATCTTGTTTATTTCTGGAGATTTTTATAATTATTCACTGAGCTATGTAGTGTCTGGGGAGCTGGATGTCACAGCAAGGAGTACATCAGTAGCAGACAGTCAGACCCAGGGATTCTTTAGGAAAAATCTGGTTTCTATTTTTCGCCAGGTCACAAGTCTGGCAGCAGCACCAAGAGCAGGGGATGTTGGGTACCCAAAATGTGCTTGCGGCAGTGCTGAGCGCCCTGAGCCTGGTGGCGCTGGGCTTTTGGGTCAGCCACGCTCTGGCAACCCCTCACCTGTGTGTGAACGAGAGCTGCTTGCAAGAGTTCAGGTTCAGGCCGTGCATGCTGGCAAGTGGTCTGCCCACGCAGCAGTGCCGGTGGCACATGTGCATCTCAGGAAGTCAGTCCAGTCACCTCCTTCCCGGGCAGGCAGCCTGGTGAGCTCGCTCATCTGTCCTGGTCTCCTTTTTCCTGCAGGCACTGCAGGAGGGAGCGCAGCTTGCTCAGAGCCCATCCAGGCAGGAAGAGGCCCTGACCTGAGCTCTGCTTTGTTCTGTGGCTGCAGTTGCCTCTCCCTCCTTGGAGAATGAGATGTTAAGGAGATTTTGAGAATGATCAAACCCTTCAGCTTCACTACTGCTAATCAATCACAGCTGCTGCTTTACTGCTCCATATTTTGATGCATTTCAGGTTGTTCCATAATTAGCAGCCCAGTTCAGGGCCAGTAAACACATTCCGAAGCCCTGGCAGGGTGCTGGGACGGAGCAGAGGCTGAATTTTCCAGTGCTGCGCTTCAGACAAAGCCAGGGCTGTCCAAGTCTATCAGGGAGAGCTGTGGGGAGCTATGCCTTTTTGCCTGGCAGAAAGGAGGGCAGTAAAACATTACTCAGACTTGCCATTATTTTCTGCAAGAGGAATTTTGCTGGGAAGCGTTTCTGTTTGGGGAGCCTTGAAGCGCGCCACCCCTGAGCTGCGCTGAGCCAGTGCCACGGGGACACTGCCAGGCTCTGGGAGAGCATTTGGGACGCTGCAGCCCCAGGGGAGGGAACGGCCCCACGCAGTGCAGGAGCCAGGGCAGCTTCTCGCCGTGGTTTATTTAAGGGTTCTTACCCCTGGTCCTGTGCTGTGGTTTCTGCTTTGCTCCCTCTGGGCTGGCTCACCGTTTCCCCAGCTGCACATGTTTTTCAGTACAGCAGTGCATCACAGTGCCTCGGGGGCTGCTGCTGGATGCTGGTGCCTGGCTTCTTCCAGCAGCAGCCTCGTGCCCCTTTCTGGAGGCCGCGAAGTGGGCAGCCTCGCTGGGTGCTTCCTGAGTCCGGGAGCCACAAGCAAAACTGAAGAAGGGCTGTTAGTGCTCCTTGCTAGATGAGGGAATGTGCCAGGTGTTGGGAGGGTGCATCTTGAACAATTTCAAGAGAGTTATTAATTTGCAAGTTATTTCTAAAATTTCTTGTGCTGATGCTGCCTGCCATTAAAAGAGAGCATGTGGTGCTCATGGGAATTAAGTAATCCTTAAAAAAAAAAGAAAAAAGAGGAAGAGATTTAAGAAATATCTCTTCCCTGGATGGCAGGTGCAGGTGTATCACTGCAAATATTGTCTGATCTGCCCTTCTTAGCACTGAAGTATCTGAGGCTCCAGGTGGCAGCTCTGAGGAGTTTGTGTCAGTTTTGGAGGCTTAGATGCATGGCTTAAACCCCTAACTGTTAAGGAGCATTTGCAGCTAAAAAGCCAAGCAGGATCATGAGGCATCATAGCTTGAACAGTTTGTAAAACTACTGCCAGGCAGATTAAGCTGGAAATAGAAAAATTGCTGGTGGGGTCCTTTGGGTGATTTAAAGAGCATTTTACCACCTATGTGAGTGTTCCAGACACCCAGTAGCAAAAGTGCAGCAGTGTGGCTCAGCGACTTTGTACAAGCAAAATCCCTGAGACCTTCTAAAAAGTGTGGTTAATAGAAACAAATCAAACTAAATCAACTTGCTCCTTAAAGGCACCACCTTACTGAGACCATCAGTTACACAGAGTGTTAGGGATTGGAAGGGACCTTGAAAGACCATCCAGTCCAATCCCCCTGCTGGAGCAGGAGCACCTAGATCCTTTCATGCAGGAATATGTCCAGGTGGGTTTTGAGTGTCTCCAGAGAAGGAGACTCCACAACCCCCCAGGGCAGCCTGTAGCAGTGTTCTGTCACCCTCACTGTGAAAAAGTTTCTTCTCACATTTAAGCGGAACCTCCTATGTTCCAGCTTGCACCCATTGCCCCTTGTCCTATCTTTGGATGTGACTGAGAAGAGCCTGGCTCCGTCCTTACAGCTCCATCGTCACAGCTTCACTGCAGGAGCCTGGGCATGCTCATGCCCCAGGTACCACTCAGACCTGGCAGTTGCTCTCTTCTGTATGCAATATATGCTTTCTGGCAAGAAATATTACTTAAGATACAGCATTTTTATCCGGCTCTGGCAAAGGTGCTAGACAGCAGAGCTCTGTCGTGCGGAATGGCAGAGGTCTGTAATCTCTTTGATTAGCCAAATGTTCACAAAGGGAACAAAGCACGCTCATTTTTACCTGGCTTTGGAAGTAGAGGCATAAAGAAGCCTGTGTCAGCATGCAGGACAAATGGATGTGCCGCGGTTCCTCCAGGCCCTCTGCTGCCTTGAGCAGCATAGGCCTTTGAGGGGCTCAGCACGTTGGTCCCTGCTAAGGCGCGTTCCGGGAATAGGGCAGGCAGAGCAGAGCAGAGCCATGTTAGCTGCCTTTCTCCTGGTTGTCTGCATGTGCGTCACGGGCTGTAAATATCACCTGCCAAGACTGGGAGCAGAACCTCTGTGCTCCATCACGTCCTCGTTTCCTACTTTGCAAGTGCTAAGGAATTGCCCTGACATGAGCAACAATGCCATCAGATCAGGGTGATTCAGCTCGTCACCTATGCTGAACAAACCCCATTAATTATGGGGCTTTCAGAGCTCTCCATCTTTCTTCCATCACTCCGTAAAAATTCTGTTCTTCAGATCTTATTTCTATTGCTGCTTTCCTCCTTGTCACATCCAGGTGCCCTTCTTACAGAGTAACAGGTGGGATGCTAGTTGGGGGTTAACTCAAAGAGAAATTGGACTGCAGTGGAAAGAGGTGGACAAAAAAACGTGGGCACTATTCTGCCCTGTGGTGGCAAGTGCTGCGGAGAGGGAAGTGGGAGGGCAACATCTGCATTGGTGACGCCAACGTTTGGGTTTGACATGATGTAGCAGTCTTGTACGGTGATGAGGAATGAACTCATACCACTACTTCGCCACATACATCCTCTAAAACCAAATGGGGTAGCGTGTCTCTGTCCCACCTTAGTGAGTTTTTCTGTCTCGATGAGCTGGCAAAAAAATGTTTTCAACTTCTCAGGTATTTCATGCAGAAATGAGCAATCACAGTGCTCTGAGTGTCACTGTAACATTGTTGTGTATTTGAGGAGTTCTGATTTTAAATACGAATCAAAATAGCAAGAGATTTCTGATATTTTTAAAGTGTATTTTCTAAGTCTCCAAATTAATTGGCCTATGAAATACAAAAGGAATTATCAGGCATCAAAGAGAATATTTATGAGCTGCTGAGAAGGCAGAGGGATAAACAGCAGTTTGAGGACTACCCTTAGGTTTCTGATCCTCTCCCGAATCTTGTGCAAGACAAACAGTCTCTGGTCTCAGACGGGCAAAGCTGTGGGGAGGGACCGTGAGCATTCAGAGACGCCAATGCTGCTGGTCACGCGTGAGGCACCTCTGTGGGCTGGGGCACTGTCCCCAGGTCCCATCACACAGGTTCTTTGCAGCGTGTGGGGTCGGCTCCTTGGCAATGCTGCAGCTGCTTCAGCTGGAGAAGCTCATGTGCTGGCAAGTGAGGTGCCTGCCAAGTCAGCCAGGTGGGAACAGAAACCCTCCGTGGTACCCAGCCAGTCCTCAGCATCCTTTCTCTTTAGGAGCAGAAAGGAGGAAGGTGAGACAATGTCACCTCTGAGGTTTTGCGTCGGCAGAAGGAAGATGTGTGGGTTGTGCATGTGTACACCTTGGTGTCCAGGTGTTTCAGCCTGAACTGTGAAGTGCCTTTGCCTGGGGGATGTTGTTCACAAAAGAATGAAAGTCCACTCTCCTTTTTAAATTACTTGTTTTCAGAGAGAGACCTGTTTTGTTTAAGCCTGGCTGTGCATTACAGACCCCTGGGCTTGTGTGTGGGCTTGTGTGCATGGTGCTGCATTAGGAATGGTCTCCTCATTGCAGATGGTTTGCAGGGCTCTGCAACCCCTTGGTTTCTCCTTCCCCTCTTTGTTGCCTTGCCTTCCTCTGCCCCTGGCCTTCCATGGCTTCTGCATCCCATCCATCCTGGCCAAGGGAATCCCTGGGCTGGAGGTGAACCCAGGCCATTCCCCTTGTTAACTGCTCACCTCCAGTTACTGCTTGGAGAAAGCTGCTCCTGCCCTTCATCTCTGTGTGCAGGGCTTGCCTCCTGTGGTACCCCAATGCTATGCATGGCAGGAGCCTGTGGTGCAAGGTGTGTTTGCTGCACAAACCCAGGGTACTAAAATAAGTGCGTAATCTGCAAAAGCGTGAATCTGGAATTAAATGTTTCCCCTGGAGCCTGCGATATCCTTCACAGCCTCTGCCCTGCAAATCAGACTTGCACATCCTTATATTCTCATAGTAAGGAAAATCCCTCCCAGGTGCTTTGATTTAGGCTGTACCACGTGAAGTTGGGCAGCTCTGCCTCTCCCTGACCTGCCAAGCCTGCCCCAAGACCAGGGCCTGCCTTGGGCCGTGGAAATTGGTTCTGGGGAAGCTCCTGATGGTAGTAGGAGCTGGATCCGGAGGGAGGCTGCTGAGGCCAGTGCAGCCTTGCAGAGCACCACAGAGCCAATCGCTGCTGCTAGGGGTGGAGCTGGAGCTCCAGCAGATGATCGCTGAGTGCCTTTCCAGCACAGTTGGTCTGGACGGCTGAGAGATCTGGTCGCGGGGAGAGGAGAGCTGTAATTGCAACTCCAGTGTGCTCCTTCCCCGGCAGCATCGCTGGAGCAGCTGCGATATCCTCTGTGCGCCAGCCCCACCAGCAACGTGAAGGTACTGCCCCCTCCCTCCCGGCTTGTGTGTTGCTTGTTGCTCGAATCTGTGTTGATTAGAGTTGGAGGAAAGTTTATTGGGAAATCAGAGCTGTGTGATAACAGTGCTTGTGGGAGAGCAGTGGGAGGTGATGCGCTGCGCTGCCGGGATGAGGTGCCAGGTGCAGGAGGCGGCTGGGGCGGTTTCGGTGCTGCAGGCGCCGCTGTCACAGCAGAGCCTGTGCTCAGGGTCCAGCCTGACACCGGCTGCGCTGCCCTCGTGCTGCGGTGGGAGGTCAGAGGTAGCTGGCACACGGTGTACTCGTGATTCAGATGCCTACCGGGTGTCAGGATGCTTTCCTGGTGGTGGTTTTAGTGAACGCGGCATCCACCTGTTAGCAGGTGGCCAAAGCCGAGTGGGCCCCTTGGCAAGGGCTTCCCTGGCGAGGCAGCTCCCATGCTGGGTGGTCAGCGGGAACTCGGGGTGCTTTTACTGAATGGTCTTTGTGCAGTATTTCCCACAGCCCTGCTGGGGAAAGCAAGCTCCTCGGGCTGCAGATGAAAGTGAGAATATCTGCAGATGCAGGAAAACAGCTTACTCTCTCTGCTGCTTGTGAAGTTTGGAGAACTTCCCAAGCCAGCCCCACTTAGAGAGCAAAAGTGGGTTTCCAGGAAGGTAGCTTGGGGCTGGGGCTGCTGACCCTGGGGCAGCCCCGAACAGGCTCGTTGCAGCAGCCCACAGGGAAAGCAGCTGCAAACTTTTGCTGGTGGCTGCTGGTGGAGAAGGGGCTCGGTTTGCATCCCCTGGGGCTGGCTGACCGCACGTGTTGCACCAGGGTTGTCCATAGGTCCGAGAGCCTGAGCTCCGGCCGTCCCTCATGCAGCATGAGCCAGGTGCCTGCTCTTTGGGGCTGCCTGAAAGATCTTTTGTAATGACTCCTGAGACGTCTGAATTGCTGGTGATCCCTATCCATTGACTAGTAATACCCGACCTGAGCAGTGCCTGTCAGCTCCTGATGGGAACGTGCCCAATCGCTGCCCTTCAGGTAGCCACATGCTCCTTTTGCCCTCCTCTGGTGCTGGAGTGACTTTAGTGTGCGTCATTGGGCGCAGAACAAGGTTTGTGAAGCCTTGAGTAGACAGTAAAAAATCACCAGTTTGCATTTTCTGCATGAGGTTGTGCTGTTGGCTCTCGTATGAGCACGTGCTATCCATCTGCAAAACACAAACAATCGTCCCTGAAATGCGAGAGGGCAACACAGGGGAGCCATGGGGCACAGCGGAGCTGGAGTGGGGTGGTGGGGGATGCTGGACAAAGGGGGGACCCGCTTCAGGCTCTCGTCATTGCACAGGAAAGGGATGGTGATAGGGGTCTCCTGCGGCTTCCGTGGTACTGTGCTGTGGGGTGGGAGTGGCGGTGACTCGATATAAACAATTTTGTAAGAGATATTTTGATAAAGGTTGCTAGACAGTGACTCATCTACTGTAGGAAGGGGCAGAGCAGGAGCTTTTTAGGGTAAAAAACCAAAAGGGTCTTCCCTCCCCATTTTGTCAGAAACAGTGAGGGCAGGACACTTCCCCCCCCCTGCCCCCCCCCAAGGAGAGTAGACCTGTCGATCAGAAACCTCCTAACCCCAGTGACCCTGCACCTGCTCTGGTGCCTTCTGCATCTCTTTCCCTGGGGAGGATGCTGCCTTCCCATCGCATCCCTGGGTGGGACTGTGTTCTAAAACCTGGCTTGATTTCCCCCCATCCCAACTGATTTTTTCTGACCAGTCTTAGTCACTTCTGAGTCACTCCAAATAATCCTTGTCCCTATGTAGCGGTTAGCCCTGCGTTTCTGTGTGTACCCGGCCAACCTGGGTATGAATGTTTCAGAAGTCACGTCACTTTGGTCTGTGTTGCCTTGTTTTAACTTTCCTCACAATTCCAACGTCCCTCCCTTGTGCTTTGCTGCCCTGCTCTGCTCGCTGTGCTGGAATCACAAAAAGTGCAGAACAGTTTGAGCGCTGCATCTCCACTTCCTCAGGTGTGCTACAGAGCAAATACAGCCCGACAGGTTTCCTTAGCTATTCATGGCATTGCTAACTAACCCTTCTTGAAAAGGTGTCCTCTATGTATGCGGAGGCATTTTACTGCTATTTCCCAGGATCCATTTTATTTGCTGCTACCAGTTTGCAGCGGGATTGGTGCAGGGATGATCCTTGCTGTCTTAGCACCTCGCTCCTGGCGGGCAGCGCTGCCCTCTGGGCGGCTGTGCAGCCCTGTCCCGAGTGATGCCCCCTCTCCATGCCCAGAGATTTATGTGGGAGTATGAATGGCCGGGCTAGCCCAGTTATGGATTTGTCATCTCCCCGTGCAGGGGAATTGCTGTGGGGCCTGAGGTGTCCAGGCAAGGCCAGCACTGCCGGGGGCTTGTCCTGGCTGTGTGGGGCCACCTGGGTAGCTTCGGGGCTGGGTGTCGTGCTTTATCTGGGTTGAGCTCCTACGGAGAAGGGTGGGACTTGAAACCCAGAACTGTCTTGAGAGATGAAAAGTGGGCCAATTTCTAGGCCAAAACCTGCCCACTGACATTCCCAGGGTGGATTTGGGTACAGAAATACATAAACTTTAGGGGTCCAATCTCCCTCCACTGCTCAGGTACTATCCTCTGATGGATGCAGAGGCAGTCGTCTTCCTGACAGCAACATATGGAAGTTTTCTTATTCCTTACAATGTGTGAAAAATGCCCTTTGCTGAAAGGTACAGAAGTCGTGTAGTGCAGAAGAGTCTGTCCCAGGAATAGTGGCAGTTTCAGGAAACAAGGGGAAGGTTTTCCCCCAAGCCATGCCACCTTCTCCTCCATAGCGAACATTTGCTGTATTTGCATCCACTAAAGGAAGGCTTAACAGAGCTAGGCATTGTTGTGTTGGTTGTGCAGCTGTGACCTTCAGGCAGCTTGTGCATGAGATTGGAGAGATGCCATCTTAATGGGATGCTGCATCTTTGCCCCTTCCTTTAAGTTCTTTTAAGTTCTCAGGTAATGTGGCACCTGAGGGCTGCTGAAAGCCCCTTGTGCCCTGGACAGGATGCAGCATACACCGATGCCCAAAGGCTATCCTGCTTCTTTCTGCAGCATACTCGAGCAATTTGGATTAGCGGGTGCTTATCTGTAGGCAGATGTGGGTAAGTTTAAAAAGTCAAGAGGAATTAAATGCATATTATTCTGGGCTGTGGCTTTTGTAGAAGTTGGGCATAGGAAAAAAAAAGGATTTTCTAAAGGTCAGTAATGCTCTGCTCTCTGCTCATGCCTACTCAGCCTGGCTCTTGCAGGAGAGTGTTTGGGCCTTTGCGTTTCTGGTCACCTTGCAACAGATGCACGCAGTGATTTCTGTTCTTGTTGCCTTTGCTCTGTGCTCTGCTGGCAGCTGCATTTCTGCTAAGCTCAGAGGTGTGAATGCTTCTACCTGCCACCACCTTCTGCTCCTGCCAAGCAGGAAGATGGCATTATGCAGGGGCTGGGGGGGAGCCATGCCATTCGCATCGTGTTTTATTAATTAGAAAGAAATAAAGTTGCAGAGAGATCAGATTTTGAGAAAGACCCTGAGTTCCAAAATGCTCCCAGAGGATAGATCCCTAATTGCTCTCTAATTGCATTAGGGTTTAATTTGTTGTTGTTTTTACTGTAATGTTCCCATTTTTCTCGACAGTTTGTTTTGTTCCATTAACTAGAAATGGCTGGAGATGAATATTCTCAATATTAAAACTTGCCTGTTGTGCAATGCTTGACAGCCTTTGTGCTGGCAGGAGATGCCAACGCTCAGCCTGGTCTGGCTGTCAGACTGTGTGTGGGGTGAATTCACGCATGCAGCGCAGCATTCGCCCCGTGACAGGATTTTGCCCATGTGTGCAAGGTTCAGTCCTAGGAATTTTCGAAAGACTTGGCAGATCTGGTGACACACAGGGTCGAGGGCATGTTGTTCACCAGGGAGCCAGCATCCCGGCGAGCCATCCATCTGACCTGCTGGGGCCACGCGTCCCCCGTTCGTCCCCACGTGGTGTAGCAATGGATGCAGGGCCTGGGTCTGGTTACAAAAATGATGCTGATGCCAGGTCCCACGAGGGATGTGCAGGTGGGTGTGTGGTAGGCGATGAGGGCCCCCACGGCAGAGCGGAGACTCCCACTGGGAGGGATGCAGGGTCCAGCCCTGTCCCCCCGTGGAGTTTGCAGGGTGAGGGGAGGCAGGAGGTCGGCACTGCTGGTGGCGCTGCTGGTGCTGGTGGTGGTCGTTATCTGCCTTCCAGGGTGAGGCAAAATGCTGAGCCGGCTCGCCCTGCGGGGCTGGCAGGCAGCAGCACTTCAAAGGGCTCCTTTGATCCATGCCACTTGTGCAGGGAGGGAGAGCCTGGAAATGCCAGCGGAGAGCTACAGACAGGGCCTTCAGGAACCTGATTTGGAAAGAGGTAGGGAAGAAGAGTATCACTCTCTTTAATTCCAAAGCGTAAATATGTTTATCTTGACTTGTTAAAGGGGAAATGGGGGTAGAAGGTGCGGTTAAGCTTGGACCTGCTTTTTGCCATTATGCGTTTATTGGTGAAACAAATCCTTAAGGCAGGAGAGTGTTAATAAACCTTTCCAGTGTACCAGCTTCTGTACTTGAGGTCCAGGAGGTGCTGCTCGCCTCCCCCTTTGATCTACTTACTTATAGATCACATAGGCACTATTGGTGTGCGCCCCTGACCTGGGCCCTGGCTGCCTGGGAGCTGGGTGCGATGGAGCTGCACGTGTGGCTCGCGAAAAGTGATATCAGTGCTGGGAGGCACAGGGAGCTGCAGTGTGAACTTGAAACTGCTCCTAAATTTGATCCAGCCGCTTAAAACAGTGGGTGGACTCGGTGGCAAAGTGAGACATTGGTATTTAAAGCTGTCTTGAAGGGTACAGCCACAGACACGACACACAGCAGCTAGCTGCTAATATTCAGCAGGCTCCGGTTTCAAAATTACATAAAGAAAATGGGAAAAACTCTGAACGCTGGATCTTCAGCACCCGGAGCAGCTTGTCAGAAACCCTAGGAATGGGATGGAATTGAACACCCACTGCTTTTGAAGCCGTAAATTAATCAGTTAAAGCCCCTGTTGTACAGGATGCTGTGCAAGCTCCTCTATTATTTGAAATATAATAAGCACATATGAGCTGACAGTGTTAGTAAGAGAGGCACAACCTTGCCTGGCCTCTCTGAGCTGGTGTACTGCGTTCAGGCTGGTGTGGGTGCAGCACAACAGGGCTGCCCATTGCTCTGCGCCTTGAAACGTCGGCTTTGTTCCCGGGTGTGTGCATGCATTCGTGCCCTCTTTGCAAGCCAGCAGAAGACTAGAGCAGTTGGTGGATTTTTTCCTTCCGACCATGCAAAAAATGTCAAAATGTTGGTGTAAAATTGTGTAACCCAGTTCATGAGATGGCCGATCTGCTCCCTGGTCTGATTTTACATCACGGGGTGCTGGCGTTTTCCACATACATGCTCGCTGCCCCTATGAATTTTGCAGAGCTCTTGGCTTCAGTGGCAGCACATGCCATTGGCAGCCAGTGCCTGGCTTGACTTAAAATGAAAACTAATTAATCAGTTTTGTATTTTCCACCTTACAATGTCACCGATGAAAGCATCAAGATGATAACTGGATCCAACTGTTCATTTGAAAATAATGAGCAATTATACAAGTTTATCACAATATTAGTTTTTGTCACCAGAGGTGCTTCACGATACTTCTAATTGTAGGAATAATTAATCCATCCGATTTCCAAAGGCTCGGCTGTAGTGCACGGGGCATGGTAGGGGCAAGAGCCACACACAGTCTGGGGGTCTGTTACCTGTTATTTTCTCCTTATAACTGACAGGCGCTCTCACCACCATTTCAGCCCAACGTGCATTTTAGGCTTTCAGGTTCCCAAGCTGAGCGAGTTTCGTTGCTGCTCTGCTGAGGGGTCACGGGGCTGCTTCATGTCACCCGTGGCAGTTTATGCAGGTCATGTTGAACCCCGCTGCATACAGTCTTCCCAGGAATAAGCCACGATTTAAGGAGTGTTTTGTTCTGCAGCCCTGACTGTGCCAGATGAGGCTTTGCTTTGGGAAGCTGGTGTTACATGATGGATGCTTTCCCGTTTCTCAGAAATCTGCTGCTGCCAGGTCTTGACCTCTTAGCTTCTGGTTTGTGTCTTTACTGCAGAATGTCTCTTTAGTCTGCTCTTTTGAAGAAGGCTGCACCTTTTTGGAGGTATTGGACCTGTGTGTGTAATACAAAGGCAGTTGTACCCGTCCATCCCCCAAACCTCATGGATTTTTTGGTTTTGCAGAACATATGAAAAGCCCTTTCAGCCTTACTTTATTTTGCGACAGAAGGGTGATGGCCATGACAGAAGGATAACTTACAAACCCCACCTTGAAAACTGAAGTTCTATGAAGCACATCCACCTGGTTTAATGCCTTTCTATTGTTTCTCAGTACCACAGGGGATGGCTGGTAAATCCTTTAGTAACAGGAGTCCTCAGACTATGCAGAGAGAGGGAGACCTTTCCAACCCCTAGTGTCAGCTCCCTTTCTGGATGGAGCAGGCAATGCCCAGCCTGGAGCCTGCCTGACTCTGGTCATTCTGCAACAGAAGTTTAATTTCTCACTGACAAAAATAGAATAGTTTGCATTTCTGGAGACCCTTTCACATGAGGAACTGGAGTAATACAATGGGCATTGATTAACCATTTCTCATTGCTCATCTGGTGATGAGGGAGAGAATAGTGTTTTTTTTTAAATTATTATTATTTTTTTCTTCCAGAGGGGAAAATGCAGCATGAATTATCTGAGTGGCTTGCTGAAATGCTACCAAATACAAGGCAGGTCTGAAGTCCAGCTTGTTTCTGTTCTCTGTGGATGAGCATGTGAGATGTTCCTGCTTCTTAAAAGAATGCACAAATGCAAACAAAAGATTTTTTTAAGAATCAAAGATAGACAGAGAAAAAGAAAGAGCTGTAGGAGGGATGTAAATGTTTTGTGTTTTACTTGAGATAAAGCTCGTTGCTGTTTGCTGTTGCATGCAAAGTTAATTGACAGATTACATGATAATATGAAGAAGTTTAATGAAATCTGCTGATACCCTTTAGAGGATGTGGAATTTGGAAGTGCAATTAATTTAGGCCAGAAGTTTAGCTGCTTCATGCTAACTAGGGGACCGAGATACACAGCATTTGCATTCCTGGTGTCTGGTTTCTAAATCACTTCATTGATTATGAAAAGTTCTGCTACAGCAAGGGAGCTGTAGCTGAAGGGAATGGAGTCCATCAGTCATTACGAGAGCGGAGGGTTCCAGCCAGCGCTGCTTGGCTACCTTGGGGAGGCTTGGGCTCTTATAAATCCTCTTGCCCGCAGAAGTGGCCTGACCTGTCCCCATGCCCTGCATCAGCCAGCACAATAAAATACACTGACAGCCACATGCTGTCTGGAGTGGCGTTGCACCGCAGAGCCGTCGGTTCCTAGAGCAGAGGGAGGATGCACTCATGCACCCTGGGGTGTGCAAACAGAAGGGCAGCTGCTGACCCTTGCTGTGCTGGGTGGTCGGACGTGGGCTGTCACAGGAGGCTGGGTCCACCTGGGGTCCCTCGGTGCTACAGCTCTGGCTGGCAAATATCAGCTGTCACGGACGGGTGGGGGAACCAGCCCAGGGAGGGGAGAGGAGCTCAGCCCACCCATCGGATGACAGCCAGGAGAACCGGGCGCATCTCTGCTTCTGCTGTCGCTAACTTTGTTAACCTGTGCTGGACAGGGAGTTTTTAGCGCTGTTGGCAAACAAGCGGTGACATAAAACTGATTTGGGGTTGGTGTTGTTGAGACCGAAGCTGTTTTCTGTAAGAGGTGCTTTAGCTTAGTCAGTGAGGCCAACATATGCAGACTTTTATCAAGAAATCCAGTATTAAAATAATCCTCATCAGTGATGGACAGATTTGTTCTCCAAAGGATTCTTCTAAGCTCATTGCCACCTTACATGGCTTTGCCTCTTGGGTTTCTGAGCTGAAGCTGATGGGGACTGACAAGCCCTGATTATGCAAAGTACCAGAGGCTACGAGCTGCAGGCACGGGAATCAGCTTCACTCGCTTCCTACTGTTTTGTACATTATTAGGGAGCGACGGCAAAAAGTAGGTCCTGCTTATCCAAAAATAAAGGTGGCATCCTGATGGCAATCGCTGCAGAACGCCGCACATGGGAGCTGCTCGGGGGCTTCTCCTGCCGGTGTGGCTCCGCGCTGTGGCACGGCCCCGACACCTGGGGCTGGGCAGCCCAAACCTGCGCCCTGGGGCTGGGCAGCCTGGCAGCGCCAGCTGCCCTCCGGGGAGGCGCAGAGCCTATTTATGCATCTTTTCCTGAGAAACCACCATCTCCATGGCAACCACGAGCATCACATGGTAGCCCTGGCTCTGCAGCATGCCATCCCGCCAGGCGCCTCGCTGCGCCCGCACGCTGCCGGCCCCGCGATGCCGGAGGGGCTGCGGTCCCTTGGAGGGCCAGGGCAGTGACTGCGCTGCTGCCTGCAGCACTGCTTGGAGCGGCCAGAAATGCAGCCCTGGGTGGCAGCGGAGGGGGTCAGAAGGGAAAGGAGCCAGGGCTTTGTGCCAGGCTGTGTCAGAGCAGGGTTCGTCCCCAAGGTGGGGCTTGGCCAGGGCTTCCTCAAGGGGAATCTGTGTCTGCAGAGAGGTGCCAGGTCCAGGTGCCTGGTTTCCTGCATCCTGGTGCAAGCGAGTCCTCCCCCTTGCCATCTGGCTGCATCAGCTCCTTCACCCTCAGAGCGCAGCCCTTGCTAGAGCCTGCTTTAGCCCCTTCTTCTGAGAACGTTTCTGGGTTGCCAAGGGCTGAGCTGTGCCACTGGGCTGCTCTGGGGCAAGTGCCAAAGCCTCATCCTTGAAGTGTGCAGGACACAGAATGAATGGCCTGAGACACAAAATGTGATTGCTCTTAGTTCTGTCCCTATAAACTTTAGTAAATCAGGCACAATATATCAATCTCTTTTTTAAATATATTTTTATTCAAGTCAGCACATGTTTGCAATTAAATCCTGCCACACCATGTAGTGTGAATAATCAAAATAATTCATGTGTATAACTGGATACACACCTTTGTAGGGAAGGGATGGTGTCGCTCTCAAAACTGCAGTGTAGCTCCCTTTAAACTTGGCAGCATCCTACCTCCGTCACCCCCTGCGGCAATTCATGGCATGGAGGGCTTGCTCTCTGCTGCATGCGCAGGTCTTTCCTTTGCTCTCTAAGTCTGCGTGCCTGTAGTTTCTTTGTCTCACCCTTTGTTCCCACCTCAGGCAGGCAGTAGGTCAAAAAGGTACTGGCTGGATTTTACTGCTGCTCAGGAGCTTGCATCTCTGCTGTTCGCTCCCACAGGTGCTGAGCGTTGCCTTTGCTGCTTTTCTGCCTGGAAGGCATCGCCCACAACTTGTGGCTTCCCCGGCCAGAGGGCACGGCCTGGCAGCTCCCAGGCTGCTTTCAAAGATGTCTTCACCATCTGCTGAGAGGACGTTGCTGCTGTCGTTCAGCTGCCCCTTTCTTTGTCCTGGCAGACGTCGAGGTGGGTCCCAGCAAGGAGCTGCTTGTGCTGGGGGAAGTCGTGCAGAGCTGGGTGTGTGGGGTGCTCAGGCTGGGACTCCTGTCTGCACCGAGACTCCGTCTCCTCCATGTCACTCTCCTCAGCCTTTCCTCTCTGTTTTGACACATGCAGCAGACACGTGCAGGATTTCTCCTGCTCCCCAGCTCATGCCACACACAATCTTGTTCTGATTTTCAAAGCTCCAATAAAGCGTGTCAAAATGCATCAAAGGCTGAATGCAGAAGTGAAGCAAATTGACTCTGGAGAGGATTTCATGGGAGGGGAGTAAGGAGATGGTGGATGAACCCCGAGCCGAGAAAGAACTGCAGGGAAGGTGAAGCGTGGCAGAGATGTGGGCAGATGTGCAGCACAGCTTGAGGGACTCAGAGCGTCTTTGGTTTGGCAGGAGAACAGGGCAAGCTGAAAGAGGAGTGTACGTCCTCTAGGATGTGGCTCATACTGGGCTGCTGTTGGATAGGGACATGCTGCTGTCACTGCCAGGATGTGTGGTTTTCTAGGTGCCCACACCCCACTTCTGCTGGGGCTGCAGAGCAGCACAGGCTGGTTCAGGTGCTCGTACAGGCAGAGCCTGCGGATTCCCCCAGCACTCAGCCTGTGGCCACGAAATCAAGCATCTTGCCCCAGGCTCAGGGTGGGCTGCAGGTCCCATGCTGGCAGTGGGATGGGAAATCCCATCCTGCCTGCTGCTCTTTGCTGGGGCAAGACAGTAGCAGAGGCTGCGGCGAGCTGCCTGCTCCCCCTGCCCGCCCCCTCGGTGGCCACCGGTGCTCTCTGCGCTGGAGCTGCTGTGGTCTCCAGTGCCCAGAGCACCCCTGTCTTGGGGTGATAAGAGCCTAAGGAGAATTGAACTCATGGAATGGGCTCAACCATCCATTGTGCTGATAGTGCTGTGAAATAAGGCACTTCAAAAGGCCGTATTTTGCATTTCTTCAGATGCCTTGTAAGCGCAGTGACACAGTTGCTGAAAGCACATTAATTATTAGCAAAGACTTTTTTTAATTCCAAGACAAATTAAACAACTGAAGATAACAGGAAGTGTTACACGAGATGTTAATCCATGGGAGAGTGACAGTAGCAAAAGCCACAAATCATAACATGAAAATCAGGGCATTTAACTTTTAGCTTCTTTGCATTTGGCATTCATGCACATGCTCAATTGTCACTTCTCTCGTTCTTCAATACAGAGGTTTCGGAAGCTGTTAATTCTGGGAAAGGTGGTTAAAGCCCTTGAGAGTAAATTGGATAAAGGACCATAATTTTTTTTCCCCTCTTGACTGCAAGAAACCAAGCTGCTGAATTCAGTGCTTTATTGTATAGCATTCCTTGTCCTTGGTTGCACATATGAAAAATAAGCCTGTGCAGAAACTCGGTGTGCATCACACCAAGCAGGTGATCAAACAGCACCTTGGTGGCTGGGCTCAGACCAAGGCATTCCCTCACATCCCAGCACAGGATGGTTGTGCCCCACGTCACCGGTGGGCACAGCGCAAAATGCGCCGCTGCGTGCTGAACACGACGGGTGGACCAAACCCATGGGACTGACGCGCTCCCAAGTCACTAATATGTGCTGGCTAAATGATGATGCAAAAGCAGACCCTTAGGTCTGTGGGGTCGCATTGCAGTGAAGGAGAGGCAGGATGCATGGGGCTGGCAGGTCTGCGGTCGCAGCAGCTGAGGGAGCAACCTCTTTGATGTTTGCCTGTAACTTCTATATGTATACCTGAGGCGTGTGTTGTAAAGTTTAGGCAGCAGTTACCCAGGGATTTGGCTCTGATCTCAGATTTAGCTCCTTTATTTGCTGTCTCCATTTAACATGTCCCCCTCTGAGCCGTTGCTCTAAGTGCCGTGGGAGCTGCCGGTGCGGGCACTTGAAGGCAGAGCATTTGGAAAAGCTGTAAGCCGTCTGCTTTTGACAACAGACTGGTTAGGCTGAGGATGGTGCTGCATTTTCAAACTCCCTGCCCTGAAGTGACGTGAAGTCGTCTGCAGCTTTTTGGGTTTATCATGTTTTTCTGCTTATTGTTGTCGAAATATGGAAATAATTGACAGTAAAAATTACCAAGGGTAGTCTGTGAAGGGATATAAAAGGCAAAACTTGGTATCAGAAAAAACATCTTATTCATGTTTAAGAGCTGGAATATGGGCCAGTTACTCTGGAACGTTTGCTACCATTTGTGAAATTGCTGTTATTAAAAGAGCTCTTTTTTTTCCTACTCTAATGAGCTCATTGCTCAAAAAGGGGGTGAAACATTTGATAACAGGGGGTGTGCAATAATAAAAATAGAAGCAGCTTTCTGGGGGAAGATTGCCTGGGAGGAGATCACAAAAGTATTTATCAGAAACACGAGGGAAGTATTTGCTAGCAGTGACTGCAGATTGTGCTTCGGCTCCTGTGCTGCAAGGGACAAGCCCTGAGAGCTGCCACAGCAGCAAGGGACGGCCGCAGCTCGCGGCTTCCAGCTGGCTCTCTGGGCCTGGGCGGCAGCGGTCTCACTGTCCCAGCTAGGTCTGGATTGCAGAAGCTTTTATTGCAGGTTCACTTCCATCATTCTCCTTTGTGACAGGCACACATTCAGCACGTCTGTGTCTGGTGCAACGCTCGTCCTTAAGGAAGGAATTCGGCTTTGAGTATGTCTCTGATGTCAATATGTGGATTGCTCTCCTCTAAAATTTAGTGCAACTTAGTTAGCATCTTTCTAGCTGTTGCCAGAAACTGGAGTCCGCCCCATCAAATTGATTTTCATTAAGCTGTTGTAGTCACTGAAACTGCTGAGAAGAATCGTCACCATATGGCACAAGGTATTCAAAATGAAGTCTCTTATGACAGTTTGCCACTTCTGGAGGCGCTGAGCTGACATGTGCAGAGGTTACTGATCAGAAGCGGGGAGGAGGGACTCCAACACTCAAGTGCCAATGCAAGAGGAAATAATAAATCATCATAAACCCACTGCAAGAAGAGGAGGCGAGGTGGGCGAGGTGATCGGTGTTTGTGGTGGGGGCACCGCTGCTCCTGTCTCTACCAGGGGAAGATGCAAAGAGTTTTGGATACTTAGACCTTGGTTGTGCAGTCCAAGTGCTTCCACTCGGCTGAGTTGTTGAGTCCGGCTGGTGGGGGTGCGAATCGCACGTTAATTCCTCAGCTCTCAGCAAGAAAAACCTTTGAGAGCGAGCAGGGAACACATCCCTCCTTGCTCAGCGTCTGCGCTTCTCCTCAAGCATCTTGGAGGCGTGCGGTGCTTTGCAGCCCCAGACGGGCTGGAGGTTGCTGGTGCAGAAAAGCCTTGATTCCACTCTGCCTTCTGACAGACAGGTTATGTAGTGAAGATCAGCCAGACTAGTCAATTCTGGGAACTGTTAGGCACTTGTCGGCAGCAAGAGTTAAAATGGAATTAAGTGATTAGAAATACTTAAATATTAATTGCTTATGAGCTCCCTTTATGACACTTGCAGGTGGAAGAAGTTATTGAATCACTGCTGGCATTGACCCACAAAACAATAAAGCAGAGTGTATATGAGACAAGGCAAGAGGAGGGGAAGGAAAGGAGCTTTTCTCGAGCTTGAGAAAGCACTGTTTTTAGGTCAGGTAGTGACACAACAAAGCTGTTTTCTTTTTCCCAAGGCTTCATGTCTGGAATCTGCCTTTTGCTGCAGCCGGGAGCCCTTGCAGTTATGCACAGATGCCATCAGCAGGCCACCTGTGGTTACCTTGCTGCGGTTATGGCATCTCTGTAGGAATCCCTTTGTAGGAAGCAGACAGGTCCCTCTTGGCTCTTGCACTGTTGCAGGCTCTACACAGGCTCCCAGGGAATACCAGCCCTGGGCCCCACAACGGGTGGGGGACCTTGGTTTACATGGCATGGAGAGGTGCGTCTTCATCCATCTGCTTCACTGCATATTACCTTGATGCCCTTTTGAGGTCCTGCTATAGCATGTTATCCTAGAAGGGAAAATATAACAGTACAGAAAAAAATATTAAAAAAAGAAAAAAAAAAAGGCAAAGAATCCAGCTAGCAGCCATCAAACATAAAAGCTTTATTCTGAGCTAGCAGCTTGCACCAGCCAAATTTAATGTCAGTCCTCAGAAAGGCACTCTGGGCAGTAAAGCTGTGTGAGAGCTCTCTAGCAGCGGAGAGGCAATTAAGAGGCATAGTGAGAAAGGAAGGGGATTTTTGCATTTCTATTATATTTATTTGGGACAGGTCAAAGTCTGTTTGGTACTTGAGTTTAAACTTGTTCTCAGGCTGTCTGCGTTTTTGTGTTAGCTTTGCAAGGGTGATTTGTACACATGGGTGCTGGCAGTGGAATGCTTGTGTGAATGCTTGGGTGTAGACCTGGGATCTGTTATCAGATCGTGCAGGGCTAAGCTAATACTGAGCAGCTTTTGATTTAATCTGGTTTTTGCAATGAGAGTTTATACTGTGAGCATTGTGAACTGCATGCAGATGAAAATGATATTACATGCTTCTATCTTGGATGCTGGATTAAGATTTAATGAGATTCTTTGGTTTGTTTTGTGTCAATCTGTTGTATTTTAGAGTTTTTTTTTTATTTTTTTTATTTTGCCTTTGATACAATTTTGCAACACTTCTTGTACTCCTAAAAGGATCTTTTGGTGTCTTTGAAAGTTTCTCAGTACAGCAGTTCTCTAGACAGAGTAAATGAAGATTAAACCCAGGCAGAGAACAAGGGAAAACAAGCAAGTGATTTGCAGAATCAGAGCATGAGGGCACCAGCAGAAGAGCTCTGTGGTTTGTATCTTTTTTCTGGTAGATCACGAACATCAAAGTGAACCTTTTTCATGGGGCTGGGGGTGAGAGCCAGGCTGAGACCCTCTGGTGTCTGCTCAGCTGCTTGTTTTTATAAAACACCCATAACACATACCTTAATGCTCCTGAGACTGCAGTGCGTGCGGGTCGTGGTGCAGCCACCCGCAGCGGGGTTGGCAGCAGTCGAGCCCACGGAGCTTCCTTTCCCCGTCCCGACCCCGCACAGCGGGACCCAGCGGCCCCAGAGCTCTGGTGCATCCCCAAACCCTGCGGCTCTTCTGCTGGTGAGGCATCATAACCTGATTATTTCCATGATGCTTTTCTTCCCAATCAGTGGAATAAACACTATAAAAACTGAATTATCAGTCTTCATTGTGCCTGGGTTTGTTATGATTGTGAATTAATAGAGATTTTATCTTGGCATTAGTTAGAAAGCACTACCCTCTGTTTCACTCTTCAGTTGCACCGTTTTTATCTTTTGTTTTGTTTTAAATATCCTATATAGGAAGCTACATCTGGTGGTTTTTGCTTTGCCTCGGTTCAGTCTTTCATAAGCCTCAACCTTCCTGATATGCACTGTGGTTATCAGTTCAGAGTTTGATACCTGCAATTGCTTGCATGACGAGGAAGTAGGTGTGAACAGAGAACTCAAGTATTCCTATGAATCAGATCACTCACCGAGCTCTTTTTGTAAGTGCAAGCGTCCTCACTGGAAATTGTGGGGAATGCACAAATATTTAAACAGCTGCTTGAGAACAGCACAGCCCGCTAAATCACCTAAGCAATTTCCTTCTGTGTCTAAATTGAGAAATGCAGCAGTGTCTAAATTGAGAAATGCAGCAGAGCACCCTTCCAGCTTGAAAACATCTTCCTCCAGTTTGTAATATCTGCATTTATTTATATATTATTTTTTAAAGGCTGAGGAACTGCAGCACTTCTTGTTTCATTGATGACAACTGCTAACTAATCACTTCCGACCTCGGTCCGTTTCTGCACCACCTTGCAGACAGGGCAGAGGATGGCACTGCTCTGATGCACCTACGCGGTTCAAAGCAGGAGCCGGCGGGCGTGCAGGGTGCTGGAAGGAGCAGGTAGTGGTGCTGGCAGGGCAAGGACTGTGTGTTCGGTGTAGGCTGCCTGTGTGAAAATCTTGGGGACTCCGAACTTGTGGGTCTTGTGAGAAGAACCCCTCAACTCAGGAGTTGCTTGGCCCGTGTTTCCTTAGGGGTCTACATCAAATACGACTGCCCTGTTCTACCTGTGTTTTGGAACTAAATCTGTTTGTTGTCTCTTCTCTTTGTTGCTGTGAACAGATGAAATCATCTGACATTGACCAGGAATTATTCACTGAAAGTTACTGCAAAGTGTGCAGCGCACAGCTAATATCCGAGTCCCAGCGCGTGGCCCATTACGAGGTAGGATGCTCTTTGTTAATCAGTCTGTTGGGTTGTAACTCCTCCATCGATGCCTCTTTCAGTTATGTGTTTTACAGGGTGGCCTTGGCTACTGTATTCCCAGTAAGCAAGTTACATGAGCATTTAAAATTCCTCTTTGAAAACTCAAAATTCAAAAGACTGCTTTTGTTGGTGGCGCATTATTCTGTGAACAATGTTACTGCAACGTTGTCTGCTGCATGTATTTTTTTTGTCCTGCCTAAATCCGCAGTCAGGCTACAATTTGACCTCTAATAAAAGATAGTTTTCAAATAAATGTAGCTAGCAAGGAGATCACTTAAGAGTTCAGCAAAACAAACTCAAGTTTTTATATTAAATGTGCTGCACTATGCTTGGCTGAATAGGAATCACTGATCGTGCAGAGAATAGATTAGTATTTCTGAATGTATTCAAGCACTTAAGAGGTAGGCAAGCAATAAACAATTAGAAAGGATATATCATTAGAGACATGTTAGAACAGCAATTAACAGCACTGCGTATCTTCAAAACAAAATTAAATAAATTCATATTAAACAAGGGAGGAAACTCCTGAAGGATATGCTGCTGTGAAATTCTTCAAAAAAGGAAAGCTGCTGCCACCCACGCGTCAGTCCTGGAGGCTGGGGAGCCAGTGCTGTGGAGGCCTGCGGCAGCGCGGGCCGAGTTCCCAGGTTAGGTGCCATCTTGGCAGTAACCCAAAAGGAGAACAGGTTTTCTCCTTCATATTCAAATGAAGAGCAGGGTGCAGAGTCACTTTTTGTGGTGCACAAAGGATTACCGAGCAGGTGATCACCCTTTGCATGGTACGAATCCCAGGGGACCAGAAGACTCGCCTTGGTGGTGCCACAGGGCTGTGCTGTTGGTGGCATGTGCAAGGGATCATTGATACAGGTTCAGTGTTCCCTGGGGGACTCTAGGAGAAAGAAGTGATGAACATGGAGAGCTTGGGGATGACAGATTTCAGCATTTGCAGGGTCTGAGTGGCTGAGCTGCATTTTGCCCTTGCTTTTGAATATGCTAAAGTAAGCGTGTTTGCAGCATTTCAACAGAACCAGACTGCTACGAGGCCTCGAAGATGAATTTTTCCTAAAATTTTGCTCTGAGTAGGTATAATAGGGTAGACACTTGTCTCAGTATGTCCAGTGAAGACATGCAGGAAGCTTAATCAATGTACGGTATCCAAGGATGCTGTGCTGCATTAATAAATAACAATAACACGCATTTATTTATAAGGCACTGTACATGTCTGTTTTGGCAGATTCCTTGAGATGTTTCCTGTAAATACTCCCTTGGCTGCCCTCTGTGCAGCACAGACCACAGCAGCCACTGTGAAGTCAAAGGCTGCAGTTGTAGGGACACCTTCCAGATCCTGGTAAATGGGTGATGCGGCTGCCAAATTTTGGTCTACAGGAGGCAGAAGCATTGCTGCAGAAACAGTAGTAGCGATGTGAGAGCAGTGGGGTGCTCAGCCAATCTTTTCTTCTGTGTCTGTAATTGTAGGTATGAGCTGAATCATTAATTCGTAGCAGATGTTTTCAAAATGTGGAAAACAACAGCTTTTTCTGTTGTATATTTCTAGCGCGAGGTGTTGTGCTCATTTGTCATCTCCTGTGAAATCCCAGCAGACGCCGTAGATGTTTGGCACGACAATGCCGTTATCCAACCGGGCTGCGTGGCGCAGAGCAGAGCGTGGGCACTGGAGGGATGGAGGGAGCCGGGGGGGACGGGACTGGCCCCTGCCCGGCCTGGCTTCTCCCCCACGGGAGGCTGGTGTGCCTCTGCCCTGCAGCGGTGCCTCTGTGGCAGCCTTTCACTGTGGGACATGGCACTGCTGAGCATTGGCTCCGGGTGCTGCCCCAGAGGGAACGCGCGTTCTGCTCTCATCCCAGTGCGAGGAAACCACGGGCATGGCAGGAGGTCTGCAGATCTGCCCTGAGGTTTTTGGGAAGGCGATGCTGCGTAAGACGCTTCTCCACAGGGGGATGCCAGCAGGGCATGGGCAGAGCAGCGTTCTGGATGTTTCTCCCCATGCTGTCAATGCGTGCAGCATTTGCCCCGCTGTGGCTTGGTGTGGCACTGAACCTCATGGGGAAGCTCTGTGGGCACCCTGTACTTTGGCTGCAAAACCAAACTGGAAATCTTTCTGCAGCTCCAGTCTCTTTTCCAATGCAAGCTGGATGTGGTTCTGAGAGACCTGAGCAAATAATGCGTAGTGAATCATTTATTAGGTGAACTTAGCCTTTTTTTATTCAGACGCTGGACAAGCTGTCTGTGATTTTCCCCACATACATTAATCATGGAAAATTATTGGAGAATAATTTCTGCAAATAATTCTTGCTCTGACACTGTTTCATAAGCGGTTCATTCCGAGGATCTGCTACATGAATGGAGAAGGCCATTCTTCCTGCTAGACACTTGAGTCATAAGGTGTTTCTTTCCCCTGGACAGATGGACAAATTGAGTTTATGGTGAGAATATTCACTTCTGTAATGTCAGGATTCACAACATGACCATTCTTTTACAAAACTCTGTTGGCGAAGGTACGAGAGCTCCATGCTGCCCACAACTGCCAGCCCTTGCCACAGGGAAAAGTGCAGCACTTCAGAAGGCACAACCCTGCTGTTGGCATGTGCCCAGCTTCATCCAGGTGTCTCAGTGCTCCTGGGGGGCTCCAGCCTTGCTCGGGGAGCTACATGGGGACCCTGGGCCCGGGGCTGCTCCCCTCTGCTGTTGCCTGGTGCTGGCCCAGGCGGGGAGCAGGGGGGAGGCACCTGCTGGAGGCTGGGCTGCAAAGCTGGAGTCTGAGGCTCGAGGGCTGTGTGGGTAACGCATCTTCCTCCGTGCTGTGGTTTGTATGGGTCTACAGCACTGTGATTGAGCCAGAACTGGGAGAGTTGGGGAATTCATCCCCTGGCTCCTCATCACAGCCAAGGGAGGCCTGCAGCCTTTGTGCCAGGCGGTGAAATCTTGGCTCCTTTGCACATGCAAAATAAGACGTTTCTCTGTAAGAAAAGAGAGGGAAATGGTGTATGAAAGGGGGATGTTTTTATCTTGCCAAACAGGAATAGTCAGTTCCAATCGCTGTCTCGTCTCCTTCCCCAAATCATCAACCAATAACTCTTATTTTCTGCTGCAGGACTTTGCCAGGAATAAGAAATAATTTGATGTCAGTCGTGCAGTATTATTTCCAAGGGCAACTGTAGTGGAAAAATGACAAAAGAATCAGAGTATTTGCAGCATGTTTTTGCTACCAACTTGACATACAGCAAAATACTACCCTTAATTTATGTGCTTTGTGCAACTCTGTCTGGAGGCTGAGGAGGGTCAGGGGCGAGGGGCAAGGCCCTGGGCATTGCTGTAGGGTTCCTGCGGGGCCGAGCAGCACGCCAAAAAGGCACCTTCCTGCTCTGTCTTTGATTGCACAGACAGCGTGTGTCTTCCAACACAACTTTGAAATGAGAGGACTGATTTTTATTTTTAAGTGGAAAAAGAGCAGTGACCCAGTGTCCACACCTGAGCGCAGAGCCCTTTGCAAGGAGGTGGGAGCCGGTGGAAAGGCTGGGATTCAGGCTTGTGTCACAGCAGCGTGGCCGTGAATCAGCTCCTGCAGCTTTTATCAGCAAAGCATCGCTATTCCAATGCCTTTCACCCTTCAAAAGCGTTGCAGAGAAGTAACTGGTGCTGTTGCTCTGTGAACAGAAGCCCCTGCAGCTGTATGACCACTTCAGCAGTGGATCAATACACTCAGCGACCGCTGTTATCCCTCTGCAAGGGGAAGAGCATCGGAGAAATCACAGAAGGTCAGCGGGCAGCAATGGTTGTGGAAGTGGCCTGTGCCAAGCAGAGGACAAGAGGGGAAATAAAATGTGGTTTACTTGCTGAAATTGCATTCAAAACCTGTGTTCCAGAGAGGATTTATGTATTTCTGCATCCTTCTGGAGTGGCAGGCCTCTTTCCTGGATAATGTCTTGATTACCCATAATTTAACACCCTCTACCAGCTCTGTCTTTGAGAGAGGGCTGTAGCAGTCACTTTGGTGTGCTGCTCTGTAAATTAGAAAGATAAGGTTTCTTAGTTCTGAATCCTCATTGCTGTATAGAAGTATTCACAGCCATTAGAAAGATGGTACAATTTATTTTCAAGTTTCTCCTTGAAAATCCTGCAGGAAAATTACCAAATATGCAAAGTTGCTTTCAGATTCCACCTTGAGCTGCATATTCATCACCACATTTGCTCCTTAAGCTGCTATAACGCTTTTCTTCATTGTAATCTTTATTGCCTCAGGTGTTCAGATGGTACTTTACTTTTTCATTTAAAATGAAGAAATACACCAGGTTTGAAGGAAGAGAAGCCCAGGAAAGTGTCATGTGAATGTGCTGTTATTGGCTCACCTTGCGAAATGAAGGAATGATGCTTAAATGCTCTCTGTGTAGCCTGAGAGGCAGGGGGAGGGCAGAGGCAAAGTATATTAAAATTCAAATGCAGACCAAACTCCAGAGAACAAATACAGTGCTGTGCCCTTTGGCTCATCTCCGGGAGCCAAGTGTTCTTTGGAATTTCTCACCCTGTCACAGTGGGCGAAGCAGGAGAGCAGTATCGACAGCCCCATCAATACTCTGTCTGCACGGGCTGGAGTGGTGCTCAAGTTAATCTGCTTCCAGTTGGGCTGTCCTGCTCTGGGAAACTTTGCATAAAATGATGGCTTGTCAGTAGGAATAATAAACATTGTTTACCATTGGCACATCAGTGCTTTAAGGATCAAAATGTGTGCGCTCAGAGAGGCAATCTTGTATCTGAAATATTAATGCAGTGAAGGAGCATATATTCCAGTTAACAAAATAAATGCTGCACCAGAACACAAGGAGCTGGAATATTCTGTGTGTGATGTGAGCTCCCCACACGAGATGCTACAGGCATTTCCAGGATGGAGGAGCAGAAAGGACACATTTCAGCTGGAAGTGAAACTACACAGGGCTCTGGTCTGTCAAGGTGTCTGTTGGTGTTGGCTGGGTGCTGCTGAAGGGAATGCTAGCATTGATAGCTGGCCTGTTGTGCCATGGCACTTACCTGCAAAGTTTTGGTTTGCCCTAGTGAGAATAACCTGCAAATACTTCAGAGGATGAAGGAGGAGGGGACATGTCCTACCTGTTGTTCCTGTGTCCTTCCCACCAACTGCTGAGAATTTGCTTTGCTGCGTTGTATGCACAGTATATAGTTTCAAGTGGCTGCTCAAACTTCTGCAGATTATTCTGCAGATTGTACTGGTGTTTGGTAGAACCTCAGTTTAGGAAACAAAATTCAGACTAAAGAAAGCTTCTAATGTGTGTGTGTGTGTGGTTTGGTTGCGAAGATGATGTAGGTGCCATTCTGTTTTTTGTATGTGCACATATAGACCTTTGCAAATTGCCTTGGTATCCACTTTGTGTCGTGCCATTTACCAGCAGCAAGTAAAATATGTTGAGGTAAATGCGACCTCACAGCATATATGAAAGATATACGTGGGTGTCAGTTTTTATGGTGAGATTGCTGTGATACCTCTTCCCTTTTCTGCATACAGTAAGTACATACTCACCAGGGCAGTATTAGCTACTGGATCAGTGTGCTCCAGGCAACCAATTTAAATTAAACTGGTATTTTACAAGGCTCCATGTTGCTATACTGTTGTAAACATTAATGGCCAAGCATTATTTTTAATGCACTCCCAGTGTCCAAACCTATTGCTAAACAGCAGCAGCAGCAGAACAGATAAAGACTTCTCATGCAGCTCCCTTCCAAGGTTCCCTCTGTACAGAGTCCCTTTTCTGGCTAAAAATAGCTGAAGTTTGTTAGGCTACTCTCTGAGTGGTGGTAAAACCCACCAGGGATGAGATCCTGGGGCTGAAGGTAATGGAGAGGCACAAGGGATGCCCCATCAAGCCAGGGAGGCTCCTGGGCTGGAATTGAGGGCACCTCGCTCAGCTGTGTGACTGGGATGAGCCCCCGGCCACGCCGTCCCCGGGGAGAAGTCTCTCTTTCCTGCGGCAGCCCCTTTGTGCTGATGCACAGGAAGGCATTTGTTTGTTCCAGATATTGATTCCTGCTTTTCTTTAATATTTTAAACTCAAAGCTGTGTTTGGATTTGGATTCCAGGTGTTTGAAAGCAGAGTCTTTAGTTGTCTTTGTGTGTTGTGACAAAATCCGCCCACGCACTGCACCGGGGCTGAGCAGGTTCTCAGAAGCGAGTTGCACTGACATACTTTAAAAGTGATTTGTTTCAAACACAGAGAGAGAATGAGAACAGCCAAGCATTGCCGCTGTTTGCTGCTTTGCAGCATTGTGCTGGGTAAATTTCGTGATGAGGAGATGTATCTGAGTTAACTCGTCTGGTGCTGTTTCCCGCTTGTGTCAGGACCATAACAGTGAGGTTAATGCAGCCTTAAGCACCCTGAGTACCTGTGGCAGACCAGCCTGAGCTGAGAAACCTGGGCTCGAGCTGCTTGAAATTGATCTGTTTCTGTCAGGGGGAACCTGATGTCTCTGCATGGCTTGGCTCAAGGCAGCAGAGCAAACCCATGGCTGTGGCAAAGGCACCCACCCCCGGCACCTCTGTACACACCCCTGGCACAGCTCTGAGGGTAAAGGCATGTAGTGGCAGGGACACGTGAGGAACTGCTGTTCTACAAGTTTAAAGGGTTTTAAATGCCACAAAGACCTTGATAAAAGGCTTGTGTACAGCTGGGAAGCTGGTTGCCAGCAAACTTGCTGCACAAAGCTTGCCTCAGAGGTTCCTGCCCTGCTCACGTTCTCCCAGCTCCCCTTTCCCTGGGCACATTCGCAGGGATGCGCACTGCTTGCAAAAAAATCCCAGAACACCAACAGAAATGTAAATGCAGAGTTGCATTAGTCTGAATGTACAATTCACCTGCATCAGAAATGCTGGAGAAGTGATGAGGGACTCTCATCGTGTCTGGGGGAGAAGTGGAGCTGGCGGCAGCCGCAGGTGCTCGCGGCGGATGAGGGAGCAGTGCCGAGCCGTGCCGCCCCATACTCTGTGAGCAGCAGCTGGGAGCAGGCAGTGATTGTTCTCCCTGCTGGGCACACTGCGGTGTGCGGGACCAGAGATACTTTGGCTACAGTTGAAATCAGTATAGGAGATGGTGAAGTTAAAGATGAAATGGTGATTCCTGAGACAGAAAATTCATGCCTTACCGTTCTGCTGGCCTGCAGCTATCTATCACGCAGGAGCCTGCAGAGCTGAGCATAGGTCCTGGTTGAATGGGCAGTTGTAGGATGGCAGGGCAGGGATTTCCAGCTAGGGAATAAATCCTGTAAGCAAGCGAGCATCACACAGCTCCGGAGCCTGTGCTGTCCCCACTGCACAGGGCATGGTGCGACCCCCTTGGTGTGCCTGTGGGTTGGAAACTGCACCAAGGGGAGAAACCCAAGGGCAGCATTTTCTCTGCCATTGAGCAAGATCAGCACAGGAACCCTTCTCTCAGACTGTGCGGATCCTCCTAGGTTTGGTGTCCAGGTAGGGGGGGAGGTGGTCCTGGTGCCGGTTCCGAGCTCCTCAGGAAATGCGCTGTGGCGATGGGCGCTGATCCAGGGCCACACTCAAAGGAGTCTCGAGTGAGTAGCAGTTTTCCCTTGTGAAGGTGGCTGTAGCAACAACAATGTTGATTTTAATTAAACTTGCCAGGCTTGGGCTGGACATTTTGACCTTGCGTGATTGCAGAGCTGAGCAGAGCAGAAGACAAAGCAGCCCCTTTAATCCCTTACAAGTCACCGGCTTTGGGTGCAGCAGGTCACCACTATTTGTTTTACTTGGAGCATCTGAAGTCTTTTTTTTTTTTTGTTCCATTTTTTAAGTTGCAGAATAAAGAGTTAGGAGATGCTGCTGGGGCCTGTGAAATGGTCCCCATGGCCCGTAGCAGGGACTGCTCCTGGAGCGCGTCAGAGCCCCCAGGCTAGGGAATTCTCTGGACTAAACAGGCTGGGAGGGAATGATCATGGATGTAGAGAAAATGGAAGGGGCCAGTGGTTGCTTGGGTGAATAGATCAGCAGTAAATTACCTTTATGTGTGAGCAAATTAATGTCTAAACTGGTAATGTGTCTACCTGTTGCTTTAAAGAAGCCAGTTTCCTAGCAGTGTAAATCCAGTTGTATGTAATTGGGAATTACGGACACGTATCTGTGTGCCCAGGAAGTAACAAGTATGAGTAGACACATTTTAAAAAATTAACTCACAGAGGAAAAGGGGAAGTGGATAGAAAGGACCATAAATTATAAATGAGGCTTTGCAAAAATTACAAAGAGAGAAAAAGGACATTGGCACCCAGCAGCGTCTGGAATAACAGACGGAGTTTGTCTCTGCAATGAACAACGGGGATCTTGACAATAGTGTTTGCTCGTTGTGTGGGTAGGAGAGGCAAAAAAAGGAAGACGTTTTCTGAAAATACGTCTGTCCTCTATTTTAAAAAAGCAGAGGATGTTGTTATATCACAGAATGAGGGAGAAATTGGTTCCATTCCAGTAGGAATTGGAAAGTTTGTTAAACAACGATTATGAAATTTGGCATGTTGCTTTTTTGAATCAGGAAGTCCAGTCATTTGCAAACCAGTGCTCGGAAGGAGCTGGCCACGCACCCAGCATCATCACCACTGGCCTTCGTCAGGCCTTGGGAAGTGCAGGGTGCTCTTGGGAGGCAATGGGGGGCAGAGCCCCTCCAGCCTTGACTGTGGGGCTCTGGAGGGGGCTGCATGGGGTGGTTTCAGGCAGACAGTGTGACTGGCCTTCTGCGTGAGGTGTAGGGAACTGGGTCTAGCCAAAATAACTATCTCTTTTGATGAGATTACAAGTAGGGCACATACAGATAATAAAGCTGATGTAATCATATGACTGCATGTTTTGTGGCAATTTAATTAAGAAACTGCCAGCGTACAAAAAAGATCGACACAGTACACACTAAAAGGATTAAAATCCAGCCAACAGTCTTCTGGAAAAGAATTTATTACAAGCTAAGTGAAGCCACAGCCATTAGCATTGCCATTACAGTTCCTTTTCCCATTTCCTGCTCGTCTCTGCCTGTGTCTGACGCACTGTGTGTCCCTGGAAAAAGGGGGTCTGGTGGCTTTGGCTCGAGAGCAGGGCACAGAGGAGGGGGGAGCAAGAAAGGAAAGGCAGGCTGACTGAAAACATGATGCTGCGAGCGGAAGAGTGAAAAAGCAGATGATAAACAGAACTGTGGAGAATAGAGAGATCAGAAGCAATCACAGCGTGAGGAAAGCAGCAGAGCAGTCGGTCTGAAGCTGGTGAGGTGGCTGGGGTAAGGGAAGAAGTCTCTTGCAAGACGGTGAAATATTTCAGACTGTCAGGTCAGCTTAAATCAGCAGTGCAAAGTGGGAACAGACCCTGGGGCTGCCGCAGGCTGCTGGGCTGGGGCTGCCGGGAGCCTCCTGCACCCCCTGCCAGACTGCGGGAAGGAGGCATCGCTGTGGGTGCTGCCCAGCCCAGCAAACCCCCAGCTAACGCCTCTTCCAGAGGCTCCTGGCCCTGTAGAGGTAGAGGTGCCTCGGTCCTTCACAAGGACATTGCTGTTGCTGGTAAATGTACAAAAAAAAGCTGCTAAATTACTGCAGTAGCGAGCAAATCCTCCATAAGCCAGTGCTTTCGCTTCTCATCCCTTGCTGTCCTAGCTCCAGAGGCAGAAATCATCTGCTCTGTCCGAAAACAGCCTCGCCTGCAGCTCACAGGGTCCTGCCAGCTGCTGTCCTTCCCACAGAGCCCTGATTGTCTGCTCTCGCCTCCCTGCTGCACGCTCTGGACAGAGCTGTGCTGCAAAACTTGATTTATGCAAAATCAAATCGCATTTCATAGCGCAACTTAGCTCTGCTTTGTTCTTTTCTGTGTTAGGGTTGCACTGCTGGGATGCTGCTGCCTCAGCCATAGTCCTTGGTTATTAGAATAGATTTGACATAGATAGAAATGATCTGTTTACTTTTATTGATGAGTCTTCTAACAATAGCATGAGCTTACAATGCAGAAGCCTGCAGTTGCTATGTGAAAACTGCCTTTCTGAGCTTCCCCCCCATGTCACACAGAGAGGGTTGTTTTTAAAGCAAGTAGTATTAAGCTAGACTTCTTCCCTGCTATAGAAGTTCTTTCCAGACACTAGAGACAGAATTCAAGTGAAAGTGCCTTTGGCATAACACTTTGTAAAGCTACAAAAGAAATATTCACAGGCACAGAAACACTCTCTTAGTGCACCCTAGGATAAGTTGTGGTGGCTACTGATGAGCAGGCAGATACCTTCAAAGGTGGTGTTCTTGTTCCAGACCACGGATTTACAGCTGTGACAAAATTTTGTCTTTTTTAAGGCTCATGGGTGTTGTGAGGGGGATCAAAACAAGAGCTGTGTGAGCCCTGATCCCATTTATCCTGGTTTTGTGGTTCCTGTGTGTGGCTGTTCCTTTGGCCCCTGTTCCTCATGTACCTGCACTCGGATGGCAAGTGAGCAGCGCCCGGCCCAGCCCATGCCACAAGCCGTCCTGCCACAAGCAGCCATGGAGCATCGCGGAGCGTCGCTGCCAGCACTCACCTTCCCCGCACATCGCTACTGCGGTGGGTTTCGGTGGCTTTGTGGAGAGAAGATAACCAGCAGGGCTGGTTGCGAGCAGCACACCAAGAACAATCACTTCACTCTTGCTGCGGTGTTAGGATGATAAATACACGTGTAAACGTAGGAAAGACCAGAGATAAAATGTTTTGACAAATAGGCTGTGCTACCTCTGCTTCCTTAGAGGGAATGAGGTACTCACTACTTACTTGCAAAAGCTGGGGATGATTTTAAGCTCTGCTTTTATAACCATAGGATAATAAGGCTGCACAGGGAGCTGTGTAGTTTAAAATTATGCCAAACATAAATTATTCCTTTTCCTTAGCATTCATAAGTCCAAAAAAATGCATAAATAAAGTAAGAGGTGTTTTACAAAAGGCTGAAGCTTTGTTGCCTTTTACTGCTGACATTCAGACATCGTGTATTGCACAGGTGAGTGCCACAGAAAAGAACAATAGGAATGATTACTGTTAAAATCTTTTCATATTTAAAAGGTTAAAAAAAAAACAACAACAAAAAACTTTGTCACCTATAAATTCCACAGGCTGTAGCTGCATACAAGTAGACATTGTGAAGTGCAGGATTAGCCCAACCCAAGGGAAGAACCTTGTGTGTGTGGGAAGGATGCTGAGGCTGGCTGGATGCTCCAAGGGCTGCAGGTGGCCACGTCGCCCTCCTGGCCCATCCAACTCTAGCACACGATGTGTCGGGGCCAGGCGGGTGAAGGAGCCCTGTGCCTGCAGTTTGTCCCTGTACTTGCCCCGGTCTGACCAGAGCCAGCTGGGTGCATGCACGGGGGCACGGAGCTCTACGAGGAGAAACCAGACAAAAAACCATCAAGGCAGGAAGTAGGAGCGGCACCAGACAGTGGGGCTGATGTTCCACGACTGTCCTTTGCCTGTCAAACATTTATGTTGTCATTTCTTAATTATGCCATCGCTATCTGGACTGCTAATCACTGGTGGCTGAAGCTTTTGGGGTTTCCTGTGCTAAGCTCTGATAGCAGCAGGTTCAGAGAGAGATTGGGGTCTGTCAGGGAAAAATTGCAGTTTCTAAATGCATACAGGAAGTGAAATTAGGGAAAGATATTTGCCATTATTTATCTTGACTGATTTGCTCCATTAAAAAAAATTATTGCGTAGTCACATTTATGCATACAAATTTAGCTCTGTGCAAATTTAGCTCCACGTTCACACCACAGGAAAAAGAATGTTCCAATACATGCTAATGATAATTTAATATTTTAAAATTGCAAATCTGTGATCTGAAATTGTAATATTATGGTGCCATTGTTCCGTGAGGCAATCAAAAATGGAGATTCTGAGAAAACATTTGCATAATAATAGCTGCCGTGCATGTCTGGGCCCTGGATGCACCTATTTAGTAGTTACAGGCTATTTTCCCCGTATATCTACCGGAAGGCAAGAGCTCTGATTGCGAGGCAGTGCTTTTGAGGGTGCGTGTCTGTGCTCCTGCTGCAGGAGCTTTTACATCTTCCTTTGCAGGGTGACAACTGCAGGGATGGCTCTGCCTGTTGGTGTGACCAGGGCATCGCTCCTGCTGGTACGCCCTGGCTGCGCCCAGTGCGGTGCTGGTGCTGGAGGGCGATGCGGAGCCAGCCCCAGCTGCTTCTGAGGAAAGCAGGAGATTTCATATAATGCACAATTATCTGATAATTTACCCATGGGAGAAATTTCTTTCAAACCTTTGGCAGGTATCAGTTGGCTTATTTCCTAGAGAGTGAGGTTTTATTCTCTTTGTGTATTTTATTCTTCTGGAAGTGTAGGAACTGTGGGTTTCTGTCGGTGTGTATGCATCTAATCCCTTATGATGCCATCCTGTCTTCTCCTGAAGCTTAATAACCCTGATCTTTTCAATCTCTCCTGGTGTGGAAATGGTCTGATAACAAACGCTGCTCTTCTCTTGCCTCTTTATTTCCTCTGTGCCTTCGGGAAGCTGTAGGCAGCAGGACTTCACACAGAGTGGGGTGAAGGTGGACCATTTCTCCTGCTAATAGCAGGTGCCCTAACCTCCCTACAGCTCAGTTCAGCTCGGGGGAGAGCTCTGTGAAAGCTCCTGGAAACCTACACGAGATGCAGGTGTTCCTCACCTGGGTCTTTTCCCCTTTTTTTCATCCCATGTTGGATACACATCTCAAGCGGATGTGAAGTCTTATTGCAGTTTGGTTTTGTATGCAGTGTAGTAGAGCATCTTGCTTTTTGTAACTTCATTTCTTGCTTTTTCTTTTTCCAGAGTCGGAAACATGCCAGCAAAGTTCGCCTCTATTATATGCTTCATCCCATAGATGGAGGCTGTCCAGCTAAAAAGCTCCGATCAGAAAATGTGGGTATAATTTGAGTCCCTGTTTACTCAACTGCTTTGTGAATCATTGACTCTGTGCATTTTTTTTCTGTAACAGCTACAGATAACCAAGTACCCAGAGGTAACATTTAGACTAGCTGAAATGCTAAGTAACTGGAAATAATTTTCAATAAACTGTACAAGAAATATTATGCACGTCAGCAACAGTAATTGCATTTTTAGTTATTGAATGCTCTTTCACTGCAGATATCCAGCATTTATTTAGTTTAACAAAGACCAAACTACCTGTAATGGCCTGGTTTTTGCTGTTGAGAGACTGTGCAAAAGTCAGAAAGGGTAAATTGCTGCAGGGAGGCTTATGGCTGGGTGTTCGGGAGGCTGGAGGCTGCTCCTCGGTGGCTCTGGCCGAGACTTTAGAGCTGCTGTGCTTGAAGCCAGCAGCTTTTCATATGCAACTGCAAAACTTACTGTTTGTCCAGCACTTTGGGTGCAGTGCAGTGTGTTCTAGGCCTTAAGGGGAGGACTGTGCCTTGGACCCTGTGCCCCCCGCTCGGACTCAGCTCCAGGTGTCCCTGCCGTCCCGGTGCCATGATGCAGCTGGAAACCACAGCATGACCGGAAAGGTCACCTGAGACTAAAGTGACCTCCACAGGTCTCCTCTGACCTGATTTTTTCTATGAGTCGATGAAAACAGGATGCTGCAGCTGAAAGACTCCTCGTGGAGGCTTTGCAATCAGTCTGCAGTTTAAAAAAATGCGATTGTTTCTTCAGCTGCATTCAAATAAACAAACAGACGTGAGGCAATCAGACCAGCTCACAGCCATTTGTCGGGCAATAAAGGCAGACTACATTTATAAGTGAATGATTCTCAGTGAATTATTCATTCAGCTCTCTCCCGTGTTCTCAGGC
Source organism: Cygnus olor (assembly GCF_009769625.2). Taxonomy (NCBI): domain Eukaryota; kingdom Metazoa; phylum Chordata; class Aves; order Anseriformes; family Anatidae; genus Cygnus; species Cygnus olor. Next base: position 5,446,939 of record NC_049195.1, on the reverse strand, counting down.
CCGTGTGAGAGCTGCTGATGAGATTCCAGCAGATAGTATCCAAGCCATTTCAGATCTGTGTGACTGTGGCTGTGGCTTAATGCTATCAATATTTAGCGAGATATCTTCTAATTAAAGGAAGAAGCCTGCGAGTGTTGCCAAAGGGATCTGAAAGCTCCTTCACACAGTAATTAAAATTTTAGTAGAACTTTTATGTTGCACACAGGGTAATTGCAGATGCAATCTACCCCATAACAACAGAATCTCACACTATTTTTATCGAATTATTAATTACAGGATGTTAAAGATAGAGTGGACATGCACATATAGACTTGGAACATAATTCTTTAATGAGCTTCATTACATCAAACAAGAAACCCCAGGCCTGCATGTGCACCTTAGCACATGGATATGGTGGACAGAGAGAACCAAACAGACCTTAAGTCAAAGCTGAACAAATTCCCATTTCTTTTATGAAAGGGCACAGTGAGGACTAAGGTAATTCTATGTTTCCTGGTATTTGATTGTGCCAAGGACAGCCCTTAATGGGGCATGAATTGAATAAGTCCTTATGAAACAGGTGAATGATATGCTATGCAAGACCTACATTCTGAAATTATTTATATTATAAAAATGTAGCAGGGAAAATCTGCCAACATTTACAGCGCAGTATTTGCAAAGTAGCCCTATTGCTGATCAGCTATTATCCAAGCTTTTAGCATTTAAATAGTACAGAAATATTTAGGACATCTCTGAGGCAGCATGATAACATCATTACTGTGTACAGAATGCAGCTGTATTGCCAAATTCGGATATCTAGCAGCGTTAGTCAAGCCATGACATACTGACTTTAATGAATATTAGAAATAATCCTTGCAAACCAATTAAATTTCCACAACTAAAAACGGAGTATTAGCCTTCTTTCATCAAAAACTGCACTGTTACATGACTGTATGCCATTTCTTTAGTATCCTTTTGGCCACAAAACAAAAATACTTTGTCTTTCTCCAAATGACAATAAGAAGGAAAAGTTTCTGCAGTTGTAGATGCTCGATGAAATAGTTTGAGAGACAGCATTTCCTACCTGGCCTCTCAATGGTGTGAAGGGTTGTATATGCTATTATTTGAGGAGTATAAAAATATTCTGCATTCCTAAAACACCCATTATCCTTGCAAAGTAAGAAGACCTAGACATACAATTAGTTTTGCACTGGGTGACCTCCTAATTGTTGGGCTATTCATTACTATTTTATCTATCTGTTTATTTTTTTATGGGGAGAAGGGACAAATCTCATGTCTTTGGTGTACTGAGTGACGGTTGACATTTTATTTTAAATTTCCATTTAGCGTTTCAGCTGAAAGCAATCTGAGAAAGTCACAGCTTGTGTCAGGGCCACTCTGAAATCAGGAGTCATAACCTCAAGTCTCAGAATTAGTTTTAGTCAGGGTTTTCTCACTTGAAAAAAACCAACAAAGTAGGACCCCAGTTATAATCAGGGCAAACATGATGAAAATTTCTGATATGCTAGGAAATGAACTCTTTGGGCTGGGAGAAAAGCCTTCCAATTTTTTCTAGCCCTATTTGTACTGTGAGATGGTGGAGTTGCTTTAATCATCATTTTCTTTCTGGCACATGTGCTTGTGTTGTGAAATGCATCCCTCACTTCATCTAGGGTTGGCTTTTTTCAGTGAATGTATAGGTCTTAAGATGCTCCCTAAAGCCTGTTTCGGATTTAGATTGCCATAAATTGGTACTTGCTCTTTGCTTGTACCACAAGAAGAGCAGGCTCCAAAAGAGCAGGCAAGTGGCCTAAACTTCACACAGAGCGTTGTGTAAATAGCACTTTAACAGCAGCAGCTTCTTCATGCACAGAGAATTAACTCAAATTTAAAAGACACTTTGCAGTGCCTTGAGTGGTGTGTTTTATATTGCTGTATTTCAAGGGTTTGTATAATCTTTTCTTCTTAATAAAAACTAGGAAATGAAGACAGCAGATTTGCATCTACGGATTAAATATCCACACTTTTCTTGAGGATTGCTTAAGCAACATCCAGTAAAGGACTGCAACTGCCTGGCCCTGTGTGAGGATTATGCCTTTTAGTGGCTTGTTAACAAGCATCTGAATAACTGAAGTTAATTCTGTTGGATGTACAAGATTTGCTTTGAAATGTATAATATTACAAAGAGAAGCCCTATGAATTAGGCTGGCCTGCGCTGCTGCAGAGCGGGGGGAAAGAGGAGCAATGTCAGTGCTGGGAAACAGATACTTGATCTCCAAGGCTGTGCATGTTGTGCTGTGCTTCAGCTGATGCCAGGTCGTTAGCCCTGTCACTGGTACATCTTTGCAAAGGTTAGAGAGAAGGGACTGCCTGGAGAAAATTGCAAAAACAAACAGTAGAAAAAAAATCCTTGCACATTGGCTCAGCTTATGTAGCATGGGGCTAGAGTTGCTGGTCTGGGTTTTATGGAAGCTAAACTGAGATGTTTTCAGCTTTAGGTTGAGCAGGGCAAGGTGAGCAGTGGGAAGGGACCCAGGGGTGCTGTGGGGTGTGGGGGGCTCCTGCCCTGGTCCGGGCTGGCTGGGCTGCTGGCAGCGCTGGCCCCTGCGTGATCTGGCCGACAAGCGACGTTGTTTTACTGGTTGGCTGCACAATCCTATCAACGCAGTGTCATTCAACAGGTGACAAAAGACACCGGGGTCAGGTTCCCCCCAGCCCATCTGTTTACAGGTAAAACAGCCGCTGACAAAGCACCAAGGCGTAATTACCCTTCAGGGCTGGGTCTAGCCTCTGGACAGCATAGTGCAGAGTCCAAGGAAGGTGATGCTGCAACAAATGCTGCAAGTGTGGGTACCTAAGGTCTCTCCAAACGCCTTGATACTGCTAATGAAGAACAGCATTCAGGGTGTGAAAAATGGCTGGCTGTTAGAGCAAGGGTCTGTTTGTGTTTTAGGCAGAGCCTGGGGCTCTCGGACTGACCAGGAAATTAGGGCCACTGCTCGTCAAGCAAATGCCAGTCTGGTGGTGAAATCCCCACCCAGGCTTTGAGATGCTCACCCAGAAACATCAGTGAGCTTGGATAAGATGTGTAGTGATCTAGGATAAATGTGTAGTGGATTGGTTTAATTGTGAATCTGGGGGGTCTGAGGGTCATTTGAAGGCTTTTCTTTTTTTTTAAAGCAGTGTATCTGTGAAAGTAGGTTGGGAAGAAAAAAACATCACCGAAGAGCAGAGCAAGCAGAGGAAGGGACCCTAGTGCGTAAACACTGAAGTGTATCAGGTTTTCAAATGAGCTCTGTTGGAGCCTCTTTATATGTTACCACCGCTGATGATCAATAGAGTCTGGGAATTTTTCCTCGGCTCTTAACTTTCAAGTGATTTCTCTTTGAAGACATAAAATATGTTGAGAGAATCCTATTTAAAAGAAGTGCAAATTACACCCAGAACAGTACTTATCACCTCTTGAGATTTCTTCCTAAGGTTTAAGTTGATTTATAGTTAATAACAACAACAAAAAGCAATGAAAATCAGTCCTCCTTCTAATTGTTCTTATTTCTTGGGAGAAGACGATCTTAAACAGTGGGTTGGGTGCCACTGCACAATCAGTTCGCTGTTCCAGGTCTTGCAGTGCCTTTATTCTGCTCCACCTCTGCTGGGGGGCTCAGGGGGCACCTCCGGTGCGTGACTCAGGGTCACTGCATGCGGTGCTGCTTTGCGTGGGGGTTGCACGGGGCAGGAGCTTGTGTGCCTGGCACTGTGGGGCACTGTCCGCGTGAGCTGAGGACATGTCTGGAGGAGCCGGCTGGACACTGGTCGGGATGTGCTGGTAGTGGCAGCGCTACTGGGGCTCTGGCGGTGCTGCGTGTGACCTGGGGAGAAGTCTGGGCTAGAACTGTCTCACACATTTGCATGGGGGAGTTAAAAAGCTGGGGCCTTCATTCTCTGTCCAAATATAAGGATGAAATTTGACAAAGGGGAACTGGATTTTTGAGTGCGTTTTTGCTGTGTGGCCAGCACTGGGCTAAACAGGGTGCCCCAGTAAACGCCCGAGCCGTCTTCTATCTTTGCACATGGATGAATTGCAAAATGCATTTGCAACTCATTGTGAAGTGGTTGTGAAGTGAAGATTGCAGCTTCTAAAGCAGACTGTTTTCTGTTTTGACAATATACCAGCAGTTGGAAGAATATTTGTTTAAAAAAAAAAAGAATAAAAGAGTACATGACTGCCTCCAGATGGCTTGTCCCTGGAGGCAGTCTTGCCATGGCATGGGGCCTCTTGCCCGGAGAATGAACCAGGATGCTAACTGCATGCATACAGCAGGTCATTTCCCAGCTTTGGAGAGATCTTGCTCTTCACAGAGCAGTATTTTCAAAAGTGATCGTTTAGAAACTGTGCTAGGCAACCAACCTGCTATACTGCGATCTTCTGAAAAGAGAGGCCATGCATATATGGTCCTAAATGCAATCCTTATTTCCTTTATGGAATGGATTGAATAATTAATTTTGACTAATGGTGCAAATGCGCCTCTTTCCCCTGCTTAACAGTTGTTTGTACGGTTACCCTCGTATCTGTGGATACTGTTTGTTTGCAAACATTTGCTGGCAGCAGTGTTAATGATATTTTGCTGACAGCCTTCAGCTGCAACCACTTTTTCTCACAGGGTGTGCTAAGAGCGATAGGTCTCAGCTCAGCTACACGGCTGGCCAGAGACATGCTGGCTCTTATTCTTTCAAGAATAACTTTAGTGAGTGATGGAGACGATATTCTCATTAAATCAGGGTTTATTTGTAAAAATAAAAATGCAGTGACTGGTAACTGTGAAGAACGAGCCCTGCCTACATCACTGTAGCAGAGAGAACCTCCTGCTGGGACTGAAATACAGTCACGTTCTTGAAGTTTTAATACTTCTGGTCATCTATTAGCTGACATCCCAGAGCTTGCAAAGGGACATAGCCTTCGCACTGAGATGCTTCATTGTGCGGATACCCATGGAGTCTGGGGGAGAAATGGAGCAGGAGACCCTTGGAAATCACGTCCTCGACATAACCTGGAGTCCTCCCCTGCTTCCCCGTGGCTGCCTGGTGGGCTGATGCACCTGTTTTTTGTGTTTTTTTGTCTCCATCCAGGGCAGTGATGGTGACACAGTGGATAAGAACAAATGCTGCACACTATGTAACATGTCCTTTACCTCAGCAGTGGTGGCTGAATCGCATTACCAAGGGAAAATCCATGCCAAAAGGTTAAAACTGTTGCTAGGTGAGCCGCCGGCACTGAAGGCCGCAGGTAGGTGTGAGGCGGTGGGGCCGGAGCGGGCTGGGGCAGTGCACGGGCACCTTGCTTGCGCCCCTCTTGTAACGACCTTTAAGAATTGCTGATACACATTATTGTCTGCTTTGTTCACGTAGATTAGTGGCTTATCAGCCAGCGCTGGCCTTTCTGTGAGAGCCCTATATCTGGTTCCGTGTTTCTGAAATGTTTTGCTCTGTGGAAGACAGTATCTCCTCTGGGCACAAATAGCCGAGCCTCGCTTTAATTATCAGAAGTTATTTGACAGCTCAGCTAATACACTTAATAAACCTTTCCTGTTACTGTACAGAGCAGAATCCCATTTGCTTTTACCTCAGAGGGAAATGTAGTCTTTAAAAATGTTTTGGATCGATTGTCTTTTGATTTTTGCCCAGACAGGTATTCACGCTTTCCTCCACAGTGATTCCAATAATCTGAGCCTATTAACTTTCACATTTAAAACGTCAAATGTTTGAATCAAATAATTTAACCATCTTATTGTTTGCTTAACCATAAAGTCCCTGCAAAACACTAATATACTGTAAAACAAAACTTCCTCTGGGGCTGTCAGGCCAGAGGACACTTGAACAATGTATTCCTCATGCTAAACAGGCAGCACCATTGTGCTGTAGCCCTGCAGACAGATGTCTGTATTTCATTGTTAGTATTGGTGGCGCTTCTTTTAGAACAATATAAATTTTTCTGGGCACTTTAGATCCTGTCTAACAAGATGTGCATAAATCTTAGAAATGACTAAATAAGTTTTTTTTTTGGCTGCCTGTGTGTTTTTATTGTTGTTTTTAACTTTACAGACTGATGATGCTGATGCATATCATTTGTCCTTTATCAGTATTGGCTTGGGAAATGCTGAGGGTATACAGGGACTTGCATTAGATTGTGGCTTGCTCGTTTTAGCTAACGAGGGCGTTCTCAGAAGGCTTGTTAAGTGAAGGTGTGGCGGCTTCCCCGCTGAGGTTGCTGAAATGCACCTGAGAATTTCGCTGGTCCTTTGGGCACGTGGCTGTGGAACCCATGGGAGCCAGCGCAGCGGGATTGGCACCTCTGTAAATGAAATCAGAGATGTGCATGGACAGACAATGTGTAGATGAGACAAATCGTACAGTCTGCTGCACTACAGACCTCTGAAGCACCACGGGGCTGGCTTAACATAGGGTCTCTGAGTTCTGGCAGCGGCCAGCTGTGCCATGCTGCTGTTAGGTACAGGGGCTGCAGGGCTGTGTCAAGGCATGACTTTCAAAGAGCTGCAGCTTTGCATTGTTTTTATCTAATTTTTTAATCATCTGGATCAGCCTCACAGAGGCAATAAGTGATCTGCACCACATGCTCTGTGAGTAATGGGCTCTTCAGTTGCAGTAATCACTAGGAAAGAATAACTTGAGGACTCATCAAGTCTCCCAGATACTTGATCTGATGAAGCTGAGCCACAGGAATATGTTAATAAGCACCTTCTTGCTCTCCAGCAGTTCTCAGAAATGTGCTCTTTGGACATAGCATTTCTCTGGGCTTCCTATAGTGTTCCTCAGCATTCTTCCACTGGAATGCCATTTGCTATCAAACAAAAGTGAGAAAGGCTCTACACAAATATTTGAACTCTCATAATCTTTTCATTCATTCATTCAAAAAAAAAAAAAAAGCTTAAAATATTCTGAAAGTTTCCCAATTGCTTTTATTATGGCTGAGATTAAACATATACAGTTAATCTAAGGAAGTACTGTAGTGGTATTAGGCAAGTAAAAATGGGTAACAACCTTCAGGTTGCAATATGTGATTTGCAGCCTTGCACAAAAATGTATTCTGCTACCCTAAGTAATTTTGAAACTCTGAATTGACCATTTGCTTAATTAGGGCATCTGTTTGTAAAGGGAGAAATGAATTTGTGAAATTCTTTGCGCAACCATCTTTCTAGAAGTCATTTCATTCACACAGACATACAGATGCTTTTGTGGAGCATAGTGACAAAATGAGTTTAGGGGAAAAAATGAAGACTAATGAATGCAGTTGAAACTGCAGGGAAAATTCAGAAAGAATTCTAGAGCTGTTTGAAGAGCAGTGTTTTCCAATTAAAAAAAAGAAAAGAGAAAAAAAAAAAGCATTGGAGAATATGTATTCCTCTCAATGAAAGTGAAAAATTTGAAAAATATCTGCAACTGGAGTTCCATTCCCAGTCACAGTTCCTGGAAGCAGCAGCATCGACCCTGAAGCACTCTGTGCCCCAAGATGCTGTGGGACCTGTGGTGATGGCCTGGGGCTGGAAATCCTCCTCAGCTTCACCTCTGCAGAGCGGCTTCTCTCCAAGTACAGCACCGTGGCTTCCTCCCTGCCTCTCATCCATGTCCATCAGGGAAGTGGCAGAAGGAAGGTTTTCTGCAGATATCTCCTTCATGAGCTGGGGAGACTGAGCATGTGTCTGAGTGCTGAGCACTTGTCCCGGTGAGCAGCGTGGTGCCAGAGCAGCGCTGAGCACAGTCAGGAGCAGTTCAGGGGCTCTCTGAGGAGCTCCCATGCTGCAAGGTGAAATGTTTGTCTCGTCTCTACTGAACTGGTACACAACACGCTTCTTCAGCATTACCATGGAGGCTGCATAAATCCTGAACTTGAAGTAATCTGTGCCCTGTGCAGATGGAGCAGTGCAAGGCCTGAGCACATGTTGTGCCCGGTGCAGGAGCTGTTCCATTGCCCCCATGTTACTACCAGGGAATCCAGAGGCACTTTCTGATTCCCTTATGCAGGAGTTTTCTTCACGCTGGCTTTGGGAAAGGTTGCAGACCTGTTCTGCAGACACATGCTGCACGCACTGATGACTGCAGTCTGCCTCTGAACAAACCCCTTTTTAATATTCTGTGTTTTCTGTCTCACCAGTCCCATAGAAAATTAGATTTATTCACAGCCTCTTTACGGGGCTACACCTTCCCTGTCTATTTTATCATCCTAATGAAATACAGATCTCCAATTTCTCTGCTGGTGCTTTCAGAAGAGGGAGGAGTGCCTTAGCAGTAAGGTTTTTCACAATAGGAAAGCGATCTCTCATCGCTACAGCAAAATATTGGTGATGATTTTCTGTTGCTTCTGCTGTACTAGGTTGTAGCCCTCAGAGGCTTTATGTCACCACTATTTCTGATGAATTTCTCCAATCATTTCCAACATCTTCCATCAGCTTGCATCCAGTCACCAGGTTGAGTTATAAAGAACTGCGGGGGAAAAATAGCTTCATTTATCCTAGTGCGAGTGCCTGCAGTGCCCCTTTGTTGTGGCTCAGTTACTTTCTCCTTCTCATGCTCCGTTCCTGGAGAGTGGCAAGGATGACAAGTTGGGTGCCATTTAAGTACAGCTATGAATAAGAAGCTTTGCATGCAAGAAATAAGTCAAACATTAGTTCATTGCCAGAGTGCTAAATTGTTTCTAACTTTGTGTTTTGCTTCATGCAGCAAAGTAAGACTTTCTCACTTCCCTCCCACAGCAAACGGGAATGTAAGGCAGACTGTCGTGAGCTGTTTAGCATTTTGAAGTACTTGAAATAGTCAAACTTGCAGCTTTTATGTTTGTGTTAGGACAGAGCAACGTTTTTAACATTTGATGTCTTGTGTTTATTATTAATTTTCATGTTGCTGCTCAGGGAATGATGATGTTTCCTGTTCTGTAGTAGTTACGTGCTGAATAACAAAATGATAAATCCACATTTGTGGGGAAGTCAACTTTCATCTGTTTCTCTTCAGGAGGATTTGGAAGACGCACGATGTTTTCATTAGTTGTCAGACTGGGTTCAGCACACCTTAGGACTGCTTGTAGTTGTAAACTGCCCCTGAGGAACATGACTTTACGAGAAAATGCTTTGTGTTGTGAGAGCTGAGAGGAAAACCCTCCCATGCCGGAGCACGCAGGTGATGCAGGCGCTGGGTCCATGCGAGGCTGGGGGACTCGGGGGGTACCAGCACAATCCCCGCAGCAGCAGCGTGTGTCCTGCGGACACCCTCCCTCCTGCTCTGCACTCGAGTGAGCACCAACAGCATCGGGACAGGCCTGGATGCACAGCCACGGTACCGGCTGTCCGGCTGGCAGCCGAGCAGCGTGGCATGCTGCTGTCGTATTTCCTTAGCGAGCGGGAGACGTAACTCCTGCGGACACCACCAGCTCTGCGGAGCGAAGAGCTTCCCCTCTGGTTCCCATGGTTCCCCTCTGGCGGTAGCTAACATGTAAACAGGGATAAAGCTGAGTAAAGGATCCCTTAGATTTAACTTTGTAGCCTGGGGCCTGGCAAGTGGCATGTCGAATACATCACAGAGCTCCTGGGCTGCCGCAATAGCTGTCTGTTCGGGCAGTGCCAGAAGCCTGCGCATCTCTGGTTCTGGCCACTCCTGTGGCCAAGGGCAGAGACAGGAGCAGGACAACGGTTCCTGGTGAGGTGCGGACCGTTGCTGGAGCAGGCGCAGGCCGTGTGTCGCTGCCCTGCGTGAAATAAATCCAAACGCAACGAGCAGGCGGTTGGCTAGACAGCAGAACGAGTAGAATAAACATCTTCAGCAGGAGTCAATTAGGCAGTCACTTTATTAACTAATGCCCAAAAGAGCTCGTTCTGCTAGCACTGTGCAGAGCGTGGGTCACATCAGCAGAAGTGAGAAAATTCTTCTTCAGGTGTTTCTCCAAAAGAGACGTGGACGGGAGGATGACAGTGCCTCACAACCAGCAATAATCCGGGCAGAGAGCATCTGATACCTTGGCAGGTGTCATCAAAACAATAGAGGCTTATATAGCCCTGGAAATGGATAAGGTTGTAAGTAACATGATATGTAAGATATGATTTCCCTGAGGAAGGTTAATAGACGTGCAATCCCGAACAGGTCAGCAGAAGACTTACAGCAACGTGAACTCTCTGGAGCTGTGGAGACAAGTGCAGTGGGCTTGGGTCATTATTATGTGTCTAAATAGGGGTTCGTTGTGCTCCCTGCTGCCGTTCCTGGCACCAGGCACTGAGGTGGTTCCGTTGCTTGCCATCCTGTGCTCTGCTGGGGCTCAGCTGGAGCAGCAAGGAGCCTCCCCATTACAGGCAAGCCTTAAACTCCTGCTTGCAGCCTTAAAAGTTGCCTATCCTTGTAGCACGGAGAGGGTGCAGTTTGTTAATTATTTAGATAGCAGAGATTTCATCTGGAAAAAAAAATAGAGTCACATAAAACGGAATTTTTGAATGAGGTGTGATAATTAAGTACTAGTCGAGTGTTTTTGTATTCCAATGCTATCTAAATTTTATTCTACTTGAAACTGTTTTCCCATGGTTTTGTGATTTATACTGTACAAAGTAGGAAGCTTATGGCAAACAAGGTGCAGCTCCATTACGTGAGGACCTGTCACCGTTTTTTCTTTTGAAGTTATTTGGATCGCATTTGTTATCCCAGACAGCCTTGTGGTGAATCTGAGGGGAAATGGGACTAAATTAAGGTCATGGATTGCTGCATTTGTCACTTCATAATACGAAAACCTTTGAATGAGGGGTCTGAATAAAGAGTATCTTTTTCCATCTGTTATACTAAAATTATTACAGTTTTCCCTGTTCTTTCCAATACCAAATACACTGAAAAATAAGAATGCTGAGATATTATAAATCTGTTTCTCTATCTTGAGAAGCCGATGGCTTTGCATATTTTGTTTATTCTCCACTGGCAATTTTTCCTGGATGTAGCAACTTAAGCAGGAGAAATTTAGTAGATTTAGTCACAACAACAATGAGCTGTGTAACTGCAATTTTTTATTTTATTTTATTTTATTTTTTATGAGAAATGGTACATTTCCAAGCAGTGCCATCTGGAATATCTGGTGGGACACTGTAACCACTGTTGATTATTCCTGGCGTCTAATGCAGGATCTGCTTCAGGGTCTGGGGCTATTTAGGTGGCAGCACTCACCTGTGGAAAGCTAACCCCCCCGAGTGTTCTCTTCTGCAGAAACCGCTCTAAGCTCCCTCAAGCAGCCGCACACGGACCGTCCCGCCGTGGTGTCCTCGCCGCACCAGCGAAGGGATTCGGACCGGTACTGCCAGCTGTGCGCTGCCTGGTTCAACAACCCCATGATGGCCCAGCAGCACTACGACGGCAAGAAGCACAAGAAGAACGCGGCCAGAGCTGACCTGCTGGAGCAGCTGGGGAAGACCCTGGACCTTGGCGAGCTGAGAGGTGAGGGCAAGGGGAGAGCGGGGGTCTGCTGCCGCCTTCTGAGTTTCACGCTGCTGAGAGAGCATCTCTGCTGAGATGGCGCTCTGCGGTTCAGCGGCATTATTTAGAAGTTGTTTTCTAGGTTTTTCTTTTGCCTCTCCCTGAAGTAGTCTCATCTGATAGTACATCTGTCCTTGAGCAAGTGTTGGATGATCCCTCTGAGCCTAGAGGAAATGAGGGCAGAGTGCTCAGCCCGGCTGGGAGCCCAGGAGCTGGGCTGCTCCGCTGCTGCAGGCAGAGCCCACCCCTGCTGCAGGGAGAGGGAGCACACGGTGTCTGCTGTGACTTGGTCGATGTGTGTGAAACTCTGCAGTACCCTGGGCCAGCAGTCCAAGAGCAGTATTGATTGTTTGCTATCGGTGTGTTAAACAGAAATTTGCTGTGTTCCTGCAGAAGGGAGAGTGGCTTTCTGAGCTGGTCCAGGCAGTGAGCGACCCGAGCCCTCCTCGGCTGCCTTGCCTGCTGCTGGTATATCGTGTTGGTGGCAGACAGATACAGGTCATTAGCTCGCTTGAAGTTGTGTGTGTTTATGGAGATGTGCTAATTTAAACCACCTGAGGATGTGGCCTCACACTGAACTCTGAACAAAGCTCCTTTTTAATATAGAGATATAATTACAGGAGAATAGGTAAGGAACTCCATTTGAAAGAGTGTTCTCCGTGGTCTCCAATTATAATCCTGCATGTACACAGTATGTTTGACTAAAATGGGCTGAGGAAAAAGTACAGGTTTGATTTTCAAAACCATATGGGAGAGCATTAACATTTTAAGATACCTTTTTTTTTTTTTCCTTGCTAAATGAAATAATTTTCCTTTAAATACTAATGACTATGCACTATGTTGTGCATTTCTTGATCTCCAGTAAGCCTTGTAATGGTTATCCAGATCCTTCGTGTGCTACCCGGTGTGACTCACAATGCCGTAAATGATTCATGTGGCTGAGTCACTGCCCACTGCTGAAAATACACGGGGAAATAAAACCTGGGACAGTAACATGGAAGTGCTTAGTACTGCGAACCATGCCAAGCTCAGGAGTGGCTGAAGATGTCACTAACTGTAAACAAATCAACGGCGAAGTGTTTTATTCATTTAGCTCCCGCTTAGGAGAGTCGGAGGGCTGTGCGTCCTGCCAGCACCAGCAGGACCGTGCGGGGTGTGAGCACCCGCAGCGCGGGCAGAGGTGAGCTCTGGGTGCTGCGAGCTGCACGGCCAGGCCAAGGAAAACAGGGCAGGCTACTGCTCTCCTGTATGCGACTGGCTAAGGCTGGTCTCTACTGATGTGGAAGGCAGACCTATGCAGTAAAAACAACAACAACAACAACAAACAAACAAAACAAACAAACAAACAAAAAAACACAGAATGAGATCTCCCGGATGTCCAAGGAAATAGTTTACTTTGGCAGATTGTGTCAAATATTACTTCAAGAAAAACGTTCAGAATTACCCAGTGGCAGCCTGTCCTGTGCTGGCCGCTGAGACTTCGTTTGACCATTGATTTCAGTGTCCTGCAGTTTGGTGTCTGCAGGACATGGTTGGTGTCATGGCCGTGTGCTCTCCGTTCCCTCTGCTTGTTTTGCAACCTCAGTGTTCAGTAGAATGCAGACTCATTTCCTTTCCATGCTATCCCTGGCTTTCCCAACACAAGTTAAATATTAATTCTATTTTGACTACTGTGGGAGACTAACATTTGATGTGTTGTGTAAGCCTGGAAAGAGCAGTGTCAGTTGAAGTACAACATTTCAGCAGCCTTTGATGCTTTGATAATGGCTATAATAAAATATTTATTGATAAATATGAATGTGTATTTGGAGAAATAAGAATAGAGTTATATTTTTGGACAATTGATATTTATGGGAAACAAAAACATTGATTCTTCTTGCCAAGTGCTCATCCTGCAATTTTGAAATCTTACTTCTTTTCAGAAATGAGAAAAGGGAGGGGGGAAGCAAAAAGATGCCTCAGTAACAGCACCATTTCTCTAGCGTGTTCCGAGGTAAAGTTACGATGCATGTGAGCATTCGGTCACGTAGTCTGAATGCTTTGGCCAAGCGGTGGGTGCTGTTCAGGGTGATTGAGAATGATGATTTTGTGTGAGATCTAAGTAGCAGGGCAGGGTTGCATTAAAATTAAATGCCATTACAGTGGTGCTGCAGAGTGCAGAGCAGAGGGAGATGAACCACTTCAGCTCCTTTCAGCTTGGGTCTCGCCTTTCTGCTGGCTCTCTCTGGCACCTGCCAGTGAAACTTGAATTTTACTGAGTGATGGAGACAGATTCGGGGCCAGCCTGTAGATGGGATGCTGTAAACCATGTGAACATGAGTCGTCTTCCCAGAGCACTTGGCACCTGGTGAACAAGAAAGGCACCAGTGCCTGTCAAGGGGATTGCACCATGAATCCCTAGAATAAAATATAGCAACCTCTGCAGTAAAGCAGAATCGGAATGGTTGCACAGCGTTGTTGTCACCTATAGCCTTTGTATTCTCCATACAAAGGTAAATTGTCAGAGGTGCAGATGCTATCTTGAAAAATCAGGCAAAGAACTGAGTTTAATTTTCCTTCATGGCTCGTAATTTCCTTGTATGCCTTATAAATACTTTTTGTACTGTGCTGTTGCTTTTGGTTAGTAAGAAGTGATTTAACAAGTACTCCCCTGGAATGTGTTTTAATGCATTTTATGCAGAATGACATTAATGACTTTACTTTTTAATATTTTATTTAATGGATATAAGAGTGCATTCAATTTTATATGCATTTCATGATTCAGGGAAGAGAATGCTGATATGTCACGAGGATGCAAAAGTAAATGTGAGTATAGACAGAACACAGAATTTACTAACAAGCTACTCTGGCTGGGACCACCTTGGCATTGCAGACTGCCTTCTGTGCTGATACTCAACTCCAGCACACTTTGTTCAGGCTTTGGTTGGGCGCATTTTATGACACTGGTTTCAACCGAGTTGGCAGCCTTGGTAAGCTCGAGTGAGATCAATACTGTTAATTTTGATGTTCTGGAGGTGGTTGTTGCTTTTAGTTTCATCTTGCAGTTTATGCAAGTACTTTTATTATTCTGTGCCTAATTTCGATGGAGTCCATTTCACACCTGAGGCTTCAGCTCCACAAATCCATCTCAGGGCGCGTGATTTTGGCTGGCAGGTCAGGCAACCCCTTGTTTGTAACTGCGAGACGCTCTGACATGCTGTGGAAAGAAATCGGTGTCCCCAGTTAGGAACTCTAGTCACTGGTGGTGTTTCCACCTACACAAGTAATTAAGATTCAGTAAAGCTGTTGTTAGTGTCTGCCATTAAATTAGCTGCTGAGCATTAGAACCTTATTACCTTAATTTAAAGTGTTGCCAGGTTCTTAGGCCACAGTCCTGGTCTCTGCCTTGCTGGGGTCACGGCATTGTCCAAAGGCTTGGTCTGCTGCAAGAGGTGCCAAGGCACCTCCTGTCCCTGCTGCGGTGCCTCTTCCATCCCTTGCCCTGTGCTGTGGCACAAGCGTATGTGGTCCCTGCCTCCTAGAGCCCAGTGCAATGTGCACGCCAGTGGTGGTCAGAGCTTGGCTGTAAAACCATTGCTGCTGCATCTCCAGTACATTCAGTAAGGAGAGCATCCAAAAATGTATTTGCAGTGTGATTTTTTGCCATGCCACATCACAACACAAAAAGTTGTAGGTGACTATTTCAATACCTTTGCCCTATAGCTTACTTCCTATTCTCAAGTACTCACCTGAATATTTTTAAAGATGTTTAGCTTTATGTTGGGCCAAATTCCTAGGTGAGAGATGCTCAAGGTGTTTGAACAAAGTGGGGCTGTTTTGTCTAGCTAGGGTCTGATGTTCAAAAAAGATAAATGTGATTTTATGAGAGCCTGTAAGACATAGCTGGGGAATGGTTAGTGTATATCCTATACGGTTAATTATGGTAAGCATAAACTGATCACATTTGATAACGTTGTACATTACTTATTCTAAACGAAGTATTTGAACAATTTCTTTGAAGAAATAATACTGTGGAAATTCAAAGAGACTATTATATGGTACATTAAAACTGTTCTTAAAGAGCTCAGCAGCCCATGGTAAGAATCCCACAACTCTGGTATTTTAAGCTGAGCCCTTCAATTAAGGTTGAAATGCTCTGTTCAGATCTTCATGGAAGTGAATCAGTGCAAAGCAGAAACCTGACCACAGAGACTCTGAAATTCAGAATTCTCTTTATTTCTAGGAGAACAGGACAGAAATTACTTTAGCATCAATGGTTTACTGTAATGCCAATGTATGTTTAATGTCAGTGGTGTTAATACTGCCTGTGATGCCAAGGGAATTACTAGGATGTTAAAATACAAAAAAGAGGGGAGGAGAGAAGAAACCACTCTCTTACATTCAGGGTATTAAGGGAGACAACAGAATCGGGGGATTGGAAACACTTAGGCCTGCATTTATATGCTTAATTTATGTCAAGTCTTGCCCTACATAACAGCAATAAGAACACTCAGATTGCCATCTCTCTTTTTCAAGGATATCCAGGAGGGAAACAGGCATTTAATGTACATTCAGCCGCACTCTGTCTTTTCAGTAAAAACATGTTAGATGAGGCACAGAAGTGACTGTTTCTGTAATTCTGCTTTGAAACCACTGTACTCTTTTCCCAAGGTGAAAGAATAATGGAGTTAAATGGTATGTACACAGCAGAGAGAAGAGAGCCTTATCCTTTCCCGGGCACTCTGGCAGTCTGAGTTGTACTGACCCTTTGCGCCTTGTTGCCAAGTTTGCTCCATTTATAGAAACCAGAAATTGCTCGTGTTTTTCTGCCCTTCATTCTGGCACAGCGTGTGGAGCTGGGTGGGCACGGAGCCTGTCCTTGCTGTACGGTCCCTCGGCATGCTGCTGGCACTGCGTGGAGGCTCTTGGCCCAGCCGTCCTCGAGCCCCTGCTGCAGCACCCGCGGGCCTGGCTCCAGACCCCATGGGTCCCACTGGGGCACAGCAGCAGCCAGGGCGCTGTGGGAGTTGGGTGCTGCGAAGGGCAAGGAGATGCTGCTGCTGTTGGATTTCCTAAAAGAGGCTTCTGATCCCTCCTGCAAAAAATAAATGTTGAATCCAGATAGTGGTCTGCCCCTCCTCATTTATGGACAGAGAAATAATAATAATAAATAATAATAAAAGAGAAACAAATTGAATCTGCTATGCCCCAAAGCTCTAGCAGGTGTGGAGGAACTTGCTCGACAGTATTGTGTTCTTATGTGATTGCAAAAGTCATTAATGAATGGTTTGGGTGAAAACCTGCCTAGAAAGGCAAAATCAGAACATTAGTGTGTAAATAATTACTTGATCTGTGATGTGCAAAGCAGGCTAATGTCCTTTCCAGAGGGAGGGAGGAGTGTACCAGGGCACTAGGAATAAATACTTCAGAAGTGGACCAAAATGAGCATCTTTCCAGGAAATACACACTGACGCGAACCAAAAATAATATCGGTCATTTTGACCAGCCACTGGGCAGCAAGCTGTCTTGGGAAAAGGCCTTTTTCCTCTGCCTCTAATTCTGATTGTTGCCTGTATGCTATGTTATTATTTTTAGATTTTCAGTTTTTCAGAGAATGCAAAGTCTTGATTTTGTTGTACTGCTGAGAATTGAGAATGCTCTCAGCCTTAAGTTAAATTATATTTTAATTGTCATTAAATTACACTTCAGGGAAGGAAATTGTCAAATGACAAATTGGTTTTTATTTAGTGCAAGACTTTGAGAATAGTTTTTTTTTTATTTCTCTGGACATCACAGGCGCCTGTTTTTCTCATGCTTTGCTGTACAGAGATTCCATCCTTAACCCTGAACTTTTTCTTAACTCCGAAATTCCCTGTTCCCTGAGATACAACCAGGACAATTCACTTTATTAAAAGGTCTGAAACAACATGCAGTGGGAAGAATGGTATCAGAAGAAAAGCAATAATAACTCTCCCAGTCTGAGTCCCAGTCGACAGCAAAAAAAAAAAAACGAACATTGGTAGCAATGTAAAAGCTATTACAATTTTTAAATGAGCAATTTTTATTGTATACATAAATCATCTCCCATCTCTTGCTTTTTTTGCTGTTACACAACAGTTAGACACAGTTTGTATGTAACTTAAATATCTCCAAAGAAAGGTGGCTCATCTCTTGTTATCATGCTCTTATTTGCGTTGTGACTGCCCTGATAACCCTGCAGGGTCTCGTGGTCATGTTCTGTGCATGCACACTCTTGAGGTGAATAAATGTCTTGTCTGCAGTGAATGTCTCGGAGCCTTTAGATTTGATCATAGGTAGTAGACGAAGCACAGGCAAATTTTGTTGATTCTTCATCTTGGATGTATTTCAGTGAATGTGCAGAGACTGTTTTTGTGACTTTGCTCATAAATTGTTTTGCAGCTTCTGTCTGAGATGTCCATGAATCTGCTTAATTGTCTGGGTCTTTTTTGCCCTGCAGTCTGTGCCCAGACACAGAGCAGTGAATTAGCAGAGAAATGCTGCCTACTCTGAGTGCTTTTTCTGTGCACGAAGTTGTGAGTGCTCCTCTTCAAGCTTAAATGTCTTTCCCATGGGGCTAGTTGGCCCAGTGTGGGAATGCAGCTTCCACCCTTTTGTGGCCCCTCCCCGCCTCCATATTCCTGGAGGTGTCCATGTGCTTTGGTTCAGTGCTGCTGACACCAGTTGCCTCCTCTTTGCTGGCAGCAGATAAAGCTTGCATGCATGTTACTGGTGCACTTCGGTGGAGACCAGCACTCCCCTGTGCTGCCTGCTCTTGCATTAACTTGTATTAGCTCTCTGCAACTTACATTACAATAAAATAAAATGTGAGGTATTTACTTGGAAAATGACTTGTAGCTGTGGCTGTATTAAAAAAAAAAAAAAAAGGAAAATGGAGAATAGCAGGCGCAGCTATGAGATTTGTTGGATGTTAAAAATGAAAAACAAACAAAACCCAGACATGAAACAAATGAAAACAACCCCAAAAGTTCCTAATAACATTTCCACTGTGAGCGCACTGCAATGTTAGTTCAGTGGTGCTCAGCTGGCCAGCAGTGAGAGTAACGCCTTTATGAATAGTTGTTTGCATCCACGGAGGGCTAAAATTAGTAAAGCAAGGGCTGCTCTGTGGTCGGGGTGCAGACAGGTATTGCAGCCAACAGTAAATCTGTCAGGCAAACGAGCTCCTGGCTGCCAGCTTTTGGATGGCCCCCAGGCAACCCGTGCCAGGTTTGCAGCTCAACCTTCAGACACAGGCTGCTGGGTGCCTGGATTTTGGAGATCAGCTGATGTGCTCAGCAAATCCAGCCTCTCATTTCAGTGGATACATGTGAGTTGATCCTTTTGGAAAAAAAAAAGGGGGGGGGAAGAAGAAAGAAGAAAACAAAAGCCCCTAAGTGGTCCGGCCTCTAAATGCAATGATGAGGAATAACACTCTGATCTGTGCATGCTACAAAAGAGCAGAGGAATAAATGAGACCTCAGTACTCATTAGTGTGAGCAAAATTATGCTTTGTGAGAGTCGTGGGAGAGAGGTGCCTGCGATGGTGAGCTGTGGGGACTGTGGTCTCCACAAGGGAGTTGCCTCTGAACCCTGCTTGGTTCTGCTTCCTCTGTGCCTTTTACAAATATTCCTTTAGGCTTCCCTAATGCTTGTGTACCCTGGACTGGAAAAGTAAATAGAAAGGTTACTGTAAGGAGAAAGTCTAGGAAACTGGAAATGAAACACAAGATCTGAGTGCCTTCTAATTAATTAGATGCTAGCAGGGGGCAAGGGTTAATGCTTTTTTTTTTTTTGGTAGTTTTTTTCTTCAGACATCGTCATCCATTTGCACTTTCTAGCTGCCATTTTGATTCAGAACAGTCTGTGGCACAGGCAGGATTGTGCCAGGGACCTGGAATGGAAGGGAAGTCCTCTGCTTGGCAGTGTCTCACTTTCTCTCCTTCAGAGGATGAGGAGGCTCAGCACATTTCCTAAGGCAGATGCCTTTTGCAGTGACAGTGACAGCCCCTGGCCTGTGTTGTGTGGAGCACAAAGGCGGAGGGAAAGAGGAATAGCAAATTGCAACTGCAAAAGAGGAGGAATAGGTCCTTAGCTGTGGTGACCACCCATGCATTTTCTCTTGGCATTACCACTGTTCTATTTTCCCCAAATGGTTCTCCATAGGCAAGATAAGAATTACTTCACTTTCCCCCTTGGTTTTCATGGGTAAGAGCAAATTCTGCCATTTTCTGCAGTATAGAGGTGCTTTTTCTCCCTACACAGCCTTAAGCTTGCCCCCAGACTACTCCAAAATGCTCAGCCGGTGCACAATTAACACTTCTGGCTTTTCTTTGCAGGCCTGAAGCGCAGCTACACGTGCAACATCTGCAACGTCACGCTGAACTCGATAGAGCAGTACCACGCGCACCTGAAGGGCTCCAAGCACCAGACCAAGTGGGTATCTCCGTGCTCCTGGGGCCCTTCTGTCTGTTTGTGTCTACCTAGGTGAACAGGCAAATATATAAAATAATGCTTTATGCTTCTCATCTGAGGCGCTGCCAGTGTTACACGTAGATGTTGGAGGCACCCATGGAGGGGGAACTGCGGGCTGAGCCCAGGGGCAGCCGGGTGCCCCTCCGAGGGCAGAGCAGTCTGCTCGCCATCTCCTGCCCATCGCGGCGTGAGGCCACGGAGGAAGGTTTGCTGTCTCTCCCTGATGAAATGCTTGATTTGAGCATATCAGAGCGTGTTGGGAACCCAAATATCTGCCCATCCTCACAAAACTGAACAGTGTGTGTTGGTTTGGAATGGACAAAGAACAAAGGAGCAGCAGTGAACCAAGAAGTTAACAACATCTGGTGTGATGCCATACCGAGTCGGGAGCCTCTTTCGTGTGTTAAGCCTCAGGAGAGGCACTGGAAGCAAAATGGGCTCAGGTGTTTCCAACTGAAAATGTTTGTGGTATCATTTAGAGCAATTACATACTACCCAAGTTTCTGAGTATAAGAGGAAATCTGCTCTGTCAATTAGTACAAATTATTAAAATGAAGTGATAGAGATATGTGGTACCAAAGAGTAGATGAATGAACTAATCTCTCTTAATACACTTACATGTGAGCTTTGGGAACCATTTCAGGCTGAAGTACTGAGGGTTGCCCAGATTAGAAGAGGGATATCAAAGGTGTATTAGTTACTGAAATATTACAGGTAGTTTTAAGTGCAGTCTGAATGATGAGGGAGGATGATCAAATCCGGCAGTAAGCACTAATGTCTCATTTTGCTTAAGCTACCAAAGGACAAATGCAGCCCTTCTCCTGCTAATGTTAGACCTTCAAAGATTCCCTGTAATATTCGTGTTATCTCTGCCCTGTTTATTCACAGAGTGTTTGAATGTCTTCCAGATATTACTCTTCCTGGACCTGAGCATGTAGTCATATTCAGGATCCTAATTAGCAGAAGGAACTGATGGCGTCAGATTTTCTAATGAGGTGTTGTTCTGCCTCCCCTTCTTTGCAAAGGATGGATGGAGTGGAGGGAAAGGCAGCTGATGAGCGGCCGTAATTGCTCCGGCAGCACCTCCCAGTCTGGATGGCTTTGCAGAGGAGAGGGCTGAGGCGAGGCAGTTAAGAGGTGGCTGCAGGCTCTGCCACGAGTTCCCTGTGAGACTCTCAGTACTTAATTTCTTGCCTCCCTGTTCTCTTTTGGTACGTCCAACTGATGGCACATCCCCGCTCCAGCAGGTTGAGCATGCAGGGACAGTGCTGATGGGATCAGTGTCAGTACCCGCCGCAACCAATTCCCACTGCAGGAAAATAGAGCTGACAGCTCTTCCTGTTGGATACCTGAAATGAGAGCAGCTGTGATGTGCTGCCGGGGCATGAAGCTGTAATTTATCCCCCCCCTGCCAGTCTTTCTGAGTTTGTATTATTATTGCTGTTGTTGGTGCTGCTCTTATTGCAAAGGAAAAAGGAGTTCATTTCAAATCAGAGCAGCCTCATGGATAGGAGATAGGATTGTGCAGAAGAGATGTGCCACTTTTTGTTTTCAGCATGGGTGGGTGCTGCTCATTCTCTGTTTTATACCCACACCTTCTCCTTTTGTTTTTCAGTCACCTGCAATTAGTCACAAGAGTGACTCTTCCAGACCAGAAACACCAGGGCACTGGGTGAGCAATAGGAAAGCACCAGAGTATGATGTACTGAACATCCCAGGACAGTGAGGACTGGGTTTGGCATCTGGGGGCTCCTGGTGCCTCCGCCCGCCTCACTTGGATGGCAGCAAGCCACATGACAGTGTGCAACTGCAGGGCCAAGGCGCAGTGGGACTCCCAGATGTTCCCTGAGCTTTCCGGAGCTCTGAAATAACATGAATTATTGATAGGAGGGCCCATTCCTCTTTCATCTCCATGAGGATCAAGTCAGCCTGTGCAGGGATCACCAGAGTGGCTCAAAGGCCTGCAGGACTGTTAAGGACCTCCTTCTTTTACAGATTAATAGTTTTATCAGTCTTTCTAAATTTAGTTTCTTACCATTCACTGGTAATGATTCAAATCTTGTCCCAAGGGATTTTCATAGGCATTCAGTACAAGAGGAAACAAAGTAATAAATTCACACAAAAGTGTGTTACAAATGTAATAATGAAATGCCAATTAGAGACATTCGTCTGACCAATTTCTATGGGAAATTGCTCTGATTATTTTATTTCCTCTATCCATTGTTCATTCTTATACAATTTTCTTTGAGCCTAAGTGTCTGAGTACTGCACAGCTCTCTCCAGCTCCTATAGGAAAGCACAGAAGCATGGGAGACAATAGATCGACAGCTTGGGTTTGTGCAAAACAAAAGCTCTTCCCACCCTGTAATTAGCGTGTAACCAGATTTTGCTCTCCTTGTTTAGAGGCGTTTTTGTAGCTTCATTGTCCTCTATATGGGACTGAGGAAATAAGTTACCGTAATCTTTTATCCCAAACCAGCACAGCCCCCCCTCCAGTTTAAGGGGTCTTTAAGAGCCATCTGTGCTGCTAAAGCAGCCGGACCAGGCGTGCAGCCCTGCGATGAGCCTGGGGCATCTCATGGCCCTGGTTCTTCCGTTTGCTGTATGCACAGAGCATGTACACAGTGCTCATGCAGGGCCGGCTCTGCGGGTTATGGTAACAGCATGCAGTGAAAGAATTCAGAAAGGTAAAGCAGTTCTTACAGGTTGTGTTCCTGACTCCAGAAGACATCTATAGTGCAGACAAAGATGAAGAAATCTTCATTTCTAGTGCTATAAATGAATACGTTCTGAAAAGGGATTCTCCATTGTATCTTGGCCAATGTGCAAGTGACAAAGGGGGCACCAGCCCTCTGCTGAGCCTTGCTTCCAATGCAAAGGGAGAGTGGAGCTGCACAAGCCTGGTAGATTTTGGCAGGGCTGCCTGTGTTTGTTTACACTATGCTTTCTGCAAATGATTACCTCTTCCATGCACAGAAAGCTCATTTTGAAATCCAGATGTGGCTCTTCTGCACTCATTTATACTGCTGCCTTGTCCATGAGCTTGGACCTTGTGGGTGCAGGGGAAGCAAATTGCTCTGCACGTGTGTGCAAAGTAAGGAAGCCACGTGCCTTGTCGAGTTTCTTGCCCACTGGTTTTTGCTATTCTCATTATTGTAGGTTAGTGTCAAGACTGTCCTCTTCCTTATAACCCAGATTGAAGCTAGTGCATTGCAGTTGCCAAGGCAACAAAACATTTTACGTAGTTGTCATACTTAATATAATAAAAAAGGGGTTGTAAAGGAGAGGGATTTAGCTTTGGGACAGGTTAACAGGGAAGGTGATTGCAAGTTGGAAGCTGGTAG
Organism: Cygnus olor; assembly: GCF_009769625.2. NCBI lineage: Eukaryota > Metazoa > Chordata > Aves > Anseriformes > Anatidae > Cygnus > Cygnus olor. Next base: position 5,423,636 of record NC_049195.1, on the reverse strand, counting down.
CACCCAACATATACCAGGCAGTAGAGTTTTCTGAAAAGCTGCTTTGGCAGAGAAGAACTTTTATGAGGACCAACTCAAGTAGTGGATATTTATTATAGCTCTTGAGGGCTCTCCAGAGGGCACCATACATCCAAGGCATTGCTGGAGTTGCTTTAAATAACCCACTGTACGGCAGCCCCTGGATGACTGCGCAGCAGGCCGTGCCGTTTGCACCTTCCCTTGTGTCTCAACACGGGTGCTGCTGGTGCCGGAGCCCCGTCAGTGGGGCAGGAGGTCAGAGGCTGCTTCGCCCACGGCTGACCTGCTCTTCCTTCGGCGGGGTCTGATGGGGAGAGCTTAGCTGGCTATATACAGGAATGTTGGGGCTTCATCTGAATGCTTCCTGCTGAATTTATTTGCATGACCAAAATGGAGGAAATGTGGGGGAGAAAAATAGCTGAAAGGGTCTTGGCTGGTATTTTGATGTTGAATAAAAGCAGCAGAAGGAGGTAGCTAGTATTGAGCTAGTCCTTATCCCACTGGCAAATCAATTTGCAAAGCAAGGTAATGTCTACTAGCTCCTTTTTTCCTTTTTTCTCCAGGACGCAGATACTTTAAGTTGTATATGTGAAAATGAAGCAAAAATGCATCCTTTTTATTAATATCATATAATAAAGTGAGGAATTTGGAGCCAGAGCCAGATACAGAAGAATATTTCTTTTAAGCCATCATAAATCTGGCATCCTGTCTGTTTACGTCAGGGGTCAGGCAGTGTTCATCATCGCTCTGATGGGAGTTGTGCGCTCACACAGAGCAGCTGAGCAGGAGCTGCAGGTTACTGGCGTGTAGCGGCGGAGCTGCGGGCTGGGTGCTGATGTGCGCCAGGGAATGCGAGCACATGCTGCACAGAAGCGGGGTTTGAAATGTATCTGGACTCTGGAACATCTGCAGTGGGAAGGAGAGCTAAACCTTTAATTAGGGATTTATGAACTGTACAGTGATGATTGAGTCATTGTTTGACTTGCTTTCCAGAAATAGATGTGTCATTTTTTTTAAATCCCCCTTCTCCCTTCCTTCCCCCCCCCAAAACGAGCAGAAAACAGCAGAAGGACGAGCGCAGCGTGAGGTGCTGGGCTGCAAGCGCCTGTCTCAGCTGGACCGCGGTCAGCACCAGCGGCTCGGTTTCTATGGGGACCGGTGGCAACCGAAAAATGCGGCTTGTGAGGAGCCGTGCGAATGAGGTCACGTTATCTCTCAAACATTGGAAGAAAATCACATGCTGGCCTTGCTCCTTGCTGCTTACAATAGGAAAGACACAAAACTCTTCGCTCTTTTGTGGTTTATGTAAGCTGCAAAGATCTGCTAAAAGTCCTTTTCAACAAATAAGGGAGAATTGGAGTCCTAGTGGTTGTGAAAGGAGAGAGGCGATATTCAAGTTCTGGGGTCAGAGAAATGCTAGCGCAGAATGTCAGCTTGCGGCCCTGTGAAAAGCACTTCCCCCCTTTTATCTGTGTGCACGGGCGGGGGATCTGGGGAGGGCGCGCCGTGCTCCTCGGGGCCGGGCTGGAAGCGTTCCCTCGGGCGAGGGGGGCGCGGGGGTCCCGTGGCTGCGGAGCAGAGCCCGGCCCCGCGCTGGTGCCCGAGCTGGTCCCGCGGCCTCGCGCCCCGGTAAGGTGTGGGGCAGCGGGAGCCCTGTGCTGCCCCCGCCCGCTGGCTGGCTGCGGGGAGCCGAGCGGGGCCCCGGCGATTCGGAGCCTGGCTGCGCCGGGATGGTGATTCCGGCATCCGTAGAGGGGTTTGATCCGCTCGCCTTCATTTTGTCTCTTTGATCAGGCAGACCTCTCTGCCGCATCTAGAATTTGCAAATGTATTCTGGTTTTCTATAACCGCTCATTTACACGTTCATAGACGCTAATACACATCTAGGTTTCCCCTTCGAACTCCTGCTTTCTGATTAATTTTAAGATTTGTGCAGCGATGGGACCTGATCCTGCAGCCGCCATCGGGGTAGGATCGATTCAGGAGGAATCTAAACGTACTGAAGGAGTGCAGTGTTTGCTCAGAACCAATGTTGGAGGGTTGGGAATGGCCATGCTTACTTTGAGGTGTGCTCTGGAGATCTTTCCTCACAGCCCATCCCACAGTCGTTGGATTGTAAAGCCCAGATGATTAATGGCCTGCTGAGGAGCAAATGACAGCAGGCTTAGTGCCTGCGAGTATTTTTTTTCCTGATTCAGAACACAGATGTCTAATTGGAATAGGGTGTTTATTAACATAAACTGCTTGGCTATTCAGAAATCGGAGCTAATCAAAACATTGTAAATATCATGCCTGGACAAATGTCACTCTTCACTGTGATTGCATTTCCATATTTTTTCCAATCTATTTAAGAAAGTGTAAACAAATATTTACAGCCTGTTGTGGCTGACAAGTTCCTCGCTGTGGTGTCTGATGTGGCAAGCGTGCACGTAGAAGCAGCTCAGTGATGTCCTGTCTCACCAGGCTGGGATAACATTTCCAATAAATTTCAGGAATTTCAGAAAATTATATTAAATATGTGAGTTGTATCATGTGCTTCACAACAAAGTAGAATGATTTTTTTCTTACCTTGATGACTGCAACTTTTATTGGTAGCAGTACCATTTTCCATGTGCTTTCTGTAATGTATAGTGGCTGCTGCCTAAAATATAAAGAATCCTTTGGAGCGATAATAACTCCAGAAGATGAATAGTTATAAAAGGTGGATGGAATTGAAAGGCATTTTAATTTGTCATTATTTCAGTGATTCTGGAGAGCAGCTGAATAATTACACTGCCTATAAAGAGCAAGTGTGTAATACTTTCTCTCATTACAGGATTAAATTGTCTCCCTTTCCTTTAAAGTAAGTGAAAATAAAGATCTCTCTGATATCTGCTGTTTTGATCGTAATTTGAAAGCCACAGAATGGCTGGTGCAACTTTATTTCATGCTGTCAGCTGTACAGATTAATTATTTTCATGTAAAGCATTAGCAGCCTGATTTCTCAAAGTGTAAATCTGGCCTCACCCGTGGCTACTGAATGAGGAACTCCTCGTTGGCCGAGAATGTGCCAGCTCTTAAACAAGGCAAGTCTCGCAGGCGCTGTTGGTCTCTTAAATTGAGGATTCAAAGAAAGTGCCCTTTTTTCAAGTTGTTACAGCACTTTTCTTTCATAAAATCCATGCTTATGCTCTGTGCTTAAAATTTCAAATGTTTTAGGCAGAAAAAGTGTGCTCATATTTTTTTTAGAACTGAGGTTTCCTCATCTCTCACATTAAAAGAGCTGAGGTGGTGGCATGGGGCAGGGTCCGGTCTGCTGGGGAGGGGCAGCGAGAGGCTCCTGTGGAGCTCAAGTGAGGGGCATGGAGACTTAGCCCCAAGCCAGAAATAACAAGGGTGAGAGTGACTTCTGCTCCGTTTGTCTTGCAGCCTGAAGAACCAGTAGCAGTTCATCAGTCAAAACAAGGAAAAGCACTGAGACTTCTTCTGCGGGGAGGAACTGCGTAGCGAGGAGAGGATACTTTTCTTGGACAATGATCCTGTGGGGATTCGGTAATTAACATGTAACTAACCTTCGCTTTGGACAAATACATGGATTTTTTTTTAATTTTGTGGTGAGTTAAAATATTTCAATGGATTTTTTTACCCTTTCAAGATAATATTTATTCAGCACAGAGTCTAGAGTATGATAACTATCCTGTAAATACAACACCTAATCATCACTCATCGTCAGAGACAGTGGAAAGAAAATATTTTACTTTTTCATATTTATTCATAGATTTCTTCTGAGAGTATAAAATTATTCTATTACATTATCCATGGTAGTGATGTAATCAGTCTTCAACCAGAAATAAACATGCTTTCTTCACCTTCTCCAGCATGGTTTGTGTCAACGCATAGACAGCCAAAAATGAATCGCAGGGATTGTGTAACGGATGAATGTTTTCCTTTCCTCTTTGTCTTCAGAGAAACAAATGGTTCACTGAACAAAGAAAACTAAAATGAAAGAGTAGGATCCTTTTCCTGCTGGTAGGATTCCTAAAGGCTAGACGGAAGCCGTCCGCTTTATCGACTTTGAATGCACAGCTAAAGCCTGGCGCACATGGCACAGCCCCTGCTGCACGCGCTTTGCCCGCCGCACCCGCGGGGAGGCAGCGGGGCACGAGGCCGGCGTGGAGGCTGCGGTCAGGACACGGAGGCCGACCTGCGCCTGTCCCCGGAGCTGCCCTCGCCGCACGGGAGCTGGGGCTGCGCCAGGGCGAGCGCAGCAGTGCGGTGAGCTTTGCGCTAAGGCAGGAATCAGCCTTAGGAGCTGCACGCCTTGCAGACCCTTCAGGAATGCCTCCCGGTGCCGGCTGCTCAGGAAAGCCCTCCAGGCCAGGCTCTGCTCCGCTGTGCGCAGGACCCTGGTCCGAGTGCTGTGCAGCCAGCGCCCCGCGGCAGGGACTGGCTCCTTGCTAACAGGGAGGAAAAAGCCTCAGAAGACTTGAAGGGAAAAAAATCAACAGCCTTGAATGTCCAAGAGGAACGCTGTGCAGATCCCAACTAGGTCCCAGTCTGCAGCACTTTGGTGCTCGTTGGTGAGGAGAGTGTGAATTCCTCCCTGGCTTTGGGGTGAGCTGATATGTAAGTAACTGTATCCACTGGAAATAAGGGAGCTCGCAATGATTTTAGGTTTTCTACTGCAGTCAGCAGGAGGAGACTGGATTTCTTACCTAGCCCATTGCAATGCAAAGAACTGTAAGAAACAAGATCAAATTTCGAGCAGGTCCTACAAGGAATGCAAAATAAACCTTGCTGTGGCCTGTGTTACACCTACTTGGTTAGTGCACTTTGCATGCAGCACACCTATCTTGTGAATGCCGATAGAGATTAAGCACCACCTCTTTAAAGAGCAGTCTGGTTGGTTTATATGTGTAGTAGCACAATTCTTCCGAGACTGGCCATTTCCCTGCTTCTGCATCTCTGAAATAACAGGCTCTGACATTTCCTTTTTGGGCACACTCAACTAGAGGCTGTCTTGTGTCTGGAAGTGAGCAGTGATGTCTATGGATCCATCAGTTCATTTAACAGAATTCCAGCATCTCATGGAAGAGCAGTGACCCTCCGCTGCTGGTTCTGCATCAGGCAACTTCTAATTTAATCCACAGCTCACCACAGTGGCCTGCAGGTTTGTGAATTTTCTGCCAAGTGAACAAATCATCCATAGGTGATTAATCTGTGTCCTCCATCTGCTTCTCTGCACATTAATAAACCAAAGCGAAGAAAAAGTGTATTGCTCTGCATTTTGGTGTTGAGCAGTGCTGTTTGTTTCAGATGAGAGACAGTTGGGCACGTCACTTGGAAACCTGCAGTTATGATGCAAATGTCACTGGCCTGTTTACAGTATTATTACTATTGTTGTATGTTTGTAATATGGTCGCCTGTAAGTTAGCGAGCTCGGTAGCAGAGGATGCTGTAGGCACTGCTTGTCGCCTTAATTTTGGTCTCTGAGTGAAGCAACACCCAAAGGGATTGTACAGCAGAGCAGATCTGAGTGGCTGATGTGCAAGTAAAATCAAGGCACCTTCCTTGTAAACTTATGCTCAACCACATTTGTGGCAAATGCAATATTTAAAGTCATTAAGTCACAAGGCAGCACATGCTAAGAAGTGATTGTCCTGAAACCAGTGTTGGTACCTGTAGGACTGTATAGCTACAAACAACTCTAGGTGTAATTGAGCCTGTGGGATGAAGCAAGAGCAGACTTCTCATGGAGGGGACCTTGTGGTGCCGCAGGAACAAGAAATAGTCTCACTGCTGCTGACGAGGTTCTGTTCTTCGTGCCTCTCCCCACCCTGGGAAGAAGATCCTCTGCTGTGGCCTGCTGATCTGCACTGCTGCAGCCAGCTGCAGGGCGTTTCTGCTGCAGCCCTGTGACAGCCGCTGCAGGAAGCAGAGCCAGGGAAAGCTGCTCTGCTTTCCTTTCTTATGATTATGCTGTGCAACTGGCTTTTTAATTACTGTCTCATCTGGGACTCTGAAATCCCTCACTACCTCGCTACCAGGGTAACCTTTTAATGAAAACAAACCTATTTTTGCTGGTGAAAATGATTCTTATACCTTGAAAAGGTGATTAAAAGCCCAAACTCAACGGATTTATTTTGAAAAGACTCTTTGCAAATCTCTGGGAGAGAAGAAAAATAGTTCTAAATCAGGAAGGAAATCAATAGTAGATGTTGCTCCACAGAAGCCCATGTTATTTTGCCTGTCATCAATGAAGACTAAAGAGACCCCTACTAGTCTAAGAAGAAAAGAGACTTTTTTGACTTTGCATTGTGGTTTTTTTTGTTTGTTTATTTTTCCATATGAAATCCATTTGCAAATATACTTAATGTTCAGTGCTTTATTTTCATTTGGCATTAAATCAGAGGACATGCTATGTGTGTATGACAGCTGGGCTAATTGACTTGAAAGAATGGAGTGATCCATTGGTTACCTTCATAGCTGATTAACACAAAATTCATGCAGAATTTTAAATTTTGCCTAAATGTCTTTATCTGTTTTGAAAATCTTTCCTGTTATGTTTTGTTTGTGCTTAGTTTAGTTTAGCCTGAGTGGCTTTGTGAAAGATGTAGAGAAGCACCAGTCTTATTCGAAATTAACGTTTAATGCTTGTTAAGCTTTCTCCCTGCTCAGCACGTGGAGAGCAGCAGCAGGTGGTGGCTTCGATCACGTCACCCATGAGAACAGTGGGCACAGGCTCAGCTCTTGTGTCCTCAGCCCTTAGGAGTCAGGGGAGTGCCGAGGAGGTGCTGAGGTTTTCTGCAAATAAGTGCACAGGATGCTGTTACGTGCTTGAAGAATATCTTCTGCTTACAAAAGGGACAACTGAAGTAAGTTACAAATTCTTCCAGTTTACAGTCTGTCTGATGTGATTTTTTCCCTTCACTTCTTTGGATATAGTAGTCAGGAGAATGTCTAGTGGAAGAAAATGATTGTGTTACTGAGGGGGAGAGTGAGGACCCGCGGAGTTCATCACAAAAACTTGTCCCTTCAGTGCTCTCACCTCTTCACTGACTCCTGCTGATTTCATGTTGTGTGTTTAAAACGTATTACAAGCGGGGTTATTTGTGTGCCTGTATTTGCATATGCCCGTGTATGTAATACTTGCATTGTTTTTGTGCGTGCTGCATTGCAGTTGTGTTGAGAGGTTCCCACACCTACAGCTTTCTCCCGTTAGAAAGCTCGTGGCGTGCAGGGAGGTGCCTGCACATCTGAGATGTCCCCTGCGCTGTGCCACTGCTCCGCACTCTGCAGCACACCATGCTCCTCCAGCCAGCAGCATCTCACTTCCTCTTCCTCGCCTGGGGATCCAAGCACAGCACAAGAACGAGCAGCACGAGGGACCTTTGCTCATCCTGGGGACTGCCTGGAGCTCTGCTCGCTGTGGAGCCAGCCCCTGGGGATGACCCGTGCATTTCTGCCTTCGGTCATACAAAGGGGAGGGTCAGATGCACTGCAGAATCTAATTGTTTACTCTCTGGGGACAGTAAAAAGTACTAAGGAAGCTCTATATGATTAATTTGTGCACTTGCATCAATGCCTTTCATGTGTGGAGGAGAATGGGTTGTTCACAGACGAGTAAGCATCTCCTTAGGTTTCATAGCTATGGGGCTGTTTCATTTCTTGTGTTCTGCACGATAATATAAGATGGTGTTTCTGAAGCTAAGCTGCCTCTTTACAGAGAGACTGATGTACAGAAATTGGGCACATCATTCAGGCATGTGCAGCCTGACTCGTTTGAGCCTCCTTCCCCCCAGATTCTTCCTGCAACACGTGCTCCTTCCTCCAGGTTGCACTTAGGCTGCTGCAGAGGCAATTTTGCCAGGAGAAAAAAGAATCCTCTAACTTGTGTGCTCAGGTAATCACTACAAGCTAATTGCAGCAAATTAATTACAGCACAAACACAATTGCTTTCCCTAGGCATGTGTATAGACAGCTCTGCTTCTTCTGCAGTGAGCTGGGTTGAACTCGGACCCTACAGCCAGCACACAAATCCTTTTCCCCTGCTGTCCTGCCCGGCCTGGAGTTGGTGGCTTGCCTGGTCTTAGAGAATGACCAAAGGTGTAAGACCTGTATCTAATTTATAAAAGCAACATTTTATGCCACTCTGGCAGCTTTGTGATAGATGGTTTGTCCTGAGACACTGCAAAGGTGGTGCAAAGATAGGTGGGAGCGCAGGAGGAGAGGCACTGAAGACTGCAATGCCAAGTCCCACGCCACCACATCCCAGCGAGCAAGAGGCATGCGAGGTGAGTGCGAGACAGCCTGTCACCCCCTCTGCTGCCCTGCTTCAGACCAGGGTAACCAGGGCAGCACAATATTTGCTTCTGTTGCCAGCGTTGTCCTGGTCCAGTCAATCAGGCTTTGGTCCCTAAATCCTTTTAATCTCTTGCTTTTCCTAAGTTCATTAGGCCTTCAAAGCAAGGCATAAAAAGACAAATCTCCTAGTGGGAAGTCAGTGATCCCTACAGAAATGCCTCCAGATTGCACGCTTCTCTCTGATGTTGAGACTAGTATACCATCCCAGGCTTAAATGCTGTGTGCAGATATGTTTGAGGGCTTTGAAAATGGATACAGTGAACCCTTGCATCCCTGAAGGTTAGTTTAAATTGAAGGGTGAAGACACTTGCTTATAACTTCTTTGTTAAAACAACACAGGCTGCATTTTTCATGCAGCATGTCTATACGTTACAAAAGTTAATTTTGTTCTGATCAGTTTCCCAGCTTAAAATTCTGTGCAAGACAGTCTGTAAGGAAAGTACATCTCAATAATTGTCAGTCTGGTTGTGTCTTGCCACACACACATTTCTAAGGAGCCCGTGCTAACTGGAGCACTGCAGGCACTGGGTGGCAGCTGGAAGTGTGATTTTAAACACCAGAACTGTAGTCTTGTAGATGTGTTCCATTCAAGTTTTGTAGCACGTACTAATACGCTTCTTCAGGCTCTGATGCAAGACTGCAGGTTATGTTTCAGAAGGCAAGACGCTACCTTTCTGTAGTGTTTTATGCGCAGACATATTACAGCACAAATAATACATGTTTCTTAACTGGCTTCCTGTGCTAAGGCAATAAAGCTCTATGGCAACAGTGTGTAAAGTGACTCTGCCCTGAGACACTTCACTTAATACAAAGAAATTAACCATGGGAGAAGAATACTCCTGGTACGTAAGTGGTACTTTCTTTGTTAAGTTCCTCTTGCATCAACTTAATTAGCAAGTCCTGACCTTTAAAACCACCTTCCATAATCTTCAAATTATGTATGCAAAAGTATGCATTCCTCCTCCTGGCTATGCTAGCAGTTTGCCACACTTCTCTGGATTTCTCTGAGTTTCTGCAGCGTCTGGCCGGCTGGAAGTCCTCTCCCATCAGCGAGAAGTGATTGGGAACCTCCGCCACTGTTGTAGTGTGAGATGGGGAGGACCCAATTCGGTTGTTCGATATTCATAACATTAAGAAAGAGAGAGCAAGTAGCCATTGACTTTCCAATGTGTTCCCCACTTATATTACTGCACTGAGCTTGATTTCAAGACTCGAGAATAAATTTTCTAGTCTAATTTCTATTTTCAGTGTCAGAATAGGAATGATGGAGCTATTCCTATTGACCTAGTGATGTTTATCTTTGCTATGTATGTTCTGGCTTTCAAGTGCTGGGCCAGGAGGCAGCTGCAGAACTCTTCAGGACTGAGCAATGTATTACACTTTTATATCTCTTTCTTACTTATTACTTGTACCCTAAGTCACAGGAGAGCTAAAGCAAACTATAAAATTCCTTCTCTATATCATTTCCTCATTTTCCCAGCACCTTTGTGCATGTCATAATCCTGCCAGTACTACTCAAAATCATCTTTGAGTGCAGCTGGCTCATACCCTTGCCAGGACCTCATTTCACATCCTTTAACAGAGGGGTTGCAGGCTGTGGTTTTGCTAAAGGCACGGGGCCGAACTTGAGCAGCTGAGGCTAAACAGTTGCCTTGGATGTCTCTCCGTGCCAGAGGGCCACCAAATGCGCCAGAGTCCTTCATCGCCCCGGCCAGCCTCTCCTGGCTCCCCTCCCACACCCACAGCCCTCTGGTCCTGGAGCTGACCCCCACCTAGTCCTGGCTCCGGCTGGCTCCTGGGGGGCTGCGAGAGCTGGGCTGCTCCCCCAGGGCAGACGGGGTGGGAGCCACACTGAAGTGGTGCGGCAGTGGTGATGGTAACAGCTTGCTTGCCTCAATGGCACGAGCTGGATTTGCCATGCCAGGGCTTGAAAGAGAACAGTTTAAGCAGCATCCCCTTCGTGGCCCACTGCTTGCTAATCAAGCCTCATGGTGTTCTCATAGATCTTTGACAATAGCCTTTGTCTAATATGTTTTTAATCAGTGTGTGCATTTCAATTTGCATATTAATAGCAAGGAGATGTTATTATATGCTGCTGTTGATGAGATGGTTGTCATGCTTAGCCTTCCAGTCTGAGGAAAGAAAGAAGCTGTGTCTATTGTACAAAAGATGAAATTGCACACTTTTTAGGATCTACTATTCTCTGCCTCTATCTTTATTTATATCTGCTTTTATTTTTTTTTCTTAATAGCTCACATGGGATCTCTCTTTCTCTCTCTCTCTCTCTCTCTCTCTCTCTTTCTCTCTCAACAAGCATAATTTAATAGGATTTTGTGTCTGTTGTGACAGGTCCAAGCTAACCTAACTATCACATTTTTCTGGACATTTTTGACTTGTGAAATGGCAAAAGCTTGACCCAGTCTAGGAGCCTGTTTATTGCAGATGACCACAGCAGAATATTTAAATGAATGCCAGCAATGAACAATGGCACTGCTCATTCTCTGGGTTTCTGCATTTCACAGCTACTATAGGTGTAGGCTTCGAGCAGATGCCAGTTGCCTGGATGCGGTCTCAGAGCCACTGCTCACCCTCACCCACTGCAGACGCTGGAGCAGAACAGAGCTGGAGCCGTGCGCCGCTGCTCCCTAGCAGAGGTGCCAGGAGGAGCAAGATGAGTGGGGGCTCGAGGAACAGCGAAGAACAAGCCCTGAGTGCCAGTTCCTCATGCTGACTCTTTTCCAACTTCACAACACCGCAGGATAAGCAATGCTTTTGTCCCAGGTTCTCAGACTGATGAGGAGGTGAATGTTCTGAAGTGTGGCTAGGTGACTTAGGAGCCAAACTCCATCTGGTTGCAGTTCGCATCCCCTGCTGTCAGCATTTAATCCCAAATCATCCCCAAGGCTTCTCTCCAGATCCTGGCACTAGGAGAGTGTTTATCTTGTTTTCTTTCTGCTTTTTCTATCCCCTTTCTCTCCCCTGCTGTGTCAGATGCACAGACCTCTGTCTGGCACAGCACAGACACAGGCTCTCTGCGGCTTTCAGATTTGGGAGGTGATTTTGTGTGTGCTGGTTTTGCTCTTCACCTTCCTTCCCTTGTGGCTCAGCAAGAAAATGGCCTGAAGGCAAAAAGCAGAGAGTGAAAGGAGAGAGATGAAAAGAGAAACTAAAGAAATTGGAAACAGAAGAAAAAAATCTGGAGGAAAAAACACATCCCCCTCCCAGCCTGACTCCTCTAATTGCTGTCGTAGCTCCCTGGCAGAGAAGTGGGGTGGAGGAAAAGCAAACCCTTTTGGCCAGTGTGGGCTGGATGCCAGGAGCTCCTGCTGGTTACTGCTGGGGGGAGAGTAGCAGCTTTAAGCCCAGTCCAGTTTTAGCATCACTAAATTTTAAACATGCTCTCCTAATCTGAGATCAAAGCACACAGTCAGCAAAGGGCATCTGGAGGGAGAACAAAGCTGTATTTTTCGTCCTTTCTCCTCTGCCAACAAAGCTGCCCTTGCTGAGGAGTGCCCAGCAAGGGGGTGCTGGAGCTCAGCGCTGCGCTCCTGCAGCTGGAAACGGGTCCCTGCCCTCCCATGCCTGGCCCTGGAAGGAGCAGCCAGAAGAAGGCAGGGAAAGCCTCTGCCAGCCCCATTTGCACTGCAAAATGACAGCAGTAGGCGCATGACTGAATAGTGGAATAGGCACTATTCATGTAAACGCTGCATAAATATTGAGTGACAATATTTTGAAAGAGAAACCTCTCAGTGATCTGTGAGCAGGGAGGCAGTGCAGAATTAGGTGTTTTCAATCTCACCAGCTCCGCAAGAAAAGGAACCTGGCTGCTGATCTGAAATCAGCCTGCAGTTTCTGCAGCCACCCACTGCAGGCTGTACAGGACAAAAGGAGCAATATGAGGTAGGAAAAAAACCCCTGTGAGCATTTGCTGTAGAGAAAGTGGCTGGAGTAATAAGACCAAGCAAAGGCGTGGGATGGATGTTTCACTCCAAAGCTTCAATTCATTTATATAATCATAGTTGTTATCATAGTAAATGTAAATAACTGAATGAGTTCAAATTTAGTATTTGACAACACTGACTCTTTGTGAGTACACACTGAATTCTTGTAGAAAGCCTTTATTTCATCAGACAGTCTAACAATATTTTAAACAGTCCTTTAGGCATTTAGTTAGGACCATATTCTGTGATTTTTCTTGCTCTCCGAAGCATAAAGCCTCGTACAAGTTCATGTTTTAAGTGATTGCTTGAATCAAAATATGTGGCAGTTTGGCAGCTTGCCTTTTACTGCATTGCTATAGCCTGCAATAATAGCAATAATGGTATGATGAAAATACAAAAAAAGCTGTTTTGCACCTTGTCAGCCAAAGGCAACAAATATCCAGGATAACCTTACTTTATTTTCTATTGGGTGTGGTGGCCCTGAACCCTCAGTGGCATCCAAGACAGGCGTCAGAGCCACAGTCTGTCCCACCACGCTAAGGAAGCATCCTTTTTAATTAGCACTGCTGGCAGGCTCCTGTCCTTGAGGCAGAGCTGAGCACAGTGTCCTTCCTCATGGGTGTTCATCGTGGGTCTGGATCTCACAGGGGCTTTGCTCTCTGCACAGATTTCCACTCTATGCCTTGATGAGTGCTGGATCCCCACGAGCCAGGGCCAGTGTGATAGGGCAGAGCACGACAGACCCCACCACATCTGGCAGGTGCTGGGGCAGGTGCTGTTCCCTTTGCTGAAGCAAAATCCCCATCCCTCAGTGGCCTTGAGGTGCTTTGCAGGTGGGCTGTGGCGGAAAAGTGCTGCTCTGTGAGGTGAGGTCAGCACCCTGGGGCTGGAAGGGGGTTTTCAAAGGCCTGGAGACAACCGGTATTCAGAAACAGATCAGAACAAGCACTTCCATCCAGAAAGGAAGAGCTAGTAAAAAGGTGGTTCAAAATAGAATCTTCTGTGATGTCCCACTCACACATATTTTTAATGAGACTAGTGCTGGTCTTAACAGGCAAATGACCTAAATTCAGCCACAGCTCTGTACTATTGATTCAATAGCTTCTCTTAATGAGGAAATGATTATCTTCATTGGGAAATATGGAATGCTGCAGGTGCACGGTGTTAAATAATGAACAAGCAACCTGGCTAGTGCCAGGAATGTGATGGTGCCTTGCTGGGGATGAGGGACCCTCGGACGGACCCTCTGCAAGGATGGTTCCTTTGTGTGTGGCCTTGCAGAACACGAAGAGGTGCTCGTGCTACTGGCCATTTTTATTCAGGCTGCCAGGTGGGGGCTCTTGATTTGTAAGGTGGCACTGTACTTTCTTCCTTGACCCTGCCCCTGAAAGCAGTTTGAGGCACAGACTGCACAGGTCTATGCCTTCAACTGCTTCCGCAGGCTTAAGCAGTGTGCAACGTTGGAAGGTCTGGCCTGAGCCCAGCTTAGAACACACTTCTGTAAATCACCACGAGTCCTGTCACAACCGCTTCCCCTCACCCTGATATGAGTCACTTCCAAATACACCTTTAGTTCATTAATGCAGTGATGCATTAAAATGAATCTCAGTAAAATGACAATGCTGATGACAACAATTCCCACCTTCCACCCATCCTCTGCCCCAAATCCTCAGGTTAATTTTTGCCTTGAATCGGGCAGATGGAAACACCAATATTATGCAAAATTGTGTCCAGATCCTGAGGGGAGCTGGGCACAGCCAAACAACTTCTGCACCCTGAGACCATGGGCTCCTGCAGGGGGAGGCCACCTAGAAGAGATGAGCTGCGTTAGGCTGCAGTAGCTCAAGTGGGGTACAGTCTGATGGTGCTCACTGTGCAGTCCTGTATCAAGCCCTAAGGACTGCATTTGTGTTGGCAGTGCACTGACTTTGGGATCCATCGTCTGGAACAAGACCAAGCGGTAACTGGATGACCGTAAGGTTTTGCTTTAGCATTGATTGAATTAGATGGTGATTTGTGGTATGTTACTCCATGGAGCCAAGCAGGAAAAGGCAAAGGAAAATGGAGGACAAGTATGCTTTCTCAGCTGGCAAAAACTAAAGCAAAGCGGCTTGTAGAGGAGACCAAAACTGCCACTGGGCTAAAACCTTACAAAACAGAACTAAAAAGCTAGATGACATGCTCTTTTCTAGTGCTTTTACTCGGTGGGCAGTGAAGCACAGTTGATAAGCAGGGCAGTGTAAATCAGCAAAGTGTCTGATACAGCCCAGCATGCACTGATGTGACCTGGAAAGCTCCGTAAGCCAAGCTATTAAATCATTTGAACAAGAAAAGCAGTCAAGCCCTGCTTTTCCAGTAGGAACCAGCACTTTGGTAAAACTCATCTTTATTTTGAATGTTGTCCTCAACATCACATTGGTGGCCACTTAACAGTAAGTGCCTACAAGCTCTGAAAACAAGATGGCAAAAATCAGACTTTCTGCTCTTTTGACCAAAGGCCTGTTGATTTCCTTCTCCAAATTACCTGGCTTCAGCCTTTTCCCTGCCTTTCCTGGCCAGGACTCCTCAGATGGTTTGTAGGACTGAGCTCTGGTGGTGTCCAGGCATCCACGCACGTCTCGTCTCCAGCAGCAGCACGGAGCCGCCTGCGTCCCCCTGGGCCGGCGGAGCCCTCCCCAGGCCAGGCCCCATTCCTCACCTGCCCGGGCTCAGCTGGTGCCAGGAGAGGCACCAGCTGGCGATCACCCATGCCTGTGGCACCGTGCTCGGCTGGGGAACAGGCTGCTGTGCAGACAGCCTGCTCCCTCCCGCTAATTAAAAACCCTGCGTGCACTTCTGCGGCAGGGATGCTTCCAAAGACCCAGCTGCCTTGCTAGCTCCAGGTCAGATCCGTCCATGCGCTCACACAAGCTCAACCGGTAGCCAGCTAAAAATGCCTCGGCGATGGATGCAGAGCAAACCGCCAGGGAGCCGCTGCTCAGCGCAGCACGGCCATCAGCCCGCGCCAGCCTCCCAGGGCCAGGGGGGAGCCGGCATCGCCCCAGCCCTGGCGGCGCAGCAGCGTGGGTCGGTGCTGGCGGGGCAGGCACGGAGCCACCTTTGAGATGCGGGTTTCTATTTGCATATGCTTTCTGGCTACAATAATAGCAATAGTGACTGTGTTAGAGTTCTTGTTGACTTTCACCTTCATAATCAGCTCTGTGTAATTTAGGATTAATTGTAGTGGTGATGATCTAAGGATATAAGCAAATTAAGGTTTATAGCAAAATGTACCGCTTTTTTATTAGAGTATCCAATATAGTTAGAACATGGACCAGCTTTAGGGTGCACAGATTCTTCTTTGGGTCTGAAATGGAAACAACGAGCTTTGAGCTAGACAGAGACTGGAAAAAATTTCAGCTTCAGTTTAACATAATTACGGCAGCAAACTAGACAGGAGGAAAAGGGTAGTAAGCACCTGCAAAATTAGCTATTATAAACGTCATGTATTATTTCAAGTCTGGGATCTTTAAATAGTGTTAGAACCATCACCTAATTTCCCAGCACTTGAAATAAATTTATTGTTTTGCAATGGACAAAAAAATTGGAACTGTCACTTGGCAGATGAGAATTACACACATTGTGATTTGCATGTAGGGTGTTTTTGTACAATACTCTCCATTGACATTCAGCGTGTCGTGTGTTTTGTACGTGACAATGTCCAACCTGGTAATTTCTGTTCTGAGAACAGGATATTTGTGTATGTACCATTTCTGAAGTAAGCACAATCATAGAGAAGTATTTCAAAAGGAATGTTAAAAATAAATAATTTGAAATCTGTTAGATTGTTGGATTTTTTAATTATTTTTTCTATTTTATTTATTTATTTATTTATTTCGAGGATGGGTTTCAGTTGCACCTATTTTCTGCCAGCTAAATGCTGTCCACCTTCAACATGCTCTGGAGTAGCAGGGTGCCTGTTTTCTTCACAGAGACACATGGCAGCCACCAGCCGTCCCCTCGCCCACCTGCAAGCCTCTGGCGTAATCTGTGAGGCAGGGACCTGCCTCCTGCGGGAAGAACGGCCAAAGCTGCCTTTCCTTTCTTGTGGCAGAGCCATCATTTCCTATGCTTAAAATAGGCACTCTGTATCACTTGGCTCTATCACTGCCGTGCTCCGCAGGGAGCATGCGATGGGAGGCGGCAGGCAGCACTGCCTTGGGGTGTCCGCTGGGGAGGACGGGGTGACGCGGGGGTGGTGGCAGGGCAGGGGACAGGGGGGATGTGCAGGGAATGGCCAGTGCCAGCTGCAGCTGGCTGCCCCGGCTGGCTCCGGCCAGGTCACCCAGAGATCGGTTGTGCTCTTCGGCTGAGACACTTTCCCCTGGCACCTTCATACCCAGCTCTGCTCTGCATTCCCACCCACTCAGTGAGTGCTCCTTTTCTCCTGCCAGATTAGCAAAACAAAGCCTTCAAACCTCTGAACAATCAGATGCTAGCAAAGTCCAAAAGAAAAGGAATTTGAAAAAGTATATTAATTTTTCAGCCCCAGTTCACCCATTATTAACTGGTCACCCAGCACAGGCTCCAATACAACCTGTTCCTGCCAAAAGCATCTTTCTTTGGACCTGTTCACTCTGCTGGGGATTTAATATTCATGGGTCCCCTTTCACCATTTTAATGAACTTGGCAGCCATTCAGAGGGCCAGCAGATGACGGCACAGTAATTTAGTGTGCACTTTCCCACAGGGGCTGCTGGCCTCGAGGCACCCCTTCGAAGCACCACTCGAGGGGCCGTCACCGTGAACCCCTGAGCACCACTGCTTTGTGCTGTGCCATCGTCTGTGCAGCTGGCCAGCTGCTGCACCATGATTCTAGCGAGTGTCTGCTGTCCCCCCGCACCCTGCTTTTAGGGCTTTAGGGCTTTTTTAAACTCCAAAGACAAAAGTAGTTTTGTGGCAGCATCGCACATGGGAGCAGCTGAGGTCGGCAGTGTCAGACAGTGGCTTTCAGTTGTGGTTGCAGCTGCAGCCTTGGCTTCTGCATGGGGAAGGAGGAGGAGCGGCTCTCATCTGTTGCTCCAGGCAGAGGACGAGCAGCCCACACTGGCTGCCTGCATTGCCGTGACTCCGGGGGTGGCTGCGTCACCGGCCAGCCATGCATCCCCTGTGTCTTGCTGCTGGGAGGGGAGGAGGAGGATTGAAGGGATAACAGGCAGTGCTCAGATCACCCCTCACCCTCCCAGCACTGAGGGCACCATGGTGAAATCACAGAGACAGCGCTCGGTCTGCCCAGCCCTGCCACCCCTTTCTTTGCCAGTGGCCTCAGTATATTCTTGGTGAGAAGTGAAGCAATATTTTAAATTCAAAGATGATGGCTCTGTCCCATTTTTCTCTGCATAGTAATGCCAGGCTGTCAGACCCAGTAGGGTCATTTGGAACGGCCTCAGAGAGCAGCATTTAGCAGCATTTTCTCTTGCAAGTTGATCTACAGATCCATTCCCCAGTCAGTGATCATCACTATATATTTTCAATAGCTGCTGTGATTTTAATATAAAGCACAAGTATTCCATTTAATTAAGCATGAGTCTAAAGAACATACACAACCTGTGGAGGGATGGTCCATGGCTCACCTTGCCTGCACCTCACCAGGTCACCGAGGTGCCGCTCTCCCAGCAGCCCAGCAGCGAGCAGGCAGGGGTGGCTGTGCTTCGCCCTTTGTGTGGGCACTGACACGCACCAGGGGCTTTGGCAGCACTGCCCCAGGAGCTGTGTCACTGTCCCCAGCATGGAGGCGAAGGGGTCACTGGGCACCTGCCCTGGGCACAGCAGGACGTAGAGCCCTGGGTTTTGCCAAGAGGTAACCCTGCAGCTTCAGCACACCAAGGCCAGCTGGGCTTTTCACGTCAAAACCACTTGGATGAGATTTTTTGCAAGGATAGAAGAGGATAGCTAAAGATTCCAGCATGAGCTTAGGCTCATTTATGGGTACTTGAGCTTTGGCACCACGGGAGCACAGGCCCTCCAGCAGGCCCTCCATGCCTGTGCAACGTTCTCAGCTGTCCAAAAATCTGCTGACCTTCCTGGGAAAGCGGAGGTGATCACCCAGCCTGCACACTGCCTGCCTTGCCGTATGCTCTTAGACATGCTGGCTCCCATTTCTTCTATTTTCAATGTTGTTTGATAAATTGCAATACCCGCTGCAGGGACTGTGCAGTGGAAATACAATTTTCCACGGCATGCTTTCACATCTTTGCACCATTTGCACTGGTACAAGGCAAGGTGTGATGGATCTCATCTCCCACCTACACCACTCCGGTTTTCAGCAAGGGCTTTGACACTCAGCAGCCCCAGAGCTGTTACAGAGAAGGGACCAAGGCTTATTAAGTCATTTGGCCTTTTGGGAAAGATTTATTCCTATGACAGAGTGAAGATGACGCACCTCTGTCTGTGTCACTAACGAGCCCTGTACTCTGTCCTGGCATTTCTGTGGGCTGGATGTGCTGTTATTTCTGATGCTGTATCAGACAGTCAGCCTGGGCCATTAAATATCTCCTGGCTCTTTTCCTCTCAAACTTTACCTCATTTATCTTGGCCATGTAATTCATCCTGCAGTTTCAATTGGACAGTGAATGTTTTTTCACTTAATGTTTTTCCTTTCTCATTTCCTTATAGACCAGCAGTGGCCACACATCAGGAGGTGCTGCAAACCGTGGCAGGCTGGGGATGTGGCTGTGCAATGAAAGGCCCTGTGGAAATTCAGAGCATTGTTGGCAGTGCTTTCACATGCACCACATGGGCACTGGAGGTCATGGTCCTAAAGCTTCTGCACTGAATGGCACCATGCAGGGTGGTGATGAACAGGACTGGCTAAGGAGAAGAGCTTTTTGCCTGAAAAGATGCAGAATTGTTTCACTCGCTGCTATCCTGCCGTCTTGCTCTTGCTTCTCCCCTACAGTGGCCAGCTGGGGTGTTCTTGGTTACTGTAAAACCAGTCATTAACCTCATCCTGATGAGGGATCGCTGCACTTGTGAGCACAGCTGGCCCCAGCTGTGTCAGGCTCGTTAGCACCAGCACCAAGGGTGCCATAAAGGCGCTGTGCCTGAAGGTTGCCCTCAAGGCTGGCAGGCAGAGCTCTGGCTGTCAGCATGGGGTCTGTAGGGAAGGGGACCTGGCTGTGGGGCTGCTTGGGGGGGGGGGGGGGGGGTCTGTGGGGATGGCAGTGATGGGCTATTGGTACAGTCTGGGTGCCAACCACCCGCAGCGGGGCCTTGGCCAGGGCTCTGTAGCCCCCTGGGAGCAGGGGATGGGCTGTGCCCCACTGGGGGGGCGAGCAGGACAGCAAGAGGGCCTCTGGGAGGCGGCAGCAAGGCCACTGGGCCTCATCCAGCCCCCTACTGCTCACCCTGTGGCGAGGCCCAGTTCCAAGCCCTGCATCCACGGGTGGATGTGCTGTGGGCATGGGCTGTCTGCCTGCCAGCCCAGCCTTGGCACTGTGCTCGGCGAGCTGGCCTGGCAGTCCCAAGGCTTTATTAATAAGCCAGCAGCACACACCTTCATCCCGAGACCTGCAGTCATTCTGTACTCAATACAAGCCATGCTCTAAATAGTTCATGAAGCAACTCCCAGGTCTGTGTACTAAACATGAGGTGCTGCAGCCAAATGCTTTTAGGGCTGGAAGCAGTGAGTGACCCAGACCTGAGCGATTTGGGCTGCGCAGCATTATGGCTCGGTGACTACCTGGCTGGGAGCACTAATGGGGCTGGCGAGGGGCTTCTTGGGCTGAGAGGAGCCAGAAGCCTGCTGGGGATTGTGGAGGAAGCAAAAGCCTGCAGCAGATACCAATGCGAAGTCTGACTGCGCTGGAACAAATGAGGCCTTGTGAGTAATTGGTATTATTATTATTATTATTATTTTACTGTTGCTGTTTTTCTTATTGTTCTAATGTCCACAAGCATCTTGTGCTTGAGCTGTTTTGCCTCATAATTTCTTAGCAATGTTTGCTCTTCAGTTTATTCAGGGACTTGCTGCACAAAAGGTGAAGTAATTTGTACTGTGTTCAGTTAGGATTGTTAGTAAGGACAGAATGTTCTTTTATCCATCAGCATAGAGAATTTTCTCTAGCAGATGCTTTTGGCTGTCCTTTTTTGTGGCAAACACTATTAAAACTGAGGCATCCTTGTATTACCGTGGACAAGGGCATCCTGTGCTGTTGAAGCTGTGGGCTCTCAGCATGCAGGACTGTGTTCGTAGTAGGGTCTGGAAGCTCTGCACCACTTTGGGAGAGGCAGCCCTGAGCACATGAGATGGGCACCAGGGATGTGCTGAGTACAGCACCAGTGCAGCACCAGGGAAGTGCCCGGGAGCAAACCCTGCCCCCGGCACAGGGGAGAACCTGCAGGGATCAGTGGCCATGTGGAACAGCTGGAACGCTGTGGAAGAGTGTGCAAAATGTGGCCAGTGTCATGGCACACAATAAACCACCTAGACATGTGCTTTCCAAGCTGGGAACCTGCTCAAGCTTTTGCTTTAAAAGTGCAAAAAATATTTTGCATGTTCAACATTGCTATAATAGTTGCAACAGTGTTTACAATCGGGATCAGCCAAAATCTCTGCCAGAAATGTTTTAAGTGGCAGTTTTATAAAATCAGTTTCTGCTTTTGTTACACAGGAGAAAACCACAGGGTTCACTAGGGACTCCTGCAATGGTCATAGCTGTGAGGAGAAATGCTCATTAACTTGCTCATCTCCCCTGAGCGTGCACAACAGATTGTCTTCCAGGCACTAAGCTGGCACTGGCAATTCTGCTGGGCTTGTGCTGGAAAGACAGAATAAGCCATTTGGAAACTCCTGTATGGAACATTTATTAATTTGTCTGTCTCCACCACCAGTAAATGCACTGCAGAACTTCTGACAGAAACTGTGGCTCAGTTAGGAGGGTACAGCTGATAGCACCATGAGTTAAAATTGAGGATGAATTACAGATGGCTAGGGAAATCCTATCACAAGAGGCAGGAGACCTGATTACTTCCCACTTCTCCCAGCTCTTGCAGGTTAGTCTGTTTTGGGTGCCTCCTGCAGCAACTGCTGAGCCATGCTCATGCTCTCCAGTGTAAGTAATGTTGTCTGTCTGCTATACTTTAGCTGCTTTAGCTTTGGCCAAATAAAACCAAATATCTCCTTTGACTGTAAGATACAAGGACTGGTTAGTTGGAGCTATCCACTCTGCCTAACAGCCAGGTTTTCTAGTGTTAATTATCTCCTGCAATAAATTAACCTGGTGCTATTTGTGTAATAAGCCAGGTGAGAGCAATCCAGCCCTTTTATAAAGGTGAGAGGGGTGGCATCTGAGGCTGACCAGATGAGAGCTCATTCTACTACCTCTTGAGGAGCCTCTGGAAGTGGGCACAGAAAGGAAGCCAGGGCTGCAGGATTAGCAAATCCTTCCATGTTGCTTGGAAAGGCGCTTGAATTTGCAATGACAAACTACACAACCTCTCCTGAGAATCTGTTTGGGGCTGCTTTGGTCTTTCACTTAAAATGCTGTTTTCCCTGGGCCTAACTTGTGCTGTCTTTGCCATGGATTGAATTAGTCTGAAATGCATGTAGAGAGTAGATGCATTATTTTTTGCTTTGTCCTTTTCTGTGTTTGAGGATTTAGCACATCTCCTCTGCCTACCCTTCTCCAAATGGAATGGTCCCATTCAGTAGAACACAATGCAGTCAGAAGGGTATAGACCTAAGGTGTGCTGCTGTGGTGACATGAGCTGAAAATGTCCAATGCTGCATTCCTCTGCAATGTGTCAGCAGATGCACATGTATTTTGCAGGGGGGGAAAAAAAAATTTGAAGTGGCAAACCTGCAATTGTTTAAAATATTCTCCTTGCAGCTAATTTTTCCATGTCTGTTTCTCCTTCTGGCCTTTCCTCTGCAATTAGAAGTGCTTTGCTGAGATGTCTTTAATGCTTGCTAAATTACTTCGTCTGTTTTGCTTTTGAAATGGATCTGTTTGCTAACACACACTGCTTATTGCTCTACAGTAGCAGGGGCTCTTGCTTTTGGCAGTTTTTTCAATGCTTTTTTTTTTCTTTTACACAAGTGGATTCCTAAAAATATTTCCTGCATGTAGATAGTGCCTCTACTGTATGAATTCAGATTATGGATTTGATTAGGTGCTGGAACTGAAAGTTGCTGGTTGCATTTTCATTTGAATTGAGCTGGGCTGTAAGAAAGCTCCATTAATGCTTACTGGTTTCTAGGCATCGAAGTTTGCAAATCTGTCTAAAACTTGTCCATGCAGCAAAATGAGTTTCTGCAGCCTGGCTTGGTCTGCACCTCTGCAATTCGTTACAACTAATGCTCCCTGTCCCCCCCTTAACTTTCGAATGTGTTTATCCTGCTGCGTAGAAAGCTGCTGCCTTTTGTTTTACTCTTATCAAGCCTGGTGCATCCTTTACAGATAAGTGGTCTGAAACTAATACCATATGGGTGCTAGCAGTGCAGCCACCCCTGCTGCTAGGAAGTTGGGAGAAAAGGAGATGTGTGTGTTTTAATAAATGCTCCATGTCATGAGCAGAAACTGAGTTAGTTTGTCTTAAGAAGCTCCCTGTGGCTTAAGCACATATTTATGGCAGCCAAAAAAACCCTGAAATCTCTGCTGCTGGAGGACAAATCCCAACGACACTTCTCGGTGGAGACACAGGAACACTCTTGGGGCTGTGCTGCAGGACTGCGGTGCCCTGTGTGCACACGGGTCCCCCCCATGTGCTGGGGGACCGCAGGCTGGAAGGGGCTGTTTGCTTGGTGGACATGCAGCAGCAGTAACATGGGGGGGGGGGGGAAGCAAATGCTAATCAGAAGCCAGTCACCCAGCAAGGTGGTGGAAAGTAGCTATAGAGAACCCAGAAGAAGAAGTACTTGGTATTTGACACTAAGGTTTATTTTTCTACTGTAGAAATTGAAGGCAAGAACATGAGTCTAAGATCCCTCGGGAAACAGCAGGGAGGTATTTGTGTTGGTATGTATTCATTATCTGCCATGAAGGTGTTCACTTCTGTAGCCTGGAAATATATTCCCTGACCACTAATGAACTTTAGCTGGTACCTGTAGCTTCCTACCCAGCAGGGTCACGCAGTGCTGCAATGCTGCTCTGCTGCAGCATGCTGTGGAGCCGTTTGCCACCCTGCTGGGAAGCTGCAAAATCCCCTGGCAGGCATGGGTGCCCTCAGTGCCACTTCTCAGTGCCCTTGCTATCGGCAGAGCATTTCTTGCACCTCGAGCTGCCGGTGGCCAGGGCTGGGCTGGGTTTCCCCTTGTGCTTCCAAACCCTCCCTGAGGGCACAACATGGTGTGGAGCCTGTGGCACAGGGTGCAGGAGCCTTGCTCCCTCTGAAGGGGCAGTGCTGAGTGCTGCCCTGCGATGGGGCTCCTGGCAGCTTCACCTGCCCCAGTACAACTCCAGGGAGAGTACCTGGCATCTCCCCGGCTCATTGCTCTCACCACTGCATCTCAGAATTTCAGGTAAAATGACACAGATCCATGAGCTCTGCAATAATCTGCACTTCTCTTTTCTGCCTCCGGTTACAGCGTGGCCTCATTTTGAAAGGTCTGAATAACTCTTTTGGCCCCTGGATACAACAGCAAATGATGATCCTTCCCTCCTTATTATATCTTTGGCAATAATTATTCTTCTTCTCCAAACATAGCATTTTCCTCTTTATGAGAATTTGTTCTCATTCTCATTTCCATCCAGAAAGTGCTGTTTTCTGTTTTATTTTTAATTGAAAGGCTGGAGGGCAAATGCAATTAAACTGTAGTGTGTGAACTGTAACTTGTAATGTTAAAAAAAAAAATCACCTTGCCATTTGTGAATTACTTGTTTTCTGCTCTGGACTGCATTATAATTCCAAATTTTGGTCCTCATGATCAGAACAAATAAGACCAAATCACAGGACTGAAGAGAAAAATAGACCGAATGTATTTGCTTCTTATCTAAGGAAACAAGGTCTGCTGTGTGGGGTACAGCTCTGGTCTGCAGCTTGTGGAAGCGATGCAAGGCTCCTGGCACAACCACATGCTGAGCATCTGTGCTGTGTGGGGGGCTGTGGTTCGCAACTGTGTGCTGGTGACCCTGGGAGAAATTGTTCCTGAACAACAGTGAAAAATTTGCTGTAATACTTTGTCAGATCAGTCCATCTAGTCACCATTTTTACCTTCCTGCAGTAGGGGAAGGCCCATTGCTTCTCGGACAGAATCACACGCCACTTTAAATCTCAGTGTTAGCTACAACCAGGTGTCCCTTAGAATAAAGCTCTCCCCAGGCTGCCTGTACTTTCCCACGCAAACCTCGCTTGCTCTTGCAGTGGAAGACGGAGGGCAATGGGTGACGATAGAGTGACCTGTCATTATTGCTAATAGATAGGATCAATAATATGAAACATATCATCCTTCTTCATTTTCTCATCATGTTGAAATCAATACACTGTCTTGCCCAGAGGCCTCTTCTGAAGGCTGAGCTCATTCATTATTGCACACCACCTCCTGGATTTACACCAAATGTTCCATTTCTCTCATGTAAAAAATGGGTCACATGTCAGTGTTGCTGATAGCATCTTGGGCTCTGTAACCTCAGAGCAACTGCACCAAAATTATTCTATAAGGGTGTCTGCATGCATTAGTGATTTATCAAAGAAATCATGTACTCTCCTGTTATGACTCAGTCTGGTGGTTTGTCACTGCAGAAAGTGAGAAAAGTATGGCTGCCTCAGACTTAAATCATGCATGTCTATGAAAAAAGTGTGAAAGGGTAAGACATTTAAATAATAGTCACAGAGGAATAAAAGCTCAGTAAGTGCTGAAAAAAAGTGTACTTATTTAAGTTACTGCATCAAACTCTTGTTCAACAGGATGTACAGGATCTAGTGGGAGAGTTTCCTGTGGTGTAAGTCAGGACTAGTGGACCAGTTTGTCAGGGGCTAGAATGAGATAAGGCTCCCTTGGTGTCTGACTTGGCATGCAGAGGCTCAGTAGCAGGGCGCAAGCCCCAGACACAGGCAACATCTGGGCACACATAGAATAGAAAATGCAAATAATCAGCTGTGCCCTTCTGTAGTGCCTGCTTTGCCATGTGTGGAAGCTCTCCCAGCTTCCTCACTGCTGCCTGAGCAAGCTGTTGCATCTTCTGTTTAACAGCATTTAGCCCTTTTATATGCTACTAGTGGGAAAAGTGTATTTGTTAAATTTGGTATAATTTGAAGGGGGAAACAAATTTATCCACAGTCCTTTTAAATCAAGAGGGTGAAAACTGCTTGTCTCACTTGGCTGTAATGTTATAGAATTTTGACACTGGAAGCTTCTGCTTTTATTAGCAACTGATTTTTTTCACTGCTTTAATTATTCTTCACATGCAATGCTTCTGCAGGAACAGGCTCCTGCATTCTTGTCTCTCTCCCCATCACTCTCACGTCTGCTTGCAAATGAGTTTATTCCCTGGAGAGATGTCTCTGGGCTATGGATGAGGCACAAAGCAGTGCACAGCTGATTCCACAGGAGTGTGGAGACAAAGAAGCTTCTTGTCCATTACTTGTTTCTTCTGTTCATGCTTTGTGTGAGAGGAGGCCAGGACGTGCATCCCCAATGAGCTCCTCCCAGGCCTGATCTCAGGAGGGTTTGTGCCTGACAGCGTCCAGACCCCCAAAGTCACGGGTCAATTTTTGAATTAACTTCACATCAAGTTAATTACAAATTACATAAAATTGTCCACAACAAGGTTTAAGAACTATACTAATTTGAGGAGTCACTTGTAATACCTCGTTACTTGCCCTATTTTAATTATGCTTATCAGTCCTTGCTGATAATTAGCACTGTGTGCAAGGCAAGTACTGGTGCGGTGCCCAGGGAGCAGGCGGAAATCTCACTGATGTTGGGGAGACCAGAGATGTGGTGGCAGCCAGGGGACAGCACCAGTCACACACTGCAGGATGGTCCCAGCAGGGCTGTGGTGGGACAGGCCACATCTCTGCAGCCCCAAGTGGCACGTCACAGGTCCCGCTGGGTCAGCAGGACCCACGGTGGCAGAGGTGGTCTTGAGGGAGAGCAGATGAGACCAGCCACCAGGATGAGGACGTGGCTGTGAGGGGCCCATGGCTTCCTCAGCAGCAGGACACAGCCCTGCTTGCAGGAGCTTGGGGCTGCTTGGGGTCATTCTGGCCAAAATCTGTGGTCTGCAAGCCCAGGAGCTCCCAGCTCACACAGAGGCCACCAAGGAAGGTGGCGGTGCCTTCAGGAACTGAGAGGTTGGTGTGAAAGTGTGGGGTCTTGTGTATGCACCTCTCGGTTGTGGGCATTGGGTCTCATGTTTTCAATTCTCCCCTCTCAACAGACATGCCATGAGGCCTGAAAAAGTCTCTCAAAGGGTCTTGGCAATGTAGCAGGAGGGGGGAAACTTCAGCACCAGGTTGCCTTTCCCGAGGGCTTGTCACAGCTTGAAGCTAAATGTCAGGCCGTTCCGTTAGCACCATCTTTTTCTAATTCCTCTGGGTTATGAAAAAGGTTTAATGAGAGCAATTTTCTAGAGCTTTTATAGCCTTAAGATCTTGAGACCTTTCAAGCCATCCTCCAGTGTAACAGCTGCTAAGGATGTGCGGGGCAGTCCCTCATTGGAACCCCTTTTGCCTGGGGAAGTGTTTGAAGGTCTCTGTATGTACAAGTGTGAAAGATCTACGTCTGCTATGTCTGTGCCTCTGTGTAAGATCTACATGTCTGCTACAGCACACATGCCACTTTGCTGCAGCATGTACTATAGTGATGCAAAACTGAAGCAAACTAATAAACCATTTACCAACCTATTAAACACATTTTAAGGCATGATTTGGCTACCCAACCAGCAAAAAAAAAAAGATACAAGGAACTACAGCCTGAAACAACTGCCATACACTCACCTAGAATGGCAATATTAAAGTTGAGGTTCTATTAATTTCCAGTGCATGGTTTTATCTTCCTAGGATACATTTTTGCAAGTTTTTATTGTTTATTAGATGTCCCTTTTTACTTAATACTTGCAACATTTAAAGAATACGTTTGAGTAGATTAAATGTAACCTGTTTCCAAAATGCCAAGTGTCGCCAGGCTGCAGAAAGATTCCAAACTTATTAGGAAAATTTGTCTGTCCATCCTGCTGGTGCCACACTCCTGCTTCTATAGTTCATGCCATTTAATTTTTCATTAATGGTGTACTGGAAATACTGTTCGTGTGTTGTCTCTACCCGTTAAGTGGACTGCCTTTCAGAACTTTTATATTTCGACATGGGACAAACATAAATAAAGTCCAAACAGTGTATGAAAAAGATATTCTTCCAAGACTACAGTTTAGAGCTAAAAGCTTTAAAAATTCATATAGGAAAACCAGAGTAGCTCCCCAGGGCAGCTTGCTTTTTTTGTGTGTGTACTAAATGGTGTGATCGTATCAGAAGAATTGCTTTTAAAATTGGAAGCGTTTCCTTCCATGGTACTGTTTAGGATCTAAAATAAAACCTTAAGGGTCTATATGGAGACCTAGAGCTTAGCCTGCAAAGAGGTGATATAAAAGGTACATATATTCATTTAATAGACAGCATAGTTCCTCCTGTCATTCCTAATAATTGACTTCTCATTGTGGGCTAC
This sequence comes from Cygnus olor, assembly GCF_009769625.2. Classification (NCBI taxonomy): domain Eukaryota; kingdom Metazoa; phylum Chordata; class Aves; order Anseriformes; family Anatidae; genus Cygnus; species Cygnus olor. The sequence continues at coordinate 5,395,695 of NC_049195.1, read as the reverse complement.
CTGTCTGCTGTTCGTGATCAGGAAAGTATGTATTCATAGCACTTATTGTGCTGTCCTCCTAAACACACAAAAGCAGTTGTTAAAAATAAATTCTTTCAGCATTACGCTCTACAATGTCCTTACACTACCTACAAAGCATGTGATTTTTACTAGTGGGGTTTGTATCTGTTTTAAGTAGAAAAGTATTACAAAAAGAAAAAATCTTAAAGCCAGTCTGAGGAAAAAAAAAATCTCGAGTATTATCCTATTATGTCTAATACCAGCAAAAATCAAAATTCTCCAGCGGAGTACAATGACCTGTTGTAACTCGTGTTTTTTCTCTAGCAAGTGAGATTTTGGTTCTGTGCGAGAGTGAGGAGGGAGCTGTCAGCTCCGGCAAAGGCTTTGCGTGGGGAGGGAGAGCAGGAGGGAGGGGGCTGAGACTGGCAGGGGGCTGTTTGCAGGGCCTGGGTGTTTGTAAAGCTTTGCAAGCAAGGCACCAGTTCTGCAGGAAGGAACACTTACTGCTAGGTATGGCAGTATGGCACCTCAAAGCGTGCACAGCGTCACTGAAGGATCGCTGCCCCTTGAAGTCCGGAATTTCTGGGTGGAAAAGGGGCTGCCCCCAGCTCCGCCCTGGCTCCTCGGTGCTGGGGGTGGGACTGGGTGCTGGCGCCAGGCTTGGGGAGCCCAGTCCTCATGGCATGGTGTGAGTTCTGGCAGAAAGGAATCAAAAAGCGTTGCTTGGGGTGGTCTGTGTGTGGTGGGTGCATCCCAGCATAGGTGCTGGGGATTAGTCATTGCTAATTGTGAATTGGTATCCTACTGCTTAGTTATTTGTATGCATTCGATGGTTTTTAATGCTGCAAAATTACTCCAAGTACACCAGCACCTGTGCTTTGTTTGCAGTGAAATACTGCTTTAGGTTTCTGGATGGCATCTACTCAAGTTTGTAGTCAATAAATACCTGACATACGTGAAGGCAAACAAAACAATGTTCTCTGTTCTGTCCTCACAGAAATGAATTATGTGAATACTTATTGTTAACAAACTACAGAAAAATGATAGCTATGTGAGCCATAGTGAAGCAAATGACACAGGCAGAACTGTATTCCCTTGCATTCACTAAAGGTCTCCATCATTGTTACGGGGCTTGACTAGAATATAAATTGATGAATGAGCCACTGTTCTCAACTCAGTCTTATACCATTCCATGCATCAGGCCTTTCTAACTGTTTCTGGATGTAAGGGTGCGCACCCCAGCTGGGACAGGAGCCTCAGCTCCACAGGCATGTTGCCTGCAGCTGCCTGGGTGATTGCACAGCCCTGGCACTCCTGCCTTTGCACATACCTTCAGTTACTTGTAAAAGGCCTAAAAATAAATACCTGCCATTGCCCAAAAGGCTGAAGAACTTTTCTTAGGTATCCAGAGCTCCCCTGGAGGCTGGAGAAGTCCCTTCCCATCCTGGAGTGCTCAGCAGCCACTGCCCGCAGCAGCCTTCCTGAACGCTGCTGGTGTGACACCTGGGTAGCCGGGGCTTTCATGCGAATGACAGCAGGAGTAGTCCTTGAGATGGACCATCTATTCTGTTCCGATGGCTCCTGAGAATATGCTAATTTGCCAGTTAGTATCTGTGAATACTAATGCACCCTAATCAGCCAGGCTTCTGCTTCTGTCATAACAGCCAAGTTTAGCAAAGGCGAAGATAAAACACTGCTCTATGAGCTGCATCTCAAGAGAACTGCTGCAGTAAATTCAGTTATATGTTCTTGTCCATGTTAAATGCAAATAACCTTCTTAGTGCTGCAGATCTTGATTATAAACTTCTCTTCAGCCAAAAGGAGTCATGACTGTATTTTACTGTCCTGAAATCTGGAATTTGCTACTTGCTTATTCAAACCTCTTAGTGCCGTGTTTACATCAATAATATCTCCCTTACAGGGCTAAGCACTGGATGCCAAGGATAACAGATCTTGATTATCACTACCAGAGATTTTAACAGCCTTGGCTTATTATAGATGCTGCTCTGCAGTTGGAGATATTCTGGAAAAAAAAAAATCTGTTGAGATCCAAATAATTTTCAAATGCACTACTGTGTTAAGTCCCCATTTGCTTCTGCTGGGACATGACATTTTGCTTCTGAAGTGAATAATAACAGTGCAAACGTCAGGGCTTTACTTGGTGATGGAATGCCACACGCATGTGAGCTGCAGTCACTGTGTCCCTTGTTCTGGAGGTCCTTGCTAGCAATGTGCCCAGGGAGGGGATTAATTAGCAAAACGATGGGCACAGGATAAAGAGTGGGATGGGAGAGAGATCTGGGCTCTATCTCTCAGTGCAGTCTTGCTGGGCAATGCTAGTCAATCTCTGGTTACTGACTTCCTGCCCTGGTTTTGTCTGAATTTGTTGTAGGCAGCGGATTTGTTTTTCTGGTATGCAGAATCGCCCAGTTGTGCCACTGGTGCACTGTGTCAGAAAGCTCCTTTTGGGATCCTGGGCCCCTCAGTGCAGTGCTGCAATGCATCTGCCACCATCCTCCATCTGCACCTTGTCTTTGAGCATCTGTGTAGGATGTGGGGCTATTCTCTTAGGTGTGCTGTGCATGCTGCCTTTCCCAAAGCCCTAGTTACAGTTAATCTGCAAGAAAAAAAAAAAACACAAACCCCTAAGCCAAAAAAAGAAAAAGGTGGCAATTAAGTACACAAGGAAAAGCAGAAACAATAAAATCCAGACTGTAAAGACGGGGTGATGCGTTATTACAGAGTTGCAGCCTGGAGTGGGAAATGGACTGAAATAAATATACGGAAGATAGAGGAGTTGTAGAATGAGGGTAAGAGGAGCTGTGCACAGCCTGGGCTGCTGCCGGAGCTCAGGAGACAAACAAGGGCGAGAGGTGTCAGCTCAGCAGCCACGAATGTGGCCAGCCTCTCCAAACCACTCAGTTCCTACTTGCAGGCAGGTGGAGAGAAGAGCAGAGACCAGGCGTGCTGAGCACATTCATAAATCTGTCCTCTTAGCTGCAGGAAGCAATGCCTCTTCAGCCCCAGTTGCCTCTGTGTGGCAGCATCAGCCCTGCTCTGCTTCTGCACCATTCTCCGTGTTCTGCCTTGGAGGCCAGGCAGTGCTTGTGGGGGTGTCTGCGCGTTTAGACTGGTGTGTGGCCAATGTGGCATCTCAGGCAGCCCCAGGCTGAGTCCTGCACACCGGGGGTTCCTCCTGTCCCAGGCAGTGTCTGCTTTCCCTGTGCCGCATGGAGCCATCCTGGGCATGGTTGTTCGGTGCTCACTCAGCCACGGTGCGGCAGCACCGGAGGGGTCCCGGGGATGGGAGCTGTGTCCTGAGCAAGCGTCAGGGCTAAATTAGGTCGTTCCTGGATAAAGGCCTTTTCTGACTGAGCAAAATAGCTGGGGAGGGAAGTAATGCCGATTCAGTAATGCTAATTCTTGAGCCAGTTTGATCTCTTATATATTTCTTCCATAATTACTATTAACCTTTCTTACCGTGACTCATTGCATGTGTTATCAACAAAAACTAAGTCCCCTGTCACAGTCTGTAGGTTGAAATTGGTCTCAGTGTTTTCCTGCTGGCAATCTGGCTTTGCTGGAGTGCATTTTGTAGGGCTCTGTGTGGTGTCCGGAGCTGTCTGAGCCGCTATGCCCAGCTGCAGCCTCCAGGGGAAGGGGCTTCAGAGGCAGGACTGGGCCAGGAAGGCACTCAGACACTGTCAGATTTGGAGTCAAACAGAATAAAACTGATAGCTTTTAAAATTTCATGGTTGTGTTAATGTACTCAGTCAAGTGTAATTAGATGTAGAGAGACTCAACAGATCATATAAATACTTTGTAAGAGCCTGTCAATCTTCCAGGAAAATGAGACCCCACCCCCCCCAAACAAATGAACAAACCTTTACAATCCTCAGCATCACTTCTTTCAAGAGCAGAGATGAGGCTGTGGGAAAGTGTCTGAAGGTCTCATGTGCCCTGGGCTTTAAATGCCAGTGGGTGGCAGATGCTGTGCCTGCCTTTGCCCTGCCTGGCGTTTAGCTTCACCCATGAAGGATTTCTCATGCTTCAAAGCAAGGAAAGCACCTGGTTTTCTTTTTAAACTGTAGCACAAATGCATATCTGCCCAGGGGACTTGTTTCAGGTGTCGGATTTCTCAAAAATCTCTCTCAGCATTCATGCTGTCCTGACTTTCAGCAGGACTCAGACTGACACTATCGTTGCAGCAGGGAGTTGGTATTCAGCAACAGCGAAGGAACCCGGTGTTTTGGTATTGCTAGTGCCTTATGTGATGCTATTGGGTTTTCACAGTCAATCTAATAGCAGTATTCAAATAGTTGCTATAGAGTGAAAATGTGCCTTATCACAGACAGCAAAGCTTTGACAATGAAAGCATTTCAGAGAATATTTTAGGACAGGAAAAGAATCAATCTGAATCCTATACTTCTCTCATCACATGCCTTGGGCAGTAAAAGGGAGGGAAAGGGATCAGAGTTTTTGCTGTGCTCCTCCAACAGCAGCCGCTCTTCAGCAGGGAAACTCAGACAAGATTCTGTGGATCCCAGTAACACAAGCGCTTGTAACAGATGGAAAGTAAAGCCTCTCATCCAGAAATGGACCAAAGAAAAAGCGCTGCTTTGGATGATTAAGAGAACTAACAGTACAAAAAAAAGTTAAGTTTTACATGTTGCAGTTACAGCAGTGCCAGTCACCTAGAAGTGTTGAAGCAATTTCTGCATCACAGAATAGCTGCAGGCCCTTGCAGCGTACTTCTGCTTGCCATCAGTGTAAGGGAGGGAGTTTGCACTGCAGTAACCACACCTGGGTATGACAGGGAGAATGAATGTCTAGTAACAGCCTAGCATTTTAGGCACAGTTATATTTGTTACTAGCTGAAAGCTGGTGTCTCTTTACTTAATGACCTGCCTCTTCCGCCTCTCCATATCTCCAAAGGGCGCTTTCAGAAGTTCGGATGTGCTGCCCTGCGTGGGCGCTGCTGAGACCTGGGTGCAGGGAGGCAGGGAGGGAGCAGCATGAAGCGCGCAGGTGCTGTGGTGCAGCACAGCAGCTGGGGTGGCTTTTGCCTCTCTTTGGTGCCTGTCTGGGGAAGTCAATGTTTATGTATAACCTAAAAGAAAAGTCATTCTGCTGGTGTGAGCTATTTGGTAATAAAACAGGGAAAGGCACTGCAGCCAATAAAAGTAAATTAATAACTAGAGACGACAAAAACCCACTCTACTGACTGGCATAAAGCAATCCTTTGCTGAAGGAAGGAAAATGCAAAAGTTTATGAGCAGATAGGTCAAGTCTGAGGGGAATGGGCCATAGTATTTCTGGGATATATGTAACCAGCGTCCTTTTTCCCCAAACCTGGGTGGTTTATTACCTCAGTGGCCCAGGCAGAGCTGTGTCCTGCTGAGATGAGGGATCAGGTAAAGCAGTTTTGGAGCCCATCGGTCCATGCTTTGAGCTTGTACTGGGGGAGCCTCTGCTTCTCCCATAAATTCCTCATATGCACAAGCGGTGGAGCAGAGGGAGAGCAGGCAGGGAGCAGAGTGCTGGGAGGGTCCAGGAGACAGGAGCCCACTGGGAAGGGACCTGCAGGTCCTGGGTGGGATGGGGTGGGATGAGCACCCTCCTGTGCCCCCTGCTAACTGCTGGTGAGGGGCTGGCTCCCACCTGGCCTTTTGGTTGTACTGCTCGTGCAGCACAAATTGGGATGCTTAATTATTTCAATAGAGGTTAATTATGTTAGTCACTAAAGCAAATCTCCAGTTCATGCCATGCTTTCCACTTCATTTAATTCATTACCCCCTGTGAAATTCAGTAGATTCCTGCATAGAATTGCTCATTTAGCTCACATATGTCCCTTTCAACAGCAATCCTCCACACCTACCCCTTCTCTTTCTCTTGGTTTATGCTCCTCTAAATATTAATGGCTGGAAGTAACAAAGCTAGGGGGCACACGAATGCCTGGGCCAAGGCAGGAGGTAATGGCATTGTCCCAACCTGCTGCCGGACCCTCTGCCAGGGAGGGTGGGCTTGCGGCACGACACTGTGAAATGTAGCTGAGCAGTCAGTAATTCAGAGTCCCGAAGTCATCCCTTTTTCTTTTCGGTTCCTTGCGTAGACTCTGGACTCACAGGTCTGTCCTCTCCTACCTGTAAATTCGGTGGCTGTGCTGTCCAGGTCTTTGACCACAGGACCCCTTTCTCCCCCTGCCCACCCTGCACAAAGCAGTCCATCACGTGAAAAATTAGCCAGTTGTGCACCCCTTCCAATGAGTCCTCACAGCTTAATGTATTGCTGTAATAATAATAAATGGGAGTGCTAAGAGTTTTGGGTGTTAATTAGTTTTACTGTGCCTTCTATACTTGGCAGAGATATATTTTAATAGCAGGAAGATTAATGCAAAGGCATGCTTTAAAATTGAAATGAATTTCATGCTTTAAAATGAAATTCAAACTCAAAATAATACAGAACAAAAATCTGAAAATAAACACAGATTTTTTAAATGGCCAAGACGAAATTGCAGTGCAACAGGCACACACTGCTTCTGATAAAAGTGAGCCTCAAAAGCCGAAAAGTGAGCCTTGGGATTACTCTCATCAGCCAGAATTCTCAGCTCTGACTCAGATAATGCCGGCTGCACATTTAATCCTCCAGCGACAGCCTGAAGACCCACTGACATTGGGAAGGGCATTCAACAAGCTGCATCAGAAAGGCACAAAGTGACTGTGCAATGATTATTCCAGAATTATTGTTAAACTGGTGCACGCTATCATTTGTTCAAGTACATTTATCATTTCCTGTGCTGAGAATCAAATTTAACATCTGACCACTCTAAAAGTGCTCACCGCAAACCTATTTTGGATAAATGAAAAAGGAAAAGTGAAAAGGGCACTGGAAAAGGCACATTTCTCTTTATAAGAGTTGCCAAAGCTGGAGGAACTGAAGGTTACAGCCTGGCTCCTTTCTTCTTTCTTGCTTGCTTTTAATGTTATTTCATTTCTTTGTCGTTGTACCCAATGGGGGTTCGTCATTCCTAAGTTCTTAACCACCCCGTGCCACTGCTTATAGAGTGTTGGTGGCAGTCCTGTGAAGCTCAGCCATGCACAGATTTCCTTGCAGGAACGGCTGTGTGGCATTCACCAGGCTGGGCTCCCTGTAAACACCAGATAACTTAATTTCTCAGCGCAGCAGTTGGTCCTGCCAAGGGGTGAAGAACAAGTTGGCTGGAGCAGTCACTTTCTGCTGGGTCACCCATGCATGTCCTTGTGGTCAGCCCTCCAGGAGGATCTAAACGAGCTCGTGAGTCAATGCCCTTTCTGACTCTCCTTTTTGTATAGGAAAAGGAAACGAGCACAGGGCAGCTGGGGGGAGAGGGCACTGAGTTGCAGCATCCTCCAGAAAATGGACACGGTGACTTACACACACGCACACTCCCCCCAAAGGGAGGCTGGGGGGACCAGGACAGGGTTCCCTACCCCAGGAGCCCCAGCTCTGGGAGCGCAGCAGCCCCATAGTAAATCACTTGGAGCTGTGTTTTACCTCTGTTCTCTGACCAGATTGCTAACAGAGTACAACACAAACTCAGCCCAATTGCCTAGTGCTACGTTCCATCCGTCAGCATTGATCTAACTTATTTGTTTGTCTTTTCAGCTGTTAACACGGATGGTTGTTTGCATAACCATGCAAAGCGAACTCTGTTCTTTCAAGAAGCTGTAAGACTAAAGCATAATTGCCTATGCTGCCAGCACCGCCAGGCCCACGTAACCAAAGGTTGCTCTGCCGTCAGCCTGGGCACTGCCAGCGCTGCACGGGGAGCTCCCAGGAGTCTGAAGGGCTTGAGGTGGGAGGCACGAGGCCCATCCTGCAGCGCTTTGCATTTCGGGGCTGGGGCAGCACACGGGGTGGGCAGAAAGCTGCCTGCACCGTTTTGTGTGTGGTTCTCCTCAGCTGCCCGTGTGAGCTTCAGGCAGGCGTGGGCATGAAGCACCAGGATCCTGCTGGGGAGCCTTTGGAAGCAGCCCTTGTTCCTCACTGAGCCCCCCTGGCCTCTTCCTCTGATGCCATTAAATGGCTGGAAATTAGTGCAAATTAATTCTGTCATTGCTAATTATTGATGGGAGGGGTTTGTATGCAGTCATGTAGCCCAAATGTCCAAATCATGTCTGCTGGAACGTGCAAGGGGGGGCAGTTAGACATTTTCCACCTGTTCAGCTATTTTGCAGCTTGGTGGGATGTTTCCTATTTTTAACTGCAGCTGCAGTTAAAGGACTGAACTTGTAAAGTCAGACATAAGGTAACCAGCAGAGGAAGTCATTTTTTAGATGCAGATCCCTCTGTCTTTGATTTAGTACATGGTAAAGATTTTCTTCAGCATAATGATACTTCTTAGGGTGCATGATAGAAAGCTGCAGTAATGGACAGGCACTTGTTCTCAGCTATCCATCTGATCATTAGCATTTTGTGATCATTAACCTTCACAGAATAAATTGCCTGCTTACAGAAAGATATTTCTTTGTTAGTCATTAGCAGATCTTGCTCTGGATAGGGATATGAAAATTGGTCTACAGAGTTTTGCAAAGACGAATGCAAAATATGGGTGATTCTGAAACTGGAGGATGAAAAGAAAATCAGCCACAGGTCAGGCCAGTGGAAATCAAGGAAATTGTTCTTGATTTGGACTTGTATTGAGGCTTAGAGACTTAAAGACATTCATGGGTGTTCCCTTGGGCTAGGAAATGAACAATCTTGTCATCTACAGGTGGAAGGAGTGATGTACTCCATGAGCATCCCAATTAGGGATTTGCATCAGCTGCTGCAAGGCTGGGAGGAAGTTATTGCTGTTTGCAGGTATGGGTCCAGCCTCTCTCCTTTCTTACCTGCTAGTGTTTTTCCTCTGGCCAGGATTTTACAGGTGCTGCTTGAATGTTTTTGGTCCATACACACCTAGAAAATCCCTGCCACTTCTGTTGTCTCAGTTCAAATGCTCCGAGGGCATGAACTCAGCCCGGGTGTGTGTCCAGATGTCATCCTTTGCTGGGAGCACGAAGGGGCATGTGAAACACTTCAGTTGTCACAAAATTAGATAGACATTTATTTGGGAATCTCTAGTACACAAAGCACTTTAATAATCATGCTCATCTAAAGGCTACATCAATAGAAAGAGCACTGCCTGTTCCCTATTGAATGCCAGTTAGTGGGGAATGCTGTTATTAACATTTAGCGGGAGCTCCAGGTCACCTTGATATAATCAAGCTAACACACATTTTAATGGCTGTTTAATTAGATTTACCATAGGGAAGATGCCATGTAAGAAGGGTGCATTTCTGTTTTCAGTGCTTGAGATGGTGACTGGATTAAATAACGCAGATAGAATGCTGCAAGTAGTAGACAAGATGAATTCATCTCCCCTGTTCGGTACAACTTTTCATTCCGGTTTATATGCATGTGCCTGTTGTTACCTCTTTGCAAGCGCAGGGCTCCCTGAGACGCTGGGCAGCTGCCCGTACAGCCGTGGGACGATGCTGTTTTCAGACTGCAGCAAAACCTAAGGCGTTCCTCGGTGGGTGATTTGCTTTTAGGTGGCCACATCTTTTAGTACCTTGCTGCAAGGCGCTTACTAAATCACTCATAGGGAGTGCACTCCTTGTGCTGTTAGCAGGATTGAAGCAGGAGGAAGGGAATCTATCTGGTTTCCAGCGGCAATTTCCTAACATTATGGCAAACTGGGTCCTGTATTAGAGAACAAATAGCTCATTTCCATCTTCCATCAATTCTGGTACCTTCAAGAGTCTATGAGAGACACCGAGGAGCATTTTGTAAAACTGCCAGTTGTTCCTTCCTAGAAAATAAAGCATGGAAACATATTGCTATAAAAGATATGACACTTCTCTCAATGGATTTATTAAAAAGACCTCTAGAGTAAAGACTTATAAAATCTGATCAAGTCAGCAGTTCCAGCTGTGTAATTGATATCCATTACTTTCTATTGATGCTGTGCAGGATTTCATTTTCTGTAGCATCAACAAATTCCTGTTCTGCCTACTACAGAACTACCAGGGGGTTCAGCAGAAAACAAGGTTGATCAGCAAATGCAGAGCATAAATCCCAGGAGAATGCTGAGGCATTTTTCTCAATTGCTTCCCATAAACACACACCTTTATCCTAATCTACGCTATTTCTCAAATTATTGCATTTGCATAGGGTACTTCTACAACTATGCTATGGCTTTGCTGGAAAACAGAGACTGGGTGACAGTTTCTTTACCTGCGTGACACAATTTCTTCTCATCTGCTTCATTTTATGCAAATCTTATCTCTTTTACAGAGGTAGAATATTATAGTAACGATTTCACTGCCACAAAATAGAGAAGAGCTGTCCCACAAAATGCAATGCATCCGTTTGTTGCAATGTGAAGCCTCTAGCGAAAAAGCCCTGGGCCCCTGTGAGACAGAGAGCTGGCCCCAGCCATGTGTGCCACCACTTTTGCTTTCGGTCAAAGCAACTCACTTGGTTCAGGGCTGCTGTGTAGCTCAGTCCATCTGTCCCAAGTGTTTGTATGTCACTGGTGTTGCATTTATTTCTGGCGGATGTTGGAGCAGTGGAGAATAACTGAGAGACTGATAGCAACTATCCGAACACTGTCAAATATTTGTAATAAGTAGCTGCATATTCTGGGTCTAAAAGCATATTTTTCTTTCCTCCCTTACCAAACAGTTATTTGTTGCCAATAATCACTCATCTCATGGGAGAAAGTGAGATAAAAGAGTATTGAAAAGGGAGAAACAGCACTGTCTGTGTGGCCTGGAGCCATGGAAAAAGAGAGCAGGGTGCAGCTGTTGGCACGGCTGGAAGATGAGGTTTTCTGGGGCAAGCACCTGCGGGTCCTGGCTGCCAGGATGCCTGTTCCTCTGGGGAGGCCACTGCCTCTGCTCAAGAAGGTTTATTGCAGCTTAAATCTGAAGTCCATACTAAAAAACAGACAGTTCTGATAGGGAGGGGTTTTTAAATTGTAATTTTTAGACTTGTTTCTTACGTACTGATGTACGCATTTGCTGCTCAATGAATTAATGCCAGGTGGCAGTGGCCGTGAGGCTCAGACCCTTTGAATCAGGGAGCACAGGGCTATCACACTTTTCCAAAGCCTGCTCAGCTGGAAGGGCTCCGGAGGTTTGTGCACGCTGTCTGCCCCAGGCTGCCTGCATGGCCCTCCCTGCCCAGCCTCCTGGCTGGCTGGCGGAGCGGCTGTGCCTGCTTTCTCCCATCTCTCCTTCCCGAGGTGGTTTTAGGCAAGCCAGTCATTTGTCTCTCTTATTATTTAAAGCTGGTCTATGCTGTTGGCCTCCTGCCCCTTCCTCCTGCAAATCATTTGCTTTCCCAGATGCTTTGGTATAAACTTACACCACATTATTTCATTTTTTGGTCCTTATCTCACTTCGAGAAGGAGAGGGATTACCTCATTCCCACTGCCTCAGAAATAAATCCTTATTATGGATTATTATGGATTTGTACCTGGGGAGGAAGAAACTGATTTCCACTCCCAGCCAGTTCTGAACAGATATTTGAAGATAATTGTTCAGTTCGGGTACATTTCACTTGCCTGAAAACCATAAAAAGTGCTTTTATTAGCTATGTGTTTGAGGTTGGGACTGTGTAGAAGATATTTATGGAGAAGATGTTATTGCAGAAAACTAGAACCTGGACATCAGATTTATGTTTTTATTTCAAGGTGGAGCAAAGGGGAAGGACCCAACATCCACTAAATGGAGAATACGCAGAATTGTTTGCCAGAAGTCCACAACACTGAGACCCTAAGGCACTTGGAGTCATGATCCTGTGCCTTTTTATTTGTTTGTGCTTTATACTCTTCAGCTGCCAGCTTTGGAGGTAGCAAGGACCCTCACCTGCCCGTTTAGTATCCAGCTGCTGGTAAAATTTTTATGAAAGGTTTTTAATTATGCATGATGAATGACATCTCAGTTACAGAGCTCATCTCATGGGTGTGGTACAGTTGTTTAGTGCCCGATGCTTTAGGTAAATAGGTTCTCTTCACACTGAGCCCTCTTCCCAACACCTGAACTCATCAGTAGGAGACAGGAGACTCTCTTTTGTACAGGTTGTGACATGGACAAACCCAAAGGCATCCAGCTGAGCAGGCGCTCCTGTTCCAAACCTGAGTAACCCCAAGGTATCCCAGGTTCCCTCAGAAGGTGTCATGGGGCAGGTGGGGGCGCCTCCTCTACCCCAGCTCGCTGCCACCAGCCGACCCAAGGGCTGCCTTGTCCCAGTCAGTTCTCCCCAGGCAGGATCTCATGCTCCCCCCTGCCCGTCCCTCTGGGCTCGAAGCTGCCCATAGGCAGCACTGTGCAGCGTGCTCTCGGACATAGCCCTGGCTGCATCGAGACCCTGGCTACTAGTCCCTAGGGTGGAGGTATTGCAGACTGTTTCCACTGCGTGAATCTGAGAGAAACTGGGAAAATGAACATCAGATTACAGCGCTGAGTATGAAAGTGGTGGAGGAGCCTGGGCAGCACTGGAAGCCTGCGGCAGCTTTGAGACAAGGCGCTCGAGCTGCCTAAAAACCCTTTCTGTGTCAGTAGCCGCTGGGGACCTGGGAGCCTGGGATGAGAGGCGTAGCATGTGCTTGCATGGTAATTAACTGCTTTGTCTCACATGGATTGATTTCAGAAGTTCACATCTTGTTCAGCGAGTCTTGTTGAACATTTTCTGTTGCTGCCTGATACTGCTTCTCGTATGGGCCTTGAGCAGGAAGGGTAATTAAATAACAGCTGCAGCTGTCAGCGAGCTGTGCGTTTCTGCTGCTCTCACACTGGGTTGGTCTTCAGGCAGTGCATGTGTCCTGGGGCTGATCGCTGCAGGCAAACATCGTGCATGACCAAAATGGGGCAAAGGAGATGGAGCAAAGAGAAGGTTTAGTGGTGTTCTGTCCTGAGTTCTCACTCTGCCCTCAGAGTGCCCAAACACTGACACGAATGTAAAGAAGCACTCCCATCCCTACGTCTTTGTCAGACTTTACAAAATGCCAGCACAAGAAGCGCGTTCTCCCGTCTGATCTCATCATTGGCAGGCAGATAAAGGCAGGCTCTTCTCAGACTTAATTTTCAGCGCAGCACATATGGTCCATGGATATGTGCCTGCAGGGATGGAGAAGCCCAGACACCAGCTGAGCTTCAGCCCTGATCCAGACTCTGGTGAGTCCATGGGCTAATAGCATACAAGCAGGAAAGCTAGCAAAGAAAAGCAGTTTTCCACCTCCTGCATGCACAGCAGCACAGGGTGCAGCGCCCTGGCCCCAGGCAGCCAGGAGCCATCAGCTTGAGGATGTCCACGTGTGCTGCAGCACTGGTACTGTGGATATGTCCTTGGGCACGTAAAATCCTGTGCAATTGTCTCTGGACCTAAATCATTATGACTTCATGCTGCCCAAAATCTATATAATTTTGTCACTTTCTAATAGCCCATGCAAAAAAAAAGCAAGCACAAGAAAACTGTAAAGATGTTTTAAAGGTAAAGTGAATCCCAATCATACTTTTCTTCCTATAAAGCAGTTTTAGATATAAAGAAGAAGATAGATTAAATTATATTTGACTGACAGATTTAAATTGGGATTCCTTTCCACAGCCTCCACATCCATGCTCTAAATAGGAGACTTGGGATTAGGGCCATTAAATTACTTAGTTTATTGGAAAAATAAAGTATCGGGAACAGATGATGATGAAAAGAGAGAAAAACGCAAACTGAAAGAGTGTTAAAAAATGATTAAGCTAAGGTAGCAAATGAAATAGAATAGCACTAAAACTAGATGACGCACAAGAAATTCTCTCAAAGTGGCGGTGTTGACGAGTCACTTAGGCTGTTAAAAAACAGAGTTGTGCAAAGACAGATGAGCTTGATATTGTCAAAGCCTGAAATGTTTTTTTAGCCACTAGCAGAGCTGAAGGCCGTGCCCTGAAGCAAGGTGCAATTAAAAACTGAGAGAAACAAACTGCTTTGGGGTATTATAAGTGTCAAAAGTTGCACGTCTTTTATAATTACACAACACAAAGAAACACTTTGCATGGCCAGACAGCCAGGCAACTCCAGGAAAAGCAACACCCCTTGGCTGGATGGTGATCCTTCAAAAGAGCATGCAGCAGAAACACCCGCACCCACTGCCAGCAGGGCTAGAACAGGGTTGGGGGAAATAAAATGCGGGCCACGGATGGAGCTGAACCTTTGGCTGTCCTTGTTGCAGGTGGAAGACAGTAATATTCTCCTTTCCTTCTTTCCAGCTCCACGCACCAGTCCTAGGGAACACACTCCCAACCACAGGAGTTTGCAAGATTGTTGTTATCAGCCCTAGCCCAGCCTCCCTGCTTAGCAGTGCCAGCACGCTGCCACCAAATCCGAGCAGAGGTATGTTTCTGTCTGCTGGCTCTGAATAACTTCTCTTCACCCTCTCAGTTTTTGCATCTGTATTGCCTCCCTCACTCTTTTCAGTAATTACATACAAGGCCATGGAAAGAGATCAAATTCTGCCATCTCCTTTGAATCCTGGAAACTGCCTCTTTATGGTACCCTTGAGTCTCTTTAAAGGAAACAAATTAAAATGCTGCAGCCCAGATGATTGCAGGTAAAGCCGTACACCAGAGGACCTTGCAGTTTCCAAATAGCCCTCTATATGGCCAGTGAAACATTTCCAGGAGATCGATTTCATATCAGGTCTGGGGAAATTCCACAGCTCCAGCGATGATCCATCACCACCTGCCTGGAGAAGAATGATAAATTCTTCATCTCGTTCTCGAGCATCCGTCGTGATTGCAGGAGGAGCAGCACTGCGAACTTGCTTCCCCTGCACATGAAAAAAAGCCAGACTTAGGTCAAGGGAGCAGCTTTCAGATTTTCCTTTCCCTCCTGTCATGATTCATTTGAATCAGGCTGCTCCCCCAGCAACTTGTTTCCCATTGTGCAGTTATAGCTGCGATCTTTGGCATAAATTGTTGCCTGCTTGCTTTTCAGCCTTTGCTTTAGATTAGTTACTATAATGAGTTGCCAATTCTGTAGAATAGCAGCATGCGTCCACTTGAGTGATATTTGTATGTCCTGGCTGACACTTGCAGCTTGGCTTGATGAGCTTCACTGGCCTCAGGAGCAGAATCTCTTTGGGTAACCACAAAACTCAGCTCTGGCCTTGCCCTCCTCCCAGCAGCTGGCTGGCAGCCGCCTGCAGCCCTGGAGTCAACTTGGGTAGATGGTGTAAGAAAACATATTCTGTTACATAAAATCACCGCTCTGGGTCCTGTTGCCATTGGCAGCCTAAGGGATATTTTGCGTAGATGCTAAAACACATTGTAAATTAGGAAAACAAAATAGAAACCAAACCAAAACACCATATTGTGCTAAGATCATTTCTCTTGATACCAAAAAAAGCTTCTTAGAACGAACCGCTTCATTCATGTTTACCCTTGCTTGCTTTTTATTTGAAGAAACTATTTTCCTTTCTGCTTTCTCACAAATAATATCTTTGTAGCCTTGCACTGTTGCCTGCAGCGGCCAGTCGTCCCGGGCAGACCCCAGCGGGATGCAGCAGCCTAGCACCAGGGAATGCCCTGCATGGGCCCTGGAGAGGAGGAAGCACCTCGCTCCGAGCTGGGGGCAGGCAAGCCACACGCCGAGTCCATCTTTTCTAATTTTCCTAATTTTTCGCCCCAAGGCACAGAGGGAAGTTTGGTGTTGTGTGCTGGCCACTGAGAAGCAGGAGGTGTGGGTCAGAGCTGCTCCCAGGCTGACCACAGGGGCTTGCTGGCCCTTAAAAAATGCTGAGATCTCTTCAGAGGTTAACAAGAAGCACTTGCAGATATGTTTCTGCCTGTGAAACCCCAGTGTATGGCAGCATCTCAGCTGCTTTGTCTACAGCTATCCCCTGCCCCGGCCGTCCCAGCCGCTGCTGGCGGTCCCGCTGTGGATCCGGGCTTGGGCAGCAAGTGCAGCATGGCCTGGGATGGGAACGGGCTGAACCCACTGCTGATCCACCAGCACAGGTCTCCTCAGGGAGCAAGGAGCTCTGAAGATAAAGGGCACTGCCTGCTGATAGCTTCTTAATTGGGAGCAGTTGAGGCAAATTATAAAATTAAAAGAAATAGGGTGAGAATACAAATAAAAGCAGTCTCTGAGCTGGAACTGCTTTGCTGTGAATTGAACGTGTCTAAACCTAGTCATGGTTGAGTGGAGCTATTCCGCTCAGCATTGGATTAACTCATCAGTAGAGAGCCCAGAATCTGATTTAATTTGAAAGACTACAAAATTATATTTCTCTGCTGATTTTCCAGGTGGCAGGATTAGATGTGGAGCTTTTAGTTTTCCACTACTTCCTTTTAACTTAATTTGACAGAAATGGCTTTTGGTACAAGACAATATTTGATGGGTGCTGTATCAGGGATAATGAAAATGTCAGACAAATGGCAAGGCGTAATTGGGGAATCTTGCTTTCCTCTATCTGGAAATGCACTGGGTTTGATAAACCACAAAGAATGCATTTCCTGGAAATAAACGCACAAAAACGCATAGACCAAGGAAGTGCTCTGCTCTCATGGGACATCCGATAAGCCACCCAAACAGCATCTCTGCCTGGGGAGAAAAAAAAAAAGTCAAAGAAGAATTGCAGTGACACCTGGCAGATTTGGCACATACTGAATCCTGAGAATGGGCAGGGCTTTCTATGGGTGGACAGGGGGAAGGAAGGGTGGGAGCTGTGGGGGGCGGCCGCTGCCCTTCCTCCCGGCTTTGCTGAGTAAGGAGCTCCATTTGGGGCAGTCTGAGCTGGAAATAGGTGCGCTGCAGAGGGATCTGGTGGCAGTGATGGGGCTGGGTGTGAAGGGGAGGACCAGGAGGCTCTTGTCTCTGAAAAGGGAGCAGCTGGGGCAGCAGCAGCTTTGGCTGAGCTCTGTAAAGCTGAGGAAGGAGAAGCGAGTGGTGGCCCTGGAGTAGGCTCCTGCTATTTTCTATTCCCAAAGATCTCGGGGTTTCTTTGGTCCCTTTGGTTAGTGGCTGCCTGGGTGAAAGCACTGCTCTGAGGGAGGTCCCTGAAGGGGCTGTTTCGGCTGGGTGTATGTGTAGGTCCTGGGGGCTCCCGGGGCTTTTTCTGTTCTCTAGGACATAGGAGGATTTGTAACGTGGCCTCCAAGCTGCAGGAGCTTGGGGAGATCCCTGCCACAGGGTGGACCCATGCAGTGCCAGATGCTTTAAGAGCCAGGCTACCTGACTGCTCGTTAGCCTCCTCCCCTTAGTATGCACTCCCCTGACTGCTAAAATGGTGAATTTCTTTGGTTCAGGTTAACAAGGAAAAGACCCAGGTTAATTGCTTGCTGTGCACAGTTCCTGTAGCTCTCTTCTTGGTCTTACTGCCAGGTCCAAGCAGAATGGTTTGGTTGGGAAATGGTCTGTAAATTAGCAAGCAACTTGCTTCTGAGAGGAAGGTTTCTAATGATTCCCAAAACTGAGATTTTCTCCCCATAAATGCGACTAGGTCTCAGTGTCCCTGATTAGCTTCTTGTGATGAATTCCATCTGCCTGCCTGGGATCAACAAAGACCCCAAAAAAACCCTCTGCACCAGGCACGCAGCCTACCATTTTCATGCTGTGCTTTGTTCATTAAAAGAAATAACAAAACAGGAAGCTCTTCCTTGTTCCAGTCAATTTCTTAGGCTTATTTGCCATGAAATGTCACCTTCTCAAATGAAAGGATGGAATTTATCACAATTAAGGGAGGCTTTGACATGTCCCTTTAAGTGAATCGAGGGTGCTTTTAATCCTGAATCCATGCAGGGTTTTGTTGATGCAACACAATTCCCCTGCAATTTACAATACTCATAAAACATGCACGTTCCTGGAGAGCTGTTGCATAATCTGCACTGCTTCCAGCCGTGCTGGCTGCGCAGCCAGCTAGTCCTTAGCCTGTGGGAGTTAAAGAAGCATGTTTACAATGTGTAAATGTACACACTGACGTAGAGCTGGGCGCAGCTGGCTGCTGGGCATCAATGCAGCATAACTGCTTAGAGGGCACGCGATTACACAGCGCTGTCCCTGAACCAAGCTCCACGCAGCACTCAGCCAGCCACGGGACGAATGCTGAGCGTGTTGGCCCCCCCGTCAGGGAACACGGTGCAGATCAGTGTGCCTGGCTGCTGCTCTGTGCCTGCGCCTCCTCAGCACTCCTGGAGCAACCAGGGGCTGGGGAAGGCTCGGGAGTCGCTTCATTAACTGGGGTACAGCTGGATCGGGGGGCTCCGGGGACTAGCACTGCCCTGCCTGCGGCTGAATCCTGAGCGGGGCTGGGACTGGCACTGGCAGGCATTGGGCAATCATTCCCCTGCCTGCTCTTGCTAAGGGCTGCATTAGTTCAGGTATTTGTTTGGCTTTCTGGCTTCCGTGCTGTTTTGGTAGGCGCTTCTCAGAATGGGAAAAGCAAAGCTAGAGTGGAAACAAAGAGAAAATTCCTTGCTCCTGGGTGATTATAACCTCCCTGCTACCATTAAAGGTAACAAATACAAGCTGAGATAGCAGCCATGCAAGCTGTTCCCTCTGCCTGAAATCTTATTTTTGACTGGTTACCTGTCTGCAGAGTGGCTGGGAGCAACTCCCTTGAATTACTGGAACTGTGCAGGGGCTGGTGCAGGTGCACAGGGACTGCAAAAACCAGGGCTTACTGTTCAGGTTCTTACTGAGCAAACTCACCTCTCTGCTTAATCCTTCCCGGTGCAAAAAAAAATCATAAATCAGATGAATATTTAATGCAGTAAGCTTTTTGTGTATTTGGCTTTCCTTTGCTGAATAGCATTCTATGCTTAGATACAACCAACAGCAGGGACAAAATTTGGGCTGTACCAAAATCTTTATAGTAGCTGCGTGTCTGTTTTCTGACCAAGAGACGAGCTGCAGAGATTTGGTCAAAGCATCCTTAACCAAGACACCACCCCAGCAGCCTCTGTTCCCTGGAAGTGCCGCGCCGACCTGGGGCGCCCTGGGCGAGGCTGGCAGAGGGGCAGTGGGACGTGCTCGGGGGAGTGGGGCTCCCACGCTGCGCCTGCCTCACGATGTGTTTGCTTTTTTATTTGCATGGATATAATATGTACTGTAGGGAAAATTCAAGGGGTTATTAGGAAGGTGTCTGTGTCTCCTGACACAGGAACTCCTGAGCTCGGTGTTATTTGGCTGTGGCGTGAGGCACAGCAGAGGTGGGTCCCTGAAGCTCAGGCATATTCCTCGGCGCCGGGCTCGCTCGTGCAGTCCTGGGAGTGCCGTGGGTGGCTCCGCGATCCAGGCTCCCCAGGCACTGGGGGCTGGCCGGGGGCTCGTGACTAGCCCTGGGCTGGCCCTGCCCTTCCCCTCTGCCAGCTCCTGGTTAGTGGTGTCACAAACCCCAGATCAGTGCCCAAGGTGCAGCAGAAGTCCTTGTCAGTGCCTCTTGCCGGCTTCTTTGCAAGCCGGTTGGCGTGGAAGTGCGTTATTTCAGAGCGTGTGCTGTTAGCTGTGTGGGTTGCTCCCGCTGGCTCTGTGATGCTTTTCCTGTGGCGTGCCCGTGTCTCTTTAGCGATTTGAGTTACTTCAGCAAAAGGTTATTGCATGAAACACCACACAAAAATGTGTTGCACTTGCTGTTGCCATAGCACAGCTAGGAAACCCGGAACACTCTGCGGAAGTCGGTGAGTCACTGGGGTGAAGCATTTGTCCCAAATCCCCTTACCCTGGAAACCCTGTGGCATGCACAACCTTTACAAAGCCAGGAGCACTTGCAGGGAGTTCCCAGGACCAGTAATTGTGGCCTGTGTGACCCATGCCCGCCTTGCTCAGCTGTTATCTGGCATAAAGTGATCTGGAAATCTTGAGGGCTACTAGGAGGCCCCGTTTTTTGAATACTTTACAGTAACAGTTCATGGTTAATGGCGGACTCGCTGCCGAGCCAGGCAAGGTCTGCGCCTTGCAAGGTGCTGGGCTCAGCAGCAGCAGGTTTTAATGGACTGAAACTGCTTGGACTAATCTCTGAAGGCAAACTGTTAATCCAGCACTGAGTACACATATCTTAGAGCTTTCTTCCTGAGGGCATTGCTGCATTTTTCAAATACAGACTGTGACTGCAGTGGTGCCTTTACTAGGCAGGCGTACTGGAGCAGAGGAATTTTCCTCACTTCTCAATCCTGCCCACCTCTTTCTCCCTAGAAAGGGAGCTGAAAGCAGCCACAGAGGGGCTGAGTGGGAATAGTGCTTTACCTCCAGGCTTTCCTCTATATAACCCGTGTATTTCCCTTCACCCTGCTCAGCAGGTGAGTTGCATATGTAGTTGGATTGCTGGCACTCATTAAGAGCCTTTAGGCCCCCACTTGCTGAGTAAGCAGCACAGCTGGGCACGGCGTGCTGGGGCTGGTGCTGAGGTCTCGCCCTGGTGCTTGGCATCCTCTGCTCCAGGAGGACTCGTGGGCTGCGTCTCTGTGTGAGGCTGAGTCACACGTCATTGCTGCGAGGGCTGTGGTCTGCATGAAGTCCAGCCTGGAAAACCCTTGTCACAGGACTGGGAAGAAAGGTTTGTTTCTACTCGAGCCTAACTCTCGCTATGGTGACACCAACTGAAACAGCACGGTCCCCGCTACCCGAAGTGGGCAGCAGCGAAGCGGCGCGCGTCCCCTGGCGCATCCTTGGCGCGGCTCCCACGCTGGGCACAGCGCATGATCTGCAGCAGCGTTGCGCTGCAGAGCCAAGACGTCATTGTGACTGCTGAGGTTAAACTCCATTGGCTTGGAGGCTTCTGCCTTCAGGTGCTGCTGAAGTGCTGCGGCTTCAGGTGCCAGGCTGAAGTCCCAGCAGCGCCAGAACTGTAGGCTTGAGTTACTCGGTTATGCTACGACATTCAGTTTTTAAGCTGTTTTTATTACAACTCGATCAGCACTGCAGCCACAGGAGGGCGGCACCGCCGCAAGCTGTAAAAATGCTTTTACTAGCTTGCCCAAACTGCTGGTTTTGTTAGAAAACAAAACTGCTTAAAGGGAAGAAAGGGGGAGTCCTTAAATGCCTGTCCAGAGTACTCAGTATGCATATACAGGTTGTTTTACGTAGACCACACTTCTAAAAAGTACTGCCAAAACCAGCTGATTACTTTTTCGGCCACAATCTCCAGCTTTTGCTGCGGCATTTGGGTTATTCCTGAAGTTTCACAGTGCTGTCAGGAGTCACCAAGCCCAGCAGTATTGTCAGGAAGGCCCAGGAGAGGAGGGAATTAATTGGTTCTTAAACCTGAAAATGCTCAGCTCCCATTGTGCTAAACAAAGTGGCCAGAGCTGCCCCTTTGCCTTGTGCCAGCAGGCAGTAAGGAGCAGAGCAGAGCCTTTGGGCACTGCCTGGCAGAGGGGCTACTGCAGGGGCTCTGCAGATCACACTGAGGTGCTGGGGGGGCACAAAGCTGCAGAAGTGATCGTGCTGTGACCCACCCGTGTTGGCATGTAGAGGATGCAATGCTGTGCTGCTGACCTGTTATTAGGAATTTGGTCTGCAGTTGGGTAAGGGACAGCAGCACATCAGGATCTAATGCTGGATTTAGCATTGATCCCATTCCTGAAACACAAACTGCAGACTCTGACGAGAGGGTGCTGGATAGGTCGAGCTGCAGGTGTTTCCCCCCAGAATTGCAGCAGTGCTGGGGACTGCTGGCAGAACGGAGGAGCCTTTTGGACAGCCCCGAAAGCTCATGCAGCCAGGAAGCGATGGTGTTCCTGGACTGCTAATCGGTGCACAAATGGTTGCATGCATTAGCACCACAGCTTATAAACAGCAGAGCATCCACAGCTCAGGAGGCTGATCTCTTGTTAAAATATTAAAACTTCCCTACAAGAGCTCTAGAAACCAGAATGGTGAGCCCAGTGCAGAGGTTTATTGCATTATTCCAAGGTGACTACATTTTA
This sequence comes from Cygnus olor, assembly GCF_009769625.2. Taxonomy (NCBI): domain Eukaryota; kingdom Metazoa; phylum Chordata; class Aves; order Anseriformes; family Anatidae; genus Cygnus; species Cygnus olor. The sequence continues at coordinate 5,373,757 of NC_049195.1, read as the reverse complement.
CTAGCAGAGCAGTCCCTAGCTGCAAACCAGGAGAGGTTTATATCATTTCCTCTCCCTAGCAGGCTGCGTGGGCTGCATTAAAAGTATGACTTTCAGGGAAAAAAGTTAAGTTTTCAAACCAAGGTTTAGCCCTCTAAATCAGTTTTCGAGTATCAGAGGAAGGTCAAAAAGTCATGAAGTGATCCAACAGAGAACAGAGATCTACTTCGTTAGGTAGGCTGAAGGAGCAGGAAAGCCGGGGTGATTGAGGGTCTGTTTCTGGGACCTTGCCATGACCACAGACACTACAGGGGACTTGGGAGACTCTGACTTATTTTTTGCATAAGAATGGTGTATTATCTTCTGTTTTAAATCTCTTGAGGAGGGTGGAAGGTTTAAATTGCTGCCTGTTTTGGTTACGTCTTTGCAGCAGCTTGAAAAGTAAGTGGCATAGAGAAGTGGGTCTCATTTTTGTGGCTGCCCATTGCCCTGCAGTGTAGCAGTCCCGGTAGTGGGCAAAGGCTTGAGGACACTGGCAGAAGGAGCACTTCATGCAAAACGCCCCTGCTTTATGTAAATGGTACAAATGCTATGAGAATGTGTAGTTGCCATTGTGCTCTTAGGCACTCAGTACTCAGCTGATGTTTAACCTGAATTCCTGCTCAGGTAAATGGTATTTTTCCTGTGTAAGGGTAAGTCCAGGCTAGGACAGATTCGGTGGTGTTTTAAACAGCTAAAGATAATTTTGGTTTGCTTAGTCAAAGCTCAGTCAGCAGTGGAGCAAGGGTATTATCTTCAAAGAAGGCTTGTTTGGTTGCTTAGACGAGACTTTCCAGATAAAGATCCCTGGGATGGCTTAGTCATGGGGCTGTGGTCAGGAGGGGAACCAGCCCACGCCGGGGCAGTGGCGGCACCCACGGCGCAGCCGGCAAGGGCACTGCGGTGCTCCGGCTGGGGATGGGCTCAGATCTCTTCCGTCCTTCAGAGCGACTCCTCAAGGCTAAACAAAGAGTGGGTGCAAAGCTAAAAGGGAGGTGGCGTTTGGGAGTGGTTAAGTTGCAATCCTTGTTGACTTAGACAAATCCTGAAAACACAAGTACAAACTTGGAATTCCCTCAGAAATGAACTGGGTGTTATTTCGCTAGCTTTCCTCTGGCATTGATGTCCATGGTCTCTTATCTGTAGTTAGTGGGAAGAGATCATGTTGCAAATGTAATTCCTAAAGGATGATTGTTAAGTAATCAGTTTAAAGGCCTGTTTGAACTGTTTCTGAAGGACTCGAATCTGCAGATTGCACAATAGTTGCTGAGAATAATGATGCAACAGGTTAGCATTTTGATCCTTCTGTGTGCTATTTTAGGACAAGTGCTCCTCTCAGTTCTCTAATCGTTTTAAATTTGTAGTAACCAAAACCTATTATGCATAGCTCAAAGCAGAAGAGAGGTTAAAAACAGCCTGCAAACAGGTATTCAACATAATTCAACGCTGGGAAGCTATTCAAATATATTTGAACACTTTTTCAAGTTCAAGTACTTTAGGATGGTAAAGCTGCTTTCCCTATTCAGAATGAAGGGTTCTCAAAAGTAGCAGCAAAGCTGCATGACGGTCTCTGACAGCTGACCCCAGATTACCTCTGGGTTTTGTGACAAACCCGGGTGTTCTGTGAGGTCTCTCTGGGTCACCCTGCCCTGTGGTGAGGCTGGTGCGTGGCCCCTGTGCGGTGCCTTGAGGCACAGAGGAACACAGTCCCTCCAGAAGAGGAGGAATCAATTCCTGGCCCCCGTGCCTTGCAGGGGGTCAGGAGAGAGGTGGCAGAGGCAAAGCTTTGGGCCCCCCACCGCCCGCTGCTGTGCGCTGCCACACGGAGCCACTCCACACTGCCAGAGGATTAATGGGCTCTTCATTTAGCTCAATTACTGGGCATTCACCTGAGAAGCTGTAAAGAATAGAACACTAACTCTTACAATCAAATATTAAATTACACCTAATTTATTTACTTATGGCAGACTGCAAGCACTGCAATTGAGTGTGCAGAGGTTTGTAACACACGCACGTCTTGGGGATGATGGGTGCCCTCACAGTGGGGTAGGGGGTCCTGACAGTGCGGCTAATCAGTGCCCAGCAGCTAACGAAGCCTGCTGTGATCCTGCACGAGCTCCGGGGATACGTGTCCCAGGGCAGCGTGGTGTGTGCCCGCGCTGGGCAAGGGAGGCTCTGTGGCCTCTCTGGAGCAGAAGAACCCCTCTGCTCCCAGAACCAGAGTGCAGCCTGTGTGTTCCTGCATCAGCAGTGCAGCTGCCGTGTGCCTGGTAGACAGCGTGTTTTGGAGTTTCACTCTGTTGCATGCTTGCTCTTCTTTATCACACACTTGATTTTTGCAGGGCATGTGTTCTGGATAAACATATGATTGATATGAATTGCTGTGAGAAAAACGTATGGTAAATATATCAAATACTTTTTAAAAGTTCAGCATTATCTGTTAGGAAAAAATATGCATCAGTTCATGTAGGTAGATGCAAACAGGCTGTTAAAATGCCCTAATCTGAGTACTAATTGCTTAGAAGCATCTGGCTTCACGCTGGGCACCTTTCCTCCTAGGGAACAAACTCGCAGTAACATGCTGCATTTCTGAGCGGCCAGGGATGGCTGGCGGTGGGCAGGAACCAGCAGCAAGCAGCAAAGCAGGGAGGGGGCAGTGCAGGGTGTGGAGGCAGGGGGGAGGAAAGTCCTAGAAGAAGTAGGGAGGGTTTATCTGCAATGCAGGTGGTGTGCGTGCAGTTTCCCTGAACTCGAGAGAGGCTGTGTAGGTCTGCAGAGCTCTGGACATGGCTCTGCTGCTTCCTGCTGCAGTTAGGAGGGATTTGAAGAGGCTGGGGCAGCGGTGTGCTCTCTGCAGTGGGGAGTTTGCTTTGGAGAGTGCAAGTGGATTAAGCAATCCTTCCTGCTGGGCCACATGACCACAAGATGCACACTGAAATTCAGCATCGTGCGGGTCCTGATGCTGAGGCTCCATCCCCTTTGCGGAGGCCTCGTGATCTGTGCACAGGAGCGCAGGGGAGAGGCAGCGCGCGTGGGCTCGTCTGGAGGAGCTGCTCCCCATGTCCCTGGGCTCGGGGCTGCTTTACGCTGGTCACACACCTCATGGCAGGCACAGCTTCTCCAGGTGTATATTAGCAACGGGCTTTTGAGTTCTGCTGCAAGCAGATGTGACACCTTGATTTTATCAGGTTACTTTATCCAACATCTTGTATTTCCATATATTTTTTAAAAAGTGTGCATGATAGACACTGAAATGCTACAGCAAGCAGAAAGTTATCTATATATTTCTGTCTCTAAGGAGTGCCTGTGGTTGTTGGGGGGAGTTAGAGGTAACGTGGGTCATTATTTTTCTCTCTGATCTGCAGATAATTAGTTTCACAAGGTAGATAATGCTTTATTTGCTTTTGCTTTAAAAAGCTATTTTATGTCTTGGCCAGTTAGCTAGGGAAAACCTGCTTCTTGGCTTTGATAAATCTCTCCAATGTCGTAATGCGTTGTTGCATACTTTTTATTGCAGCTAGAATGCGCAATATTTAGGGAAGAGGCTTATTGTTAGAATTGGGATAAAAACAGTGTGTGTTTGGCAGCATTTTCAGCAGAATATATTCAAGGTTTTTACCTCTGTACAAAAATCCTTCAACTCGCTTGGCCTTTTTCCATGGACTTCACTCGGGTCAAGATTTTGACATGTCTTTGAATTCTGGGTTTGTACTTGAACTCTCGCAGTCCTCTGCAGTCGTTCTGTAAATGGGCTCAAAAATGACACTCAGGCGATGGCGCGTTGATGTAAATTGGAGCCTCCCAAAAATTCTGGCAGAGGCAGAGGGGCTGATTGCTCACTAGCACATTTGTGAAATGACAAATTGAGTCTTGTACTTTACAGTTCAGAGAGAAAGAGAAAACTGCGTCTAGATTTGAACCTTTTTTTTTTTTTTTTTAACCATTCAGACTGGCAGGTGAATTTCGCATAGAAACCCAGTTGGAGAATATGTCCAAGCATAATATGACATTTTTTTTTCCTTTGGATTATACGAGTCAGTTCAAGTTTATGTAGTCTGTGTGTAGCCCCTTGTATACATGGCAATGTCAAAGCAGAAGCATTGCATCCCTCTGCCCTGTGTGGTTTTGCATCGGCGCTCTGTGAGCTGGTCATGTTGATGTGACTCAGAGCATCACCAGTCTGTATCTGGTGACTCGGAACTGGGAGGAAGTGGGGTTTTCCATGAGTGTGGTGAAAGCCCAAAGGATTACTTGGTTAAGGAGTCCGGACTTGCAGCAGATGCAGGATGTGCCCTGCAAGCTGTGCCATGGGTGCCAATCGGGCATACAGCTCAATGGAAATGAGGTGTTTTTTCCAAGACTGTGTCAGGAAAATATCCCCTATATTAAGATTCTGATCCTAGTTTAACTTTTACATTTTAGCAAAGATATATGGCAACCATGTCATTTCCTGTTGGTTACAGTAATTTGGAGGCTTTTCTTCTTATAAACAGCCTTGTACATCACTCCAAAAGGGCCCTGTTGCATCACTTTGCCGCTTGTGAGGCGTTTGTGCTTTGAAATCCCCAGCCAGCCCTTTTCTGTGAAAAGCATACTAACCTACCCATAAACTTCACCACATTACAGCTCTTCACTCACATTTAGAATGCTTTATAGCAGGGTTTTTTCTTGCGCAGCCATAGATGAAATATGCTTCGTCTGTGCCTTTTTGTCTGAGCACGCGTCCACCCCGGCGCTGTCAGCCCTGGCACTGGGCTGGCTTTGCTGGGTTGGGCTGCAGAGGAGGCGAGGGCGTTGGCATCGCCCGTCCGGGAGATGCTTTGTGCTTGCTTTGTCCTCAGCTTCCCTCCCATGGGTGCCGATTCCCCCGGGTGCACCCAGGCTGCTGAATCACCTGCTTGCAAAGGAGAGTTTGTACTTGTGGGTGACACAGACGTGAAGTTTAGCTGAACAGTCAATTTTTAACTTGCCCTGTTGCTCAATGGTCCGGAAGGGAAACTTGCCCGGGAGGTGTTGCTGTTGTCTGGAGCACCCTGTCCCTCCGCACAGACACGGCCATGTGAGGTCTGGCCCAGCTCAGTTTGGACTCTGCTCACGCAGTGTGTTTGGTTTCACCAGGTGCCAGCAGGTCACAGTACCTGGTGATTGGGCACTGGGTAACATCTCCTTTTTCTTCTGAACACAGTGGACAGGTTGAGGTGGATTTTGACTCGTTCCAACCCTGTCTTCCCATCACCCGGACAGACGCAAGAGCAGTTCTCGAGGGCACTGGACAGGTGGGGACTGGTGTCTAATGGGGTCACGGACCATGGCACTGCCTGCTGCAGCTGAGCTCCCCTTCGCTCTGGGTGGTTTGTTTCCAGTGCCCTACAAGCTGCTCGCTGCCTGTCTCCAGCCTGACCACCCAGCGATGGTGCTAGAAGGCTTCTGCTCATTTTTCTCCCCGCTTTTTGTGGCTTCTCCCCCAGTGCTGCTGTCCGGAGCCGGACTGGGTGTCTCAAGCTGAGGGTGCCCAGCTGCCCCTTGCCCCTGCTCCTGCCTGTGGTGCAGCACTAGAAAAGTCAGATAAAATTAGATATTCGGACGCATGTTCCTCAGGATGCTGGGGCAGGGGGACACCCAGTACAGCCAGTTTGACTCACAGAGAAGAATTAATGGAAACGCCCGGCTCCTGGAGGGAGGAAATACCTTGAACAGGCCTTTTCCTCTTTTTGTTACGTGGGGCAGGCTGACAATGGGCTCTGTGTCTGGCAGGAGCATTTCTGAGCTGTCTCATGAATGCAGCACACACGCTCAGACAGACACAGAGTCTGCAGCACCGAGCGCTCAGGAAGGGCCCGGCACAATGCGGACGACCCACCCTCGTGCACCTACCCTGCGGGGATCGTGCCGGGCTCGCAGAGCAAAGCAAGCCTCTGCTTGGGCACAGGCATCCACCGCGGTCAGCGCAGCCCCAAGAGCACCTGGGCGGCTGCGAGCACCGGGCTGGGGCGCGTTGTGCAGCCTTGGTCAACAGCAGCGGGGAAAGCAGCACCGTTAATGTGAGCGGCCGGCATGCAGCATCGGGCTGTTTGTACTTCAGGCTCACTGACAAATGTTTCATAACAATGAATTGCAATTTATACCCAGCTCACTGCACGATGAACTGCTGTTCATGAAGTACAAGCCTGCCAAAACAGAATGCAGGCTGAGGCCAAGGAAAACTGCCTTTTTCAACTGTAAAATCAAATAAACATGTAACTCTTTGGTAAGTGACCTTCGCTTATCAGAAAAGCTTTATAAGGTGAACTTTATTTATTACTTGTGTTGATAATTTAAATGTAAGGAGGCAAGAGGAACTATAAACTCCGTAAGTCACAGGGCCTTATCAATCACGTTATGCAAATGTTTGGAGCAGGAATGTCTGGGCAATAGTAGCATGTGCCACCAGCAAATGCTTTAATTCATGTTGCTTTGTCTGCCGCAGTGATGACTTCCTTCAGATTCTCCTTCACAAGAAAAGAGAATTTCAGCCGATGATGCATCACGGTGCCCCTGGCTGCTGGTGCTGCTGGGCCGGGTGTGGGTGTCGGGCGTGGGGGAGGCCGGTGCAGGAGCCCTCTGGATGCCATGCGCAGGGGCTGCCTCTGGCCAGGGGACGTGAGCGGGGCTGTCACCAGCTCTGCAAACTTCTCTGGACAGGTTCTAGATGTGTGGTTGAGTTGTACAGCATGTGGTGATAAATGTGGGGGCCACAGGTCCTGGTGGTGGACAGTAACGTCAGAGAGTCCAGACAAGGCTTCGACGCACCCCGCTGCCTCGCAGAGGTTGCTTTGCATTTCCCGCAGTGCTGGCTTGTCCTGCTGCTGGTCCCCCCTACCCAAACGCCCGGGATGTTGAAGCAGTTCAGTCCTGCCCTCTGCACTCGCAGCTCTTTCAGTGTGGGGATGCGTGGTTTGGGTACTGGGGCTGAGCAACGGGTGAGACCGCGATAGCCCTGCCGCTGTGCCTGGCACAGCAGGTGCGTTACGGAAGGTTCGAGTGTCCAGGACTGGGACAGGGAGGCAAGCACAGGCTGAGCAGCAGCGCAGAGAAATAGAAAGCAGTAGCGTGGTGGAAAGACAATTTGGTACACACTGTGGGCTTTTTAGAGTCTCCTCTTGCAGCAGGGATGTCTGGGCCCCTCCATCGCAGTGTACGCCATAACCCAAAGGCAGCTGGACGCTGGTGGCTGCGTCACCCCTCGGGGTTTCTGTTTGGAGTGCTCACTGGACGAGGAATGGCTTTGATGGGAAAACCTCCTGGAGTGGGAGAAAAGAAAGCGCATCACAAAGCCCGGGGGTGGCTGGAGTGAGGTCAGCAGGCCCGGTTTGGCCTTTTTTGGAAACAGCCGATGTGAAATGCCCGTCAGAAAGGTCTGGATCCACCACGAAGCAGGACGGGTCCCAGCGCTCTCCGTTCTTCCCGGGGACGGGGATGGTTGCGTGTCACCTCCACTGCCCCACGGGTCTCGGTGGACACGGCTGGGTGGGATGGTGCTGCTGGGGCCCTGCCGCAGCCCTCCCAGCCCCGGACCTCCAGCGCACACCCCAGGCTGCAGTCGTTCCTGCGTGGGGCCGGGGCCATGGGGGGCTGGGGATGCTTCACTTCTAGACGTGGTGCTCCTGGGGAACTGCTGGATCCGCTTCACCACACTGTAAATAATTACAGTTATCCACTCACTTAAGTAATTTAAAGGATTATTTCTAGTCTCCCTGATTTATAGGCAATTTGGAGTTTTAAGTGTAGGCAAAAAACAAAACTGAAGCTGGTCTATCAGTCCTCTGAACTCGTAACTTTGTTGTTTTGAACAGTCATGGGAACATTTTTTTCTTAAGTAGGAGGTTATTATAGGACACTTATTAATAACTAGTCTTGGCTATTTTTAAGTATTTTCAACATACTCTATCATGATAGTACAGCAGAAAGACTAAGTTTAATTCTTCTGCCCCGGTGCTCATAACTCACTTCTGTTTGTTTTGGCTCATTGGGACTGAAGTCCTAACACTGCTTTGCAGGAATAGCGAGAGCCTGAGGACTGTACCACTTGCTGTTGTTTGGAGCTGCTCATTTTCTAAGAAAAATGAGCATAGAGCATTCTCCTCATAGAGGAGAAACTAACAGCTGAGTTTGATTTACAATTAAATTTCATCAGGTTTTTCTGGAAATGCCAGAGTCAGCATAGCACAGCTGTGGGTAAAACTCCGGTACTGCTGAACTGGATGGCAGAACTTCAGGGAAAACAAATGTTGTTGCAGACTAAGAACAGAGCCTGCAAATTGGCATTCTTGGTAATTAAGGAGAAGTGTAAGCAGTCTGCTCTTAAAACAGGATCTGTGTGAAATGACCAAAAGAGGATAAACCCACTCCTCCAGGAGAATTGAGCATTTCAGACAAGAGAAATTATATTTACAGTATAATTTATTAAATTTCAGATTGCCATATGCAATAAATTATAGTCAATATAATGATAGCATTGTCATAAAATATTACCATGAAGTACTTGTCTAATATCTAATGTAATTTATACAAATAAGAACGGTAATTATGATGTTTAGAAATTCAGTGTTAATGGGAAGTGAGCAAAATATTAAAGAACTTCACAGTAAATTCAGGGAAATATGTCATTATTATTGCTTTTGTGCAACAATTTATAATGCACGCATACTGCATGAGAAAGAAAAGGTACAGTCGCGTAGTGTCTCTAGAGCAAATGCATTCCCTGAAGGCTGAACTTATTGCACCCATACGGTGCACTTCAAAGCATTTTAACAAATGCAGAATGATAAATGATCAGTAACTGATCAACCTCTAGACTCTCCATTCTAGCAGACAACAGCGAGGCTTAGAAAGGTTTCAAACTTTAGGTAACAAGTTCAGGAAGGCAAAGCAAACGCGTGAAGTCAGTAAATGCTCAGTCCGTGAGCAGCACCCGCCGTGCGGTGCCGTGGGCTGGCTGGGGTGTGCTGGCCCCCTCCGGGCACTGGCCCCAGGCTGCGGCGCTGCCGCGGGCAGTCCCGCTCCCGTCCGCCGTCTCCCAGCACCGTGCGTCCCTCCAGGAGCTCACAGGGCAGCACAGCGTGCCGCCTGCGGCAGGAGGTGGCGATCAGTCTCGTCCCGAAACGTTCTCCTCCATTGCCGTTCCCTTCGCCAGCTCAGTGGACTTTGATGGAGTATTTCCGAAATTTCAGGAACTGGAGGAGCTTGTCTTTTCGCCTCTGCTTTAGTGCCATTAGTGCTCTTGTTTTCTCCTCCACGTCCTGGTCGGTGGCGAGGATGATCTTGGCTCTTTCCTCTGCCTTCTTGTCTCCGGAGTGTTTGAAGAGTTTCTGGAGCGACTCTTCGTCGATGCTCTCAAAGATATTGGCCACGGCTTTCTTGCGCAGGGCTGTGTCGAAGCGGTAGCCGTGGACCGAGGGGCTCACTCTCAGGGATGTGGACATGGCTGAGGTTGTGTTGCTTCTCCTTGCTTTCATCTATGTCGGATGCTCTGGGGTTTGCCTTCTGGGTCTGATCAGAGGGATCTGTGTGGTATCTGTGCTGAAGACTGCTATTTAAAGGCAGGCTGAGAAAAAGCCGGAGAGCTCAAGTTACAGTGATGAGGTCACGCTGATGTCAACACTGAATAGTCATAGGCAAGTTAACATTTAAGTTGCCAACTTTCCTCTGTTGCGCAGCCAACTGTAAAAAGTTGCTGTGATTCTGCTGTGAGTTTTTCTTTGACCTGGTGCAGAAGGGGATTCGTGCAACTTCCAGCACCGTTGTGTGTCGTTGTGCACCGTTGTACAGTTCAAGCTGCACTTGTGGCCTTTCGTTGTGCTCAGAAAAGCTCTGCACTCAGAAAACCTTGCCTGCTGCAACAGGCTCTTGCACCTAATAAAAAGTTAATATTAAGAACTATTGCAATACTAACAAGAGGTTAGCTGTGAGCCTGTGCCTGCAGATGTCTACTTGTCTGTATCCCAGCCAGACAGAAGGACAAGGCAGCAAAACCTGCTCAGGTCTACGTATGGGATGCTTCCTACTGCTTTCCATAGGGTACAGGTCACGTTTAGTAAGCTGTATTTTCAAAGCGGTAAGCAGTTCAGCAAAGGCAGCTAATCCATAAAGTCTTCTGCAGTGACTTTCCCGGGATGTTACAACCTGGAGCTGCCCAATTTACACGTAGTGGGGCAGCAGGTGGCATCTCTCTGCCCCACGGTGCACATTGTGCCGCAGCAACAGCAGCAAGAGGTTTGTTGCTGTGCTCCTGCCTCCAGCTCATCACTGGAAATTAAAGAATTCAATTTCTCTGCTCCAAAGGAGTTTGTGTTTTCCACCTCTGCATCCCCAAGCCCTAGGGATGCCAACCCCCCTCTCAATAGGATGAGACTGGGTACGGCAGGCTGCGAAGAGCCAGCTCTGATGGCTGGAGTGTACTGCCAAGGTTAGAAATCTAACCTTACAAAGACCTGCACCCCACTAAATCTGGCCAGGAATGACAGTGGGTTCAAAGGTTGCTCAAGGCCAAGGATCCAGAGATAAGTGTATTTTGGTTAATGGCTTAAAAGTGGCCGGATGCTGCAGAGGCACTGTTTAGAAAATCAGTTGCTTGTGTACCAGCTGTGTTGATGATTCCCCATTACTCATTCCCACTCAAGAAGGCCACAAACAGGCTTTGTCCCCATGACTGTCCACTACTTAGGGGGGTTCCCTTGTTTATGTGAGAGCCGTGGAGGTGATAGATGATTGCAGCAAGGAGCAGAGCCGCAGTGACATTGCCTGGTTGCTTGTCACTCCATACTCTTAACACTTCTGTTCCTTTTGGCAGAAGGCAGGAATATGTCCCTGCACAGCCCTGCAGAAACCCTCTCCTGGCTCTAGCCAGGGAAAAGCCCACAAAGTCCATGTGCTAGGCATTTGTACAGGCATAGAATAATAATAATAATAAAGTAATTGTGAACTGTATTGCTTACTAGACAATACAGCAGGCCAGGCTGCTGCTTGGGCAGCAAAACAATTGGTAGTCACCAGCTCCATGCACTTAGATAACAACTGAACCTCTGCACTTCCCGTTGGTGGGGCTCGCCGTGCTTTTTATCTTTAGGAGAGGGAGTGGATTGCATTTAACTGCTTGACCACTTTCCTATCTGTGACTTAGGAATCGTAAATAGAGCCGGGCACACCCTGGCGCAGCCCTGCACGCTCCATTCAGCCGCATCCTGCTGGGGGACGGGCTTTTCCTGCGGCCAGGCGCTGCTCGGTGCCATTGTTACCTGCGTGAGCTCTCGCTGCACGTGCCTGGGATTTTTTCCACCAGTTCTGCATCACCACCGTTGTATGGCTTGCTTTTTACAATTTTCCTAAGTTTCTTTTGTATGTGCTAGCTATTACATGATTCGGCGTATAAACAGATACCTTTACAAAACCTCTTAATTCTCCTCCTGCCAGAAAAACTTAAAAGCCTCTTACTTTACTGTAGCCTTGCTGAATTTGAGAGCATTACACATCAGCTGATGCTTGCTCAACATTTGCGGGGTAAATCTGCCCTGAAAATAGGATCTTTTTGATGTGACTGGCTTCTGGGCCTCGGCCTATGGAAGAGCTCCATGTTTTGTCGATGGCTTGCTAAAAAGAAATACAAGAGGGGGGAGCAGTAGAAAGAAGGAAGATGCGTGTTGATTTCCTCTCCTGCTCAGATGCAAAGTGCTGCCTGAAGTACTGTGTGAAGGGAAAACCTGCCTGTAAAAATGTCCAGCTGAAATGCTAAACATTACTTGCTTCACTGAACAGAGAAGTACACTTGCAACGTACTTAGGACAAAAAAACAGCACCAGGAGATCCGTGGTGATCTCGTAGATGTAGAAAACAAACCTTCCTTCTGCAAAGCACGATTTCCCGTAGTTGAAAAGAGGAGCTGAGGCATGTTAACATATGCCTACTTTTTACTGCTTTTACTGCACATGGAATCGTTCTGCAGGTATTTGCAGAGATATGGCTGATAGAATAAATTAGCAATATTTGTGGCAGATACAAGCTCAGAAAAGTATCTGCCATGGAAACCGAGAATAAAACTGATGCTTTAAGAGTAAGACATCAAAAAGCTGCCAAGATGAAGAATGTGGTTTTTTTGTGAGCTCATCTTGCATTGAGCAGTAACAAATGCCTTTGCCCCTTCAAGCTTCTCTTCCCACTTCGCATAAATTTAGTTGTGTTCAACTCTGACTGAGAGATGAAGCATACCTCGTCTGTTTTTTCCACTATTTTTTATATCATTCTTTTAATATTGCCTTCCCAGTAATGCCTAGGAGGAATTATTCATGTGTTGGGCTGGAGTGAAACTTCAGACAGGATGCGATTTCTATCACAGCTCTCCTGCTATTATTTTATAATTGCTTCGTGAATGTAAACGCTCTGTTTCACACATTAATGGGAGGATTAATTCCAACCCACTGTTCTGTCTCTGCAGAACAGCTTAGCCACATCCCTGACTGCGCTCTGCTTTTTGGGAGATGACGTACTTGGAGGGTTCCTGCCATGGGGCTCTTCTGTGGGAGGAACAGCCTTGTCTGAGCTTGGGAGTCCTCCCACGGCAGTTTTGAAGTGGAGGCACCTATTTTCTATAGGTTAAACCAACCTTCTGGGCCTAGAAATCAGAGCAAGCAATCACTGGAGGGAAAGACTTGGAGTGGGCGGTTTGGAGGCCACATCTCCCACCCAGGGCATCTGCCCGGGGGGCATCGACAGCAAGGGGCTGCTGCAGGAGTCCCGTGGTGCCCCCCATGGTGCTGCGGGAGGGGCAGGGCAGCCCCGACCTCTGCCCTCTGCTCTGCCAACCAAGAGCCATGCGCTGGGTCCTGGGTCCCTCGGTCCCTGGCGAAGCCGGGGAGGTGGCAGCTGGGAGCCGCGGGTGCCTTCACCCCTGCAAACTCTTGCAGAGAACTTGGTCTGCATTGGTGTAGCACTCCAAAATCCCTCCAAACAAGGCAATCTGGGATGCATTTTGTGAAGGCATGTTTTGCATAGCTTTCCTTCGCTAGCTTGCCTAAGCCCGCACAGCTTGTAATATCGCCTCGGTATTGAAAGATGCGGCAGCCCCAACGAGCATTGGTGCTACAGAGGCCTCACCAAGCAAAATATTGATGTTATTCCATAGAAGAGATTTTTCAAAGCAGGCTTCCAAGATCCCTGTTTGGCTGCCTGTTCTTTAGGATGCTGTTGTCCAAACTCCTGCATGAGAGGCAGGAACTTCTGAATATGGGCTGGGTGATTTTCATTGCGCTGGGACTCGGGGGAAAGCAGCAAATAGCAGAGGGCAGGACAACACCACTGGCACATTGTGCTCTGTGCTGCCAGCAGGAATACAAACAGCTGTTAATTCTGGCAATCAGGGTGAAATAAGGAACCAGACCTGTGTGACAGCTCAAACACGGAAGCAGGAGCATGCAATCAGTGCTCAGCTGCACCAAATGTTATCAGATTCTTTAGCCATAAAACTTAGCTGTAAAAGATTGGGAAAAAAAAAAGGGGGGGGGGGGGTGTCAGCCAATCTATGCTGGAAAATGGAGTTCTTGGTTTTTCAGACCAGCTGCCTTTTAAAATACCAGTGAACTGTTAAACCGTATTGCTTTTCTCATAAAGAAACAAGGATTAACTGCTCTAATCTTTGTTTGGCAAAGTCGTATCTTAAATATTCAGAAACTGAGCATGTAGAAGGGCTTTTAGAAGGCTTTGGGACAGGAGAGGGATGTGAAATTATTGCCTTGAAAACACGTGTGTCTTTAGCTCATGGCCAGAGCATGCTTGGCTTACAAGGAGCTCCCTTCTCCTGGCACTTTTCTGCCTGTGCCAAATTGCTTTTCCCAGAATCCTGGGAGCCGGGCAGAGGAAACCTGAAATATTTCCCGGTGGTGAGAAGGGGACTCGGGGCTCTCCATCAGCTCATGGCCGGTAGCAGCCAAGGGCTGGGCTGTGTCTGACCGGGGGCTGGTGCAGCAGAACGGGGGCAGCGGCCGTGCCACGTGCAGTGCTGGGGGCGGCTGCCCCAGGGCTGTGCCCAGCCCCCTGCCCGCATCCCCCTTCTGCTGGTGCGGAGCAAGCACCACGGCTTGCTGAACAGAGGTGCAATGCTGCACGTGCCTCTCGGCCACACTTGTCCTGTCTGAATGGGGACTGAAGGCTCTGGACACTGGTCAGAACTGAATGGTTTGCGACAAACGTCCCATTCGTGGGAACTGCGTTTCTGGGTGTGTTGACCCAGGGAAGGGCAGCCTTGCAGCTTAACAAAAGGGTATTGAGTTTCTCTTTGAAAACACAAGAGGTGCCTTTCAGTGCATTCAATGGAAAAATCTGAGAATTTGAAAATGTCCAAGAACTTCAGGCCATTTTCCCCATCATTTCCCAAACATGTTTCCCATCCTTTCCCTCATTGTATTTGTTTGACCTCTGAGTCACTTTCAGCCCTGTTCGTGCAGGTTGGAGAATCCTTGCCCTTCTTAGGAGTGGTAAATACAGCTCTTGACATGTTTGCTCTTGGCTGGGAAATGCATTTGGAGATGGAGTGCTCCACAGCACAGAAACAGCTGTGGGATGGCTGGAGGTCAAAGAGGAACCAGTTCATCGTGTTCCTCCTGGAATCCAGATTCCTGGGAATCTGTCAGACATCCAGGTCGCATGAATGGCAGTGCCTGGCCCAGCTTCCCAACCTCCTCTACCTACTGCCACTTGCAATCTTGACTAATGCGGCCCTTTGCTCTACAGCACAGGCTCCACTTGTTGGTTTTGTTGGTGGTGGTTTCGTTTCGTTTTGTTTTGTTTTCCTGTAGTTGTTGTTTCTTTAATAGAGCTTCTGGGAACATTTGTCCCCAGATCTCAGAGCAGTACTCTGTGCTCCTTGCTCATAAAAACTGAGAAATACACTTAACCGTGCGTGTTTCCAGTGACCTGACTTGTGGTGTCAGGTTTAGATGTGCAGTACAACGTGATGCTTTTGAACAGCAGATGTGCTACAGCTCAGTTGCTGGAAAGTAAAGAAATGTCTCAGCTTAGTTCAAGATATTTGTGCTCACACAACTGTCTAAAATATATGCCACTCTGGCAGAGCTGCTTGTCCAGCGTGCAGGGTCAGGCCCTTGCCAGAGCACGGGGGCTTGTCCCTGCGACAGCAGAGCTGGCCCTATGGCTGCTGTGAAGGGCATCTCTTTAGTTCTCCAGCCATTTTAAGGACAGCTGAAAAATTAAAGAAAACAGGAAATTTGCATGGTTTCGATGCGGTAAGAGGAGTTGGTAAGAGGTGCCGGGGCTGCGGAGTGAGAGCCTAGCCCTGCCTTGGGGAGGCTGCTGCAGTGGCTGCAGCACCCGTGCCCCTGTGGGCCAGTCCGCTGCTGGTCCTGGCACCCAGGGGCGCTGGCCGGGCATGCTGGAGCCGGGAGGGTGCTGCCTTGAGGGGGGAGCAGCTCTGCCAGCTGCCTCCAAACGCTGCTGCCCAGCCACGGGAGCCGATCGCCACGCTGCGCAGAGAGACCATATAAGAGTAAAGTTTGTGGTATTACTGATAATGAATGTCTCCTCATTTCTCATAAATTCTCTGCTAAATGTATGATCACTGAGTTAATAATGCAGTGCAGGACATAATGAATAGCCAGTTACAGTAAGTAAATCATGGCTGCTAAGGAACAGAAACAGAAACTTCTGGCAGTTCTAAAAGCCTGCACGCTTTTAAAGAAGTTGTACATTCAACAAAGTGACTTCTGGAGAAAAAGGCTTGCTCCTTTGGGGATTTGGAGGTGGTGGGGATGGGAAGGCTGTGTAAGGAGGCCGTGGGTGGGTTCTTCCCTGCTTGAGGTTTCCCGAAATCATCTTTCAAGGTGAAACTCCAGCCAGGGTTCCCCCCGCAGCCGGGCTGCTCCCTGCGATGGTGCTGGGCACGGGCAGTGCCTATCCGCCAGCTTGGCAGAGCGGCTCACAAAGTCCTGCTGTTTCGTGGGAGTCGGGGAAAGTATTTTAACGTGCTGACTTCAACATCTTCCTCCCGGGTCAGCAAGGCTGAGCACGGTAATGAAAGTTTAGACTTCCAAGCACGAACAAACTTTTCTTCTTTCTCTGCAGTTTCCTGTTTGATCTTCCTGAAGGTCCTGACTACCCCTCGCTGGAGAAGGGCGACGGCAGCGCCGTCTCCAGCTGTCAGACAGCTCATTGTCTGCTGCCCAGGGACGGGCTCGCGGGAAATCCTGCCGGGGGGCTTGGGCGCGGGGCTGCCTGGGTCACTGCCGCAGCCCAGCCCACGTCTGACAGTACCAGACACACGTACCGGGTCTCAAGTGCCCCCTTCGTCGGGGCTGTAATTGCTGCCGAGCTGCTTCCGCAGCAAGAGGTGGCAGGCAGGATGCGTGCCTTTGTGCTGCGCCGGCTTCTGGGGACCGCGGTGCCGCCCCGCCGTTCCTGGAGCCACGCAGGCGGCAGCCCAGGGCTGCACGCAGGGTTTTGGTATCTTTGGTACCTGGTCAGGGCTGAGACGGCCCAGACGAGCTCCCAGCCGTAGCCCGCCTGCCCCGAAGGTTTGGGACTGGTTGTATGCTGGACACTGCGGAGGAAACCGAGGTGATGTCCGTGCAGTTGTGTGGCACAGTGAGCAGCTGAGGGCATGGGCCACGCACGGCGGCACTCTGCCAGAAGCTGACTGCAGTCATGGTGCAATGGAGACAGTTAATTAAAATAGCAAGGCCCCCTCCCTCCAAAATGTGATTTTGATCTGCATGTGCAGCTTATTTGCCTGGTTTGAGTGAAGTGCTGTGCAGCAGTAAGGCTATGTCCCAGCTCTGGAGCGTGGGCAGATACCGACTGCTGCCAGTTTTGGGGCAGCTCTCAGTTCTGACCTGGAAAATACAACGCTGATTTGTGACCACCCGGGAACAGCCCCAGAGCCGTTCCTGTGGTGAGGACCCTGGCAGGGGGCACCTTGCTGCCTGCTGCTGCATGCCCAGGAGGGCAGTTTGTGAGCAGCAAACCAGCAAATTCAGGTTTTGGCTCCTTAATCTTGCAGCAATGCAAAAGCAGCACGTGGCAGAGGGAGCTCCCGTCGGGGCTGTGGTTCGGGGAACAGCAGCGGGTGTTTGGTTGCAGCATACTGGCGAGGCTTGGGGAACACTCGGCTGAGTAATGCTGAGTGAAGAAAACTCATCAGAGCTGAGGAAAACACCCAGCCTGAGCACTATGGGGATTTATCAGGAAATCAACGGGTATGTAAAGTGTGTGGGAGATTAGCTTGAAATTATGGTGTTATCAGCTTTGTATTTCATTCCTCCAGTAATAAAAGAGTTCCTCAGAGAAAACAGATGGTGTTTGCCTCCCCGTCACCCTCTCTTGTGGCCTGACAGTTTTCACTCCATAGCTGCTAGAAAAGCGATATCTGCATCCCTCCTCCCATCACTGCTGCCATTTCGGGGCGCGCTGCAGCCCGAATCCCCCAGCCCCTGCCTTCCCTGGGGCTGCCGGCAGCAAGAGAGCAGGTGTCCGCATCGGACGGGCTGGCGGGGGGTGCATGCCCGCTTTGGGGGCTGTTACTGGCCCTGCTGCAGGACCCTGGGGCTGGCCGTGCCCTGGGCCGGGACCCCCGCAGTGGCCGGGACCGGGCTGTTCCCAGGAGCGCGGCCACATTGCCGGGGTCACAGCGTCACACACTGAACTCGTGCCAGCCGTTGTTTTCCCCAGCACACTGCAGTCCATAACACGTCAGCTCCCACTCAGAAAAGCAATAGCAGGGCTATAAAGCGTATCTCCGGCACGGGGGTGAGGCGGGCAGTTTCGGGCGCCGGGCCGGCCGGCGGTGCCAGCCTACGGCTGAAGTCCGAGGGGCAGAGCGTGGGCAGGGAGGGTGCCCCGTGCCCCGGGAGGACGCCCCGTGCCTGCAGCGGGGCCGGGCTCAGCCGGCTGCAGCCTGCTGCGTCCTGCCTGCCCCCGTGGGGAATGCACCCAGGCTTCCCGGGCAGCAGCACGGGGCGCGCCTGCGCTCAGGCATGGTTAGCTCCTGCCATGATGCTTTCGAGAAGTTTCCCAACAGTGGCTTTGCCTAATTATTGTAATCTAAGTGACTGATGCCTTGTTTACAGGGAAGCCTTGTCTTTGTTCTAGAGATCTGCCCTTGAATCCTTGTCAAGTGTCAGTTCTGGTTTATGGATATTTTTGTCTGTCTACATTGGTTTATTTATGCACACAGTTCAAACACAAAAGAATAGTTTTAGAGTTGCGAGTTTATTTCAGCCATGTCAGAGGGGAGAAAAGGGGACAAGGATGATGCTGTGTGTGTATATATAGGCATGGTAAAAAGAGCTTTGCAGCCCCCTGACAGAAGCGTGACTGAGCAGCAACTGCTAACCGTGCGCATGAGCCGAGACGCCTCCCACTCAGGTTGTGATCTGCTGTGGGTTCAGTATCAACGTGTTTTGCAATTTGTGCCCTGAAGTCATCAGCATCTGCCTGGGAGAAGCAAATCGGGTTAGCATATGTCTTTATAGCTACCTTCAGAAGAGAAATCTGCCTGTTGCCAGTGTCTGGCTGAGGCCCATTTAGCCAAAAGGGAGCAGGCACCGTTGTCAGTGCCCCTCCAGCCTGGGTAAGACATCTGGGAAGAGAGAGCCCTCCAAACTGTGTCTTAGGGCTTGTAAGCCTGGCTGCTTAACTACAGCTCTTTGTGTAGGTCATGCTTCATATTTAACAGGTCAAATTGTACATACACTGCAGGGACCTTGCTGCAGGTCATGTTGCTGAAAAGCCTGGTCCGAATCACCCACACCAGCACGGTGAGCGCTTTCTTGCAGCACATGCAGTGCCTGGGGCTGCTCACACAGGAGCCGGCCTGTGCGGGGGCAATGCTCTGACTCTTCTGCTCTCACAGGTGCTCTTCTTCATGGCGTGACATGGGGCAGAGCAAGAGAGAGCTCTGAATGGTGTGGTCAGTACGTAAAGGCTTTTCAAGGTGATTGCAAAAGCCTTCATGCAGCTTGCAACCCTAACCCTTTCCCTCTTTTGTCTCTTACATAAGAAACCCTGAAAGAAAAACAGGTCAAAACAAGTGTTTTTGATCTTGCTGGCTTCCTACAGGGCCTGGCACTGCAGCAGGCTGCAGGCTGCAGTGTGTAACTGATGTGCCAAATTGCTGCATGTGTTTTTCCATAATGCACGAATGCAGGTGCCCGCCATTGCCCCAGCTCCTCGGCAGGCTTCCGGCAGTGCCCAGGAGTGGAGAGAGGGGAATGGGGGTCCAGGGATTGTGGGGGCGGCCAGTATGTGTCAGGGAGCTCTGTGCACCCCGCTCTGACGTGAAGCACAAATGAAAGTTAAAAAAAGTCCTCAATCAGTAAACAGCAGCAAGCATGACGTGCCGTTAACGAGGCCGGTGAGCCCATCCACAAAAATCCCTCCATGCAGAAAGCTGAGTCAGTTCCGGCCACAATGAGGTTCGTGGAAGGAGCATTTACTGAAGCTGTTTAGGGAAAGCTGATGGAGAAAGTAAACAAAATCTGGTAGCTATTTAACCCCAGAAATCCCTGCTCCTCCACAAGCCTGACATCTGCCCCAGCAGGGGCAGCAGGAAGCTGTGGGGCAGACAGAGGGCACCTGCCCTGGCAGACAGGGTTGCACCCAGCAGCCTTGGGGTGATGCAGGACAGGGGCACCCGAGCTGCCCAAAGGGAGGCTGCTCCTGCTGAGGGGCCGTGCCTTCGTCCTCCCGTGCCCTCATCCTCCCGGGCACGCCTCCCCGGGCACCAACCCCCAGAGGTGCAGGGTCCTGTCCCCCCCAGCAGAACAGCTCCTGCCACTGCCAGCCCCGTCCGAGCACTGCAAGGCAGGCAGCAGAAGCAGCCGTCCGCTACTCCCAGGCACTGTGTTTTGCCAGCATGCAGGTAAACACCAGGCCTCTCGTTCAGCAAATTAATTGGGAATGAAAAGAATTAATAGCCTTGCTAACCACTCCTGGCCTTACAGGAATCGTGTCCTGGCTTGCCTCGTCTGCTCACAGCAAATCCCACTGCCAGTGAGTTCCCCCTGCACCTCGTTAGTAAAATAGTTTCCTCTGTGGCTTTCTCCCCGCAGGGCCATGGGGCTCCTCTCTGTTGAGGAAACTTCTTTGATCAGTAGAAATGACACCAGGAAAATATTTTCCGTTTCTGTCAGGATAAAAAAAGGCTCAAGTGAAGCATGATTGCTGAAAAAAACCAGAGCAACCCCGGTGCCTTTTCGGAAAGCTTCCTACTGTTGCATACAGTAAACACAGAATATATTTAGAAGCAGAGCCCAGCATGACACCGCCTCTTACTGCAATAATAGCAGAGTCTTTTCTTCTTTTCCTTTTTTTTTCTTTTTATTGAAGAGATCTGTTTGACAGAGCTCGTGGGAAACGTGGTACAGTTTGCCTCGTAAGCTCACCGCGGCTGTTGGAGACGCAGTCGTCTTTGTTTGCTCGTGTTTACCCTGGTCTAGCAACTGCGGGCTGCAGTGACTAACTTCACAAGCAGGCGATGGAGCGTACGTGGCGCTTCCTCCGAGCAGCACCGGCACAACGCCACCAGCACAGCCAGTGATTAAGCCCTGGCTCCTGGCATGAAAGGGCCGCTCCGAGTGTTTGGAGAAACCCTTCCCAGCATCCGCCCGCTTTCCCCTTGCTGGACTGAGTGTGCACACTGGGGCTGGGCTCCCAGCGCCCGCTGCCTGCGCTGCTCAGCTCCGGAGATGCTGCACCATTCCCA
The DNA here is from genome assembly GCF_009769625.2 of Cygnus olor. Classification (NCBI taxonomy): domain Eukaryota; kingdom Metazoa; phylum Chordata; class Aves; order Anseriformes; family Anatidae; genus Cygnus; species Cygnus olor. Next base: position 5,352,999 of record NC_049195.1, on the reverse strand, counting down.
GCGATGCCTCATAGCAAGTGGGGCCTTTCTAGGTGAGGAAATATTTGTAGAAAAAGGGCTCTGCCCAAGCAGCGTCATCTCCGCTAATCCTAAAATGAAAACCCTGGTGGAACTGGAGCAACAGGAGAGCTGAAGTAAAGGGACGTCAGTTTATTGCAAATCTTCATGTCAGACAGGTACTGCAGCTAGCACCAGATGTCCCAAACGCATCCTTTTGGTATTATACATGCAAATGATGGCCATGATTTATTTATCGGAAAAATCCGTATTTCATAATAATGTACTTTCTCCATAGTATTTATTATTTAAATTACCCGAGCTCCTTATCATAAACCAGGAACCTGCTGTGCTCAGCTCTGAATAAATACAGAAGAAGACAGCCCCAGTCTCAAAGAGCCTGCAGCCACAGCGTGCGCACTTTACTACTGCCCCAACACGCGGCGAGGGCTGCCTGTCCTGCTCAGCACCGCGCTGCTGGTGGGAACGGGCATGTGCCGAGGGCTCAGCACCTCCACCCGTGTCTCCAGCCCGGGAACTGCGGCCACAGCGAGCGTGGGGCCACACATGGCCCTGTCCCTGTATGCCCCAGGATGTTTCTTGGGCTCTGTCCTGGTGTATTTTTCATGTTCCCTCAGTCTTTGGAGGACGGGGAGGTACAAAGCACACCCGTCTCTTCCAGCTGTGTATTATTTCCTACAACAAGGCTGCAAACACAATCCTAAAACATTCCCATTGCTAGCAGAGGGCTCTGGCAGCGCTGCAGCAGCAGTGTGCCGTTACTGCGATATTTGTAAGGAGGTCAAAGACCTTTGCCAAGACACTGCTTTAGCTCTGGCTAGTTTCCAAATTGTTTGCCCCATGCAAAGCTATTTTTATTCTCATGCTAATGTTGTGGTTGATGGTTCCTACTATTTCCAAACAGCTTTAATGGTGCAATGTTTTATAAACGCTGCCCATACCTTGGAGACTCCAGGGCTTGAAATAAAGCTCTTTCCCAAAGGTCCCTCTGGGGAGCCTTCCATCTGGTGACTCGCTTTACAACTGGTGCTGGTTCCCAGCACCAAATCCCTGGGAATACACGAACAGCATTTGTCTGACACTGAGCTGAGAAACAAGATGCCAAGAGCTGCAGCCGCAGGAGCACAGCCCTATGGCAGCCTTCAGCGCGCAAGTCCCTCGTCACCTTGTCCCAGCGCTACTGCAGCGCTAAGCCTGCACCTGAGCAGACCGCACACTGCAGCAGCAAGCCAAAAACAGGGAGGAAAATCAGGATTCAGCAAACAGGCTGCAGCTACCACGAGGCAGGAGAGAACATGTAAATGCAGCTGGGGCAGGGATGCTTGTCTGCCTGTTAGGGCTGGGTAGGTAAAACACTCTAGAAAGCCGAATATTTAGTTGTGTTTACCCAGGGAGCACAAAAGAACCCCTTCCTGCCCTGATGGAGCATTCCTCTTGGGCGGGTGAGCAGGCTGCTGTCAGCTGCAGGAGGCAGGTCCAGGAACACGTTGGCAGGGACCCCTGGGCAAGGAGCATACAAAATGGACTGTGGCAGAGCAGGCAGAATGGGAGAGACAAACGGCAGGAAAAAAAGCTGCCGGAGAGAGAGCCGTGGCTGCCTCGGGGCGCTGCGCCCAGGGCATCCCCAGCACAGCAGTGCCGGTAGCCCCTGTTCATCACCTCCACAGTGATGGCTCTTCAATCTGTTCCTCACTCCCCTTCCATATTAGGCATAATTTAGCAGCTCCTCTCTCCTCCGCCTTCTGTGCTGTAATTAGCACTTTTTGGCTTGAGTCATGTCCTTTAATCATATCTGGACTGCAGTCACTCCTGCCAAGGTGAGTAATTCCCCAGGCAGAGATAAAGCCCTCTGCACTTCTTGAGCTTTTGCCAGGTCAAGCATTCAGAGGGATGCAGTGGCCAGAGCATGTACCAGATACAACATCGGGTCTTGGGCAAGTGGCAGTGCCAAGAAGGTTAAGGCAATTATTTCCTGTGCCCTCCTGTTCCTCCCAAGTGGGAATTGCAAAGCAAACTTGGTTGTTATTACTAAATTGCTCTGAGACCAGTGGCTGAGCCGTGCAGGAGAGGAGAGTGCGACAGAGACAAGTACTTTGCACATATTTGTCCCCCCTGGTACATGTCCGTCGTGGCAAGTCACTCGGGGACAGCCCCTGGCTGTGATACGGGGACAGCTGGAGCTGCGGGTACAACAGGTTTAGGGCTCATTGCTTTCCCAGTGCATGGACAGCAGAGCGGCTGTGCAGCCGGCCGCATTCTGGGATGTGACCGGCCGCAGACCTGCAGCCTGCGGGTGCCCTCAGGACAGCCACCGGCAGGTCTGGGTACCGGCCCCCGAGGGCTTCGGGGAGTGGCTCTGAGTTAAGTGGGTAGAGAAAAATGGGGGAGAAAATGAGCAGTCCTGGAACAGAATGGGAAGGTGCGGAGAGGGATGTCAGACACGCTTCGGGCAGGAGTAGGCTGCCGTTTAGAGGGGACCTTTAGGATAATGATAGTAGCTGAGGGATCCTGAGATGGTGCTGCAGACCTCCCGGGCACTTAAGGAAAGTTGGTCATGAAACGTTTTATAGCTTATGAGGAGCTCGTAAGGCAGCCAGGACCTGGATAATGGGGGATTTTAATTACTTGGATATTGATGGACATAATAACTGTGCAGCAAACCACAAAGGGAAACCTGTGGCTAGAGGGGAGAGCAAGACTGATCTATGCACAGCATGTTAAATAACCTAAACTGTTTGGAGCTCCTTCTGGCCCTGGCTCCAGGAGCACAGCCAAGTATGATAAATAAGTTAGGGGTTGAGAAGTGTCTAGAATCCAAATGTTTATATTCTTGTTCGATTTCAAATATTCACCAGAGTGGTAGCAGGAGTTGTGGCAAAGCACTTGCTCGGTATGCCAGGCGGCTGCGAGTGCTGCGGGAGCGGTGCCGGCCACCCAGCCGCCACGGGGAGCGGCTGCAAGCGGGGAGAGGCAGCTCGGGAGCTTTTGCACGGAGTTTCTGAGAGTTGAGAAGCACCTGGAGCACCCCTGCCCCCACGCCGCCCCCCCGGGGCCCACCAGAGATTCCAGCTGCCAGGGGAGGGCAGGAGCTGAGCCCAGGGCTCAGGGCAGCCCAGTCCCTGCTCCAGCGGCAGCAGAGGTTGCTGTTGGCTTTTGCTCTTGCCTGGGAAGACAGCAGGGCTGGGGGATGCAGCCAGGGACTGTTTCCCATGTGTTACCTGAGGTGGAGAGGGCAATAAGGCACCTTTCATCCTTTCACCCTGTTCATGCACTATACAAGGGGCTTTCGGAGAGCAGAGCATCCTCCTCTTGGGCGTCCAGGCAGGGTACAAGAGTGATCCCTCCACAGCCTGCCCTTGCCTGGGTTGTGGAGAAAAGGGCTGCAGCACCTGGAAAAGTCATTATGCCTGTGCGTCAGCAGCTGGGCGAGACACTGGGCTGGAAAATGGGTGGCAGAGCACCTGAGTGTGCTACGCTCGTGTCTGCAGAAGGTGGACTCACAGAGTGGGACGGGGAGTGCCGTGCTGTGCTGTGCCTGCCGGGCGGGTCCCGTGCTGCAGAGTCTCGCAATGGAAATGTGTGCATCAGCCTGCCTGGGGCAGCACCTCTGTTTGTATTGATAAGGCAGTTTTCTGTGTGGGCAGTGCTAATTTGGGTCTGCAGCCGCTGCTCTGGTTGCAGCCGAAGGCTGTGACATTCCTGTTGGTTTTGCATCAGCTATCTGGCAGGAATCTTTCCCAACTGATCTGGCAGGTGCTGCCTGATTTAGGGGGGGCGGAACAAAGCCCAGACACAGCCCCAGCCCAGCAGTGCTGCTGGGCAGCTAAACGAGGAGAAGTCCACCTGGGAGCTGGGCCTGGGGCAGCAACAGCTCGGAGAGGGCCCTGAGCTCCCCGCAGGGAGCAGCGAAGCACAGGAACATGCAGGAATGCCCAGCCTGGCCCTTGGGCACATCCAGCCGGGACTGCTCTTTTGCTGTTTGACTTTATTAAAGATCTGAATAAATGGGCCTAACCCTGCCCGTTGCAGAGCCGTGGTGCTTCGGGTGTCCTGTAGGCTCTGGGCAGCGACCAGTGCCACAGCGCCGTGCACCTCTCTTCAGGATTTCCTTTGCTCTTGCACAACAAATGCCAAGTGCCGTGTTATTTTCAAATGTGTTGTGGCATCTTTAGGCATAGGGCCCGCTAAATTATTTAAATGCAATGTGCTTCCAGTTGTAATGCACCTGAGACCTTAGATGTCTGCGTCTTGTGATCAATGTTAGACAGCAGTGGTTTGGAAACAGAGAGAAATCAAAGCTCTCGCAGAGAAGCTGTCCCAGCCTGCCGGGAGGAGAGACAGGAAGGGGCCGTGCATCACTGTCTGGGCGCTGAGAGCGTGCAGGATCCGCCCGCACCGACTTTAAAGGTGATGAAGCTGATTAATGCCTGTGCTGTCACTGCATGCTTCTCTCACACAGCATTTCATAAACTGTAGTCAGATCTGATGAGCCCTCGCTATGTCGTTTGTCGGCCTGGGAAAGCCGTGGGCTCAGAAGCAGTTTCTGAGGAAGCACACAGCAATTCAGGCACCTTCCTCATCCCCCGGGGCAGTGCTGGCAGAGCCCAGGGTCCCTGCAGGAGGGGCCCGGAGCCCTCCCACCTCTCCTCTGGCTGCCCCCCTCCATTTCCCTGCAGAGGGGGGCACAGATCTGCACCCTCCCTCCCCTGGTTGAGCTTTGCCGGGGCTCTGCCTGTGCAGGGGCAGGGAGTGAGGGCTCCAGGAGGGTTTGCAACAGGGACAGCTCCTTCTGGGCACCCCTTGCCCTTGGCTGGCGCTGGCATCACTGCCGACCAGCCTTTGCTTAGGTGCTTTGCAGCACGGGGACAGCCCCTGCGTCTCCCCCGCAGTGGCCATCTGCATGAGCTTCCTGGGAGCCCTTATTATATTTTTCATTTAGCCAGAGTGACTTTTTTTTCCCTCCAGTTTGCTGTTTGCCTGAAATGGTCTGAAATGTAATAGACCAAGACAATCATCAGTATGAAATATTTCCTACATAAAATATGCAGTAGCTATTCAGAAATGAAGATCGAGTGGAATGAGGGCTGCCAGACAAAGATTTAAAGGTGCTGACATGTTCCTATAGGCTGTTTACTGAAGATATCTTTGCCTAAGCCCCAGTTTTAAGACTGCCTTTCAAAAGAGGGCACAAAATAAAATTTAGCAAGGAGCTTTAATAATTCAAGGCGCCATGTGCTGAGCTTTTTGTTACCCTTATGGGAATGAAACCTCATTTCAAAGGACCTTGACTTTCTTCTGATAGTGCAGGAGAAGTGGCACTGCCAGAGCTATTTTTGCACTGAGACACTGATTGGGTGTGAAACCTGTCTCTGGTGGCCGTGCCAGCAAACCCGGGCAGACAAAACATGGATACATATGGCCTGATTTCCCTCAGGATGCCAACACCGAGGGATTTGGGGGGTGCTCTCTGTAAAATCAGGCCACTTGGGCATCTGGTGTTATGAAAAGCTGCGCAGCCACCTCAGAAATGCGGAGCTGAGGGTTCGTTGGCTGCTCTTGCTTCACGTGCTGTGGTGCTTCTGTCTCGGTGCCCGTGTGCTATGGGTTGGGCTGACCACCGCCTCAGGCTGGGTGCTGCGTGTACCCGCTGCTCCAGAGCGCAGGGTTCATCTGGGGCAGTTTTCCTTTGGTGGACCCTTTTGGAAACCGTATGTTCCCTGCCACAGCACGATATTAATCACTGAGAATTAAGAAAGTGAACTCTGTGTGTGCCCAGAAGTTGCAGCGTTACCCTGGTGGCATCCTGAACCCTCAATCAGGAGCTGCAATGAAGCTGGTAATGGAGAATAAAAGTACGCCTTTATCACTCAGTGCATCACCGCCAAGCGACCACCCGCTCCTTGAGGCCCCTTGCTGCCCCGGTTTGCTTGCATCTCTCCTCCACGTCCCCCTTTCAGCTGGCTCTGAGTGACTCCAGCAGACTCCAGTTTGCCAGCAGGCAGCCTGGGGGTAATTGTGGCCCAGCCACAGACCCAGCATCCGTTTCAGATCTCTGCCTGTTACTCAGACTGGAAGCAGGCATTTCAGTAAGCAAACCTGTCAGGTAATAGGGAAATGTGGGGCAATCAAGAGCCCTATTTTTTTAGACCGGGCAGCTTGTTTTTGTCAGGTTCAGCCTGAAAGACTCACAGAATACCCCAAGCTGGGAAGGACCCGCACGGATTGCCGCATCCAACTCCGGAAAGGTGTGATGAGAGCTGGTGACCTGAGGCTGCCTTCATGATTTGGGACCTGCACGTGCCCGGCAGCCCTGGGCTCTGAAGAGACGTGCCCTGCCGTGGCGTTGCAGTGCCGTACTTCATTGCTCCGGAGGCAAGAGGAGCTGAGGCTAACAGACGTGGATGCCAAAGGCCTTGGGACGCAGCGGAAAGCCCCCGTCCTGCGAACCGTTTGCGCCCCACGGCCCCCCCAGCACTCACTGCAGCACTCGTGAAATACAAACCCAAATTCTGCTTTATCTGCCTCCCCACACCACCTGCACTCCCGTGCTACCAGCCGTGCCCGTTGCAGCTTGCGCCAGGCGGATCAGGGAGGAAAGCAGGGTTCTGCTGCCACCTCGCGATGGGAGCGGGCTCGCGGCTGCGGGCTCGGGGTTTCCAGGGGGGCAGCACCTGGGTGCCTGCCCTTGCAGGGGCAGTGTGAGCCGTGCAGCACAGCCAGCTTTTAGGAATTCCAGCTTTATTAGCCTGTGTAATTCCCCCGCTCTCCAAGTTGCTCTTGCAGCCTCCGCAGCGGGGCTCCGAGGCCGCTGGCTGACAGCCGGCTCCTGCCGGCGCCGTGGGGCCGCGCTGGGTGCTCCGCGTGCCCGTCGGGGCTACGGACGGCGGCAAGGCGTTGGCCCTGGCAACCTCCAGCAGAGAATCGTGAAATCATGGAAAAATAATCACGGCGAATACGCAGACTGGGCCTGGAAGGGACCCGCTCCTAATTAACTCGGCCCAGAACTAGAACCTCCAGCAGCGGAGATGCTTTGGGTGTGTATCTGCTAGCGCCAGCCTCCAGCAGCTGCCAGCCGCGTTCTGGAGAGCAGAGCCACGGCAGCACCGCAGCCCTGGCTGCATTCAGGAGACCCCACTAGGGGCTGTGCCCGGCCCTGCCAGCCGTGGGGTCCGAGCCGTGGTGGGGTCCTGGCGGGGGCATCTGCCACGCGCGACACCCAGGGGTGGCGTGGGGCAGGCAGGGATGCTGCAGAGCAAGCGGCTTGGAACTGGGGAGGAGAGAGGCAGCTTGCTCTGAGCCTGGGACCTGTGCGAGTGGGAAGGGGCTGTGGGAAGGGGAGGGAGGGAGGGGATGTCAGTGATGGTCACTGTTTGGCTCGAGTCCTGCAGCCTCCTGTGCCTGCCCTCAGCAGCGCCTCGCCAGCCGCCGGGGCGTCAGGCGCTTATCAGCCCGTCCCTGGTGGTGTCCCTGACGCTCTTCAGGAAGCTGAAGATGTGCGACCCCCCGGTCCCTTTGGCCTCCAGCGCAGCCGGGGGCCTCCCAGCCCAGCCGCCCACCTCCGCCCGCCCCGCCTTGGCTTTGGCCACGGCGATGTACTTGGTGACGATGGTGATGTGGTAGGACCTGAAGTCCGCCAGTGCGGCGACACAGCGGTTGAATGCCGCACGCAGCCGCGTGTCTCCGGAGCAGAGCACGTGCTGCTTCAGGGAGGGGGCCTGGCAGATCTCCTCTATGAAGGCTCGGTGGGGAGGGGGCATGTAGTCCCTCATCCTGTGCAGGAACGCGGCTGCAAAACACCAGCAGAGAAAGAAAGACGTTGAGGGGAAATGGGATGAAGCTCTCAGAGAGCGGCCGGGCTGCAGCCAGGATGCCGGTGCGGGCGGTGGGCACGAGTCTCATGCTGCAAAGCCTGGGTGTCCTTAACCCGGACTGTGCAGCTACGTAGGTGGCAGGAAACCTGCTCAAGGTACTGCAGTGCGATTCTGTGTCTGAAATGCAAGCCGTCAAATATTCCCATCTCTGATCCTGTCTCATATCTTGGTGATATATATCCCTGCTAAGCTAGGGGCATGTGGGAAAACTATATAGATGCCAGGCATTCCTTTAGACTGAAATATTGGATTTTCCTCTTCTTGCTTACTCCATGAAGGTCTGTCTATGCACCTGGAAAAACTAATAAAGTTAATGTTAAACCAACAGAGCAGGTGTAATGTAAATCAAAGAGAAGAGGAGATGCAGATAGCTGGGTCCCTTCCATAACGCAATGTGAATGCTCTCAAAACTCTTCTCAGCTGGCATTTGCTGGGACCACCCCTGCCCTTTCCTGCCCGTGCTGATCCTCACCTGGATGCCCTTGGGAAGGCTGTGCAGGGGCAGCTGCATCCCAGCCAGGAACTAACCCAGGGCTTTTGCCTCCCAGATCCCTGGGCTGGAGCCCAGCACAGGAGCAAGCACAGGGCCCAAGCCCTCAAGTGCTGCGTTGGGCGCCCCGTCAGTGCCTGGGGAAGCCCTCTGCTTGCAGGTGCTGTGGTGTACTGCCTGCAAACACCAAGCACCAAAACCCCAAAACAAACCTCCTGCCAGCTGGTGCCCTCTGCCCCACCCCACCTCTGTCCCCAGCATTGAGTTATGCCATTTAGTGCCAGGTAAGATCCTCCTCGCAGTCTCCTGTCCTCTCGTCTGTCGGTGCATTAAATGAATTGAGAAAGAAAACCCATATTAGGTCAGTGCTTCATTAGAGTTGATTTTAACCCTAAAAGGCAGGTTTTAGCCCTTGCTCTCAGCCTTTATTTATTGTTTGCTATTAGTGTGGTTTCACTAATTTCTGATAAATATATTCTGTTGTGGGCCAGACTATTGCAAAGCTATGTGAATGGATGAGCTCAGTTACTGGCAGGATGCTGGCATGCTCTGCTCCCTCATCTCTGTACCCATATATAACCTCAGTAAAAAGTCGACATGCAAAAAACAAAGTCTGTCCCTCTGGGAATTTATGGCAGTGTGGAGGTGCTTGCCAGAGCCTCATTTATGGACTTCCTCTGTAATGTACTGAGGAGAGCCTCTTCCCAGCCAGATGCTGTGACAGGGCTTTTGGGAGGGCGAGATGGACACACGGCCCTATCAGCTGATAAATCTGCTGTAGGCAAAGCCATGGGAAATGCACTGGCTTGATTCTGTGCCCCCCAAATTATTTAAAAAAAAAAAAAAGAAAAAAAAAAAAAAGGAAGAAGTGTTTGACTTACTGCTTTCCTGGCTGTGGTGAATCCCCAAGAACTCATCAAAAGCATGCAGGACGGTGCTCTGTGCCGCGCTCCCTCCCGAGTACGCCATGGGCTCCTCGGAGACCCCTTCGTACACCAGCCCGTCCGGCATCGCGGGGTTGTCCTTCCAGCTGAGCCAGGCGACAAGGTGCTCAGGAAGGGGGTGGCCACGCAGCGAAGCCCCCACGTTTTGTAAACAGGTCAGACTGCAGAAAAGTGACCCTGGGCTGACAAGATTGGGTAAAACCTTCCTGACCCCGTCCTTGAATCACCTCCCCCTCACTGAGCCTTGCCAGCTGTCCTCAAGCACAAGATAAATTCGGAAACTAAACACCACATCAAGGTGCACAGCAAGGTCGCAGCTGTAGGGAGAAGTCCATCACTGTCTTTCTTCCTACAAGCGAGGGATCGCTGTATGGGTCTCCAGGCTCTGGCATTCACCCCAGGGCACACTCCTGGGACCAGCCCCCGCTGTGGCTGCATCCCCAGCCCCTGTGCCGGGTCCTGGGGCTTGGCACTGAGTGGGCAAGAGGGGAGCGGCTGCCCCGCTGCGCAGAATAAAACAGCAGCACCTAAGGCGTCTGTTCCCTGAGTCCCCATTAGGAGAAGCCCGGTTGCCTCTGCACCACTAAGAGCCCCACAAGAGCACCTCTGAGCCCTTGAAGTTTTGACTTGGGACTTTTCTCTGTTCTTGCTGATGATGTCTTTAAAGACAGTGCAGGAGAGCCTGTCTGTTTCTTTCAGCAGAGCACAAGCCCGTAATGTGATTTCCTCCCTCTCACAAAAGATGCTCGCCCTCAGTAGGGCTGGGAACTGGGCAGCGCTGCTGCCTCCCCCCTCTCCGTACACCATTAACTCACAGCCCGTGTCATACTGGTTTATGCGCCTGTTGTGCAAAAAAGGATAAATGCTCTCTTACAAATGGAAAGAGAAGTTATAATTTCAGAGAGATAATGTGCCTGGCACAAAAATATCTCTTGACCTTCTGAAGAATGCACCATTTCATGAAGCTTTCAGTACTGGCTGTTAGGGCTGTTTGACTGCAGAAGCAGATTTTGCTCAAATTGCAGAGAAAATAGATTCATTATCAAATACCTTAATATTTTTAGCTCTCCCATGGATGTATTTATAGTAACCTCTACTAGTGGGAAGTTGTTATAAGCAGAAGGGAATTTAAAAGGCATGTTTTTCCAAGCTGATGACCATCAAGACAAGGTCAGTTGGGATAAAAAATGAAAGAAACATAATCAGGATGCATGGAGCCTTTTGACTTAGGAATGCTGAGATATGCCGAATAGAAATAAAAATAGAAACCCCCTGAGAAGTCCAAGAGTGCAGCCCAGCAGGGAAGATGAGGGATAACAAAACCACAGCGCTGGGCTCTTGTTGCCATATTGCTGCCTTGCCCAACTAAGCAGTCCCAGCAGGGCTGCCCCCTTCCCAGCGGAGCCCCCGCTCCCCCTGCCCGTGGTGTCTTTGGAGGAATGGAAATGCCCCATACTCACCCAGAGAGAAAGATCCGGATCACGGCGTAAAACACTGCTGGATCCACATAATCTAGGAGGAAATCGGATCGGAGGTGTCACTGCGGGCAGTCTGCATCGGCGTTTCCCACGGCAGGGCCTTTATGAGCTGCTCTCTGGGCCAAGCACGAGCGCATTCGCGCAGTGCACCCGGTGAGCAACCCCATGCACAGCACCCCGAGGGTGCGGGCTGCCCCGCAGGCTCCTGCAGGCTGCTGTTACCATGCATCCGCTGCAGAGCCTTGCCCATGGCTCCGATGGCCGTCGCCAGCCCCTGCAGGGCTTGGTGCAGGGTCTCCTCCTCAAGCTGCCGGATGGCACGAATGGCCTGAAGGATCGCCTGCGAGGAGAGAGGGAGAGCACGAAGCGATGGAGGGGCTGGGCTGTGCTCTGGGTACTTGCTGGAAGCCCCAAGGGCTGGGATCTGGGGCCAGGCAGCTGCAAGGCGGGGGGCTTGCACCCTACCTTAATGCCAGGCACGGCCGCCTTCTCCACCAGGAACGTGACGAGGATGAACCCCCTCAGGCTCTCTCCCCCGGGCAGCGATATGATGGTGTCCAGGTTCCTGCAGGGGCGAGCGGGGCGGTCAGCAGCAGCTTTCCCCATGCCCTCGCCTGCCCCCCAGCCCTGACGCTGCATCCCAGCCACAGCGCTCTTGTGGGGCAGTGGCACAGGGCGGCAGGGAGCTGAGCTCTGCTGCTGCCTCCCAGGGATGGGTGAGATTTTTGGAGGAGCTGCTGCGTGCAGCCGCCTCCCCCAGCATCAGGACAGACCCCAGCTCCCCCACCCATGCAAAATCCTTCTCGTTGCAGAGCCTTCTGCACCCTGAGCAAAGGGAAGCTGGCACAGGGCAAAAGGGAACATCATGCTCTGCTCTGGCTCTGAGGGATCCTGAACCGTCCTTGTGCTCATGCTGGGCTACAAGTCTGGTCCCTGACAGCCAGGCTCTGCACGGGCTGGAACAGCCATGGTTCAGCCGTGATCATGGTGGCTTTGCTGTTGTTTCAGTGGTGTTTGTGTGCCAAAGACCGAGCTGTTTTTCTTCTGCTTGTGTATTGAGAGAGAGGTTTAACCTAAGCAGAGCCCTGCAGTGTAGGAGCACTAAGCCAATTCAAACAAAACTAATACTGTTAGAAAATAAATAAGCATCTTAAATACTTACTCAATTTCCAGAGGACTGAAGGCATTTTGGGCATTGCCAGCAAATACACAGGGAAAGGGGAGAGGGAGAGAGAGAAGTGTTATAACTTGTTCTAGCAATGGACTGTGCTGCGTAACACAAACGAGTTTTCTCGCCAGAGGGCAGCGCCATCCCTCGGGCAGACATTCCCACTTGCCCCACACATGCCCATGGGGCAAAACCCCTCCCCAGCCCTTAGCTGCGAGCTAGCCCCCAGTTATGGTGGGTTTAAATGGTTTTGGTCAGGGCTGGAGCTGCGTGGGCTTGAGCCGCTGACCCGGCTGCAGGAGCCGCGTTCGCTGTTTACCCGCTGGGGTCCTTCCTCCTCCAGTTGGCCAAGACAAAGTCTGCGTGGCTGAGGATGGGGGGGAGCCCGAGGGCCTGCGAGACCTCCCAGAAGGGGACGGCGAGGTGGCGGGGCAGGACCTGGGGGGCACAAAGCACAGGAGAGGTTGCGCCCCAGCTCTGGCCTTGGGAAGGAGGCTTGGCCCCAGCGGGACGGCTCTTGCCGCAGTCCCAGGGGAGCAGCATGTGCGTCAGCTCCCCAGGAGCAGGGGAACCTGCTGTTACCTTCACGGTGCCCTCCTCGCCCTCCTGCCACAGGTAGCCCATGGTGATGAAGCTGAGCACCAGATGGGCCAAGTACAGCTCCTCGCGCCCTCGGAGGTGCCGTGTGCTCAGCTGAGGCATCTGCCAAAGAGACCCTGGTGAGCAAGGAGCATCGCAGCCATGCAAAGAGCCCCGTCCGGGGGGACCTGTGTGCCCCCCAGCCAGGAGTGCCCCTCCTGTCACCTCTCCCTGCCCTTTTCCTTTCCCTCCCGCCCCTGCAGCGCTCGCTATGGACGGACGGTTTGCTGCGTGCGATGGTTTGCAGTAACCCAGGGGATGTCACTGCCCGGCGCCGGGAGGAACGCAGGAGCTGCAACTCTCGTGACATCTAGAGGGTTTCCCCTGCCACCGCACTCCGCGCCTGCCTTGGCCGGCTGGGGCACCCCAGCAGCTGTGTAAGGAGTCGTGGCTGTGCCGAAGGCTTTGCCTCTGCGTCACGTTCGTTATAACTGACGGTCCCTCCATACGCTTTCCATGCACACCGTCCTTCCATACGGCAGCACCAGCTAAGGCAGGAGCAGCACACGCATACGCAGAGCTGCCCGTGCACAGGGATCCTGCCAGACACGGCTATGTCAGACCAAGGTTGAGGGCGCGCCAACACCAGCAGCGGTCGCACATTTACCTGGTGAACACGTGAGCGGAGCCGATGGCTCGCAATCAGCTGGGGCAGCTCGCGGGCGATCTCCATCCACGGGCCGTAGGGAGCCGGCAGCTCTGTCTTGGTAGGTGCCGAGAAGCAAGGGGGGGCCGTCAGCACAGAGCCCCGCGCACAGCACCTGCAGCGCTCCTCTCCCTGTGCTCCAGCAGAGCAGCCCGGTGCCGAGGGCTGCTGCTGGTGCTGCTGGGGAGCCTGCCCGTCCCACGCCCGGAGCCGTGGCGGGAGCCGAGCCCGTGCCCCCCACCCTGCGGCATGGGCAGAGGTTTCTGCAGGGAGGGACGGGAGCGGCTGTCAGCCAGCCCGGGCTCCAGCATCCATCCAGCCCTGCGAGTCGCAGCTAATGGTTTATGTCTGGTTCCCCCACTTGTAATATCAGCCTGCATGATGGTGAATTAATGGGTGATAAACAAGTATCTGCCTGTCCCTGAGAGCTCCCTCTGTAAACTGCGCCCCAGTGACAAATGGCTCTGCTTTCAGCACGGGAGATTTGCCTTCTAAAGTCTCTCCTCGTACTCCTGTGAAATCCTGTAAATCCAAGGCCAATATCTGAATTGCAAAGCTCCTTCCCCTCTCCCCTGTGCCACGTGCTGCAGCCAGTGTAATTTTTAAAGTGAGGAATTTGTCCTATGAAACTGCCTGAGACAAAGTATCACAGGCATTCCTCATTGATTTTCTAAACCCTTGTAAAATAGTGTTAAATGGTCACCCAACCAGCGCACCGCTCACCAACCCCTCCATTTCCCTGCTGTTTCTTGCAGCCCACGGGCACGGTGGCACGGCCACCTCCTACCAGAGGGTTGGGAAGCAGGAAGCCGTAATCCTCCGAGAGCTGAAACCGGCTCAGCGCCGAGGGCAGCGGGGTCTCCTCCTTCCCATCGCCGGCCTCCATCACCGGTGCTGGCCGTGGGGCTGGGACGCGCTGTGGCTCCGTGGAGGCACCGACTGCCCCGTGCCTGGTATGTGCTGAGCCAGCACAGCGCGCCCCGGCCACGAACCTTGTCCTGGGGGGGGCAGGTGAGGCCCCAGCCGCCCGTGGCCAGAGGGGTCGAGCAAACACGATTAAAGGTTGCTGATAAGCCAGTGTCATGGAGCAAGCACTGAGCCCCATCCTCGTCAGCATCCACCTCTGGAGCGGGCTCCGGGAAGGCTCCTTACTGCAGGCGGGGGCTGCGAGCTGTCCCCCCCAGCCTGGGAACTCCACAGCAGCGCTGGTGGCTGACGCTCAGGGAAAAGCCCACGGCTCCCAGCAGGGCCCGCACCCGGCTGGTGACCCCCCCAGAGCAGGGGCTCCGAGCGCCTTGTCCCCGCAGGAGCAATGTATGCTCCATCAGGCATCAGCTGCATCCTGAGCCCCGTGCTTGCATAAGGTGCTGCTGATTTACGCGCTAATAATATGCCCAGCGCAGCCAAAATAAATTAATGGGAGCCACAACTGAAGCTGCTGCCACAAAGTAAGTGCTGCGTGGCAGGGAGTAAAACTCCCTAATCCACATTTCATGTCAGTTAAGGATTTATCTGCATTTCTAGCTAACTCCCTAATGACTGAATGTGAGCTGAGGTTGTCATTAAATTCCCACTGCCAAACAAAGCACAAGACTCTAATGATGGTTTTAATTGTGCCTGCACCGTAGGCTGCCCATGCTCTGCCCCGGGCTGCACACACCCAGCCCCAGGGGAGTCAGAGCTGACACGGAGGGCGATTAGACGCCCTTGCGATGAGGGTCTGGGGGTTTCTGACCTAATTGTCATGCACAGCACCAAAACTCCCTGCCCATTAGGTGGCTCATGCCACTGTCTGGCCAGAGATGAATGGAAGTAGGCCAAACGAGACCCTGCAGAGGAGGCTGCTGAAAATCGCGTTTCAGGGTGGCGCTGCCTTCGTCCCCCTGCGGATCAGTCCCCTCCCTCCCTCCCGCAGGTGCCGGTGCCATTGCAGCACGGCACAGCGCATGGCTGCAGCAATAGCACCGTCTGCTCTCCACGCCTGCTCCCTGTTGTTCCTCCCTGGGCACAGCGCAGCTGCACACGCGCAGCACTCAGAGCCCCCCTCCTCTGGCCAGCCTCCAGAAGCAGCGTGGGGCTGCGCAGTCCCCTCGCCCTCCCTGGCTCTCCTGGCACTGCGTTGCTCCACAAGGATCACGGGACTCAGGCATCAGAAACACCTTTTATTGAACAACACACACAAAAACACAAACTACAGACTTAGCATCCCCCAGACAGGCTTCAACACCCCCAGCACACAGCCCCAAGGGGGGGGGCCACGTGGCTGTTGTGGGTTAAATCCCAAGCCTGGGACCACAAACGTCTCTGTCCGTGCGCTGTGCTGCTGCGTCTTCCTTCCAGTGCTCCCCAAAGTCCAGAACCCCACAGGCAGCTGCCAAGCACACACAACAGGGATGCCCGTTAGTCTCCACCAGCCCCTCACGCAGCGACCTCGGCACCCCCAGACCCTGCCTGCCCCCCGTGTGTGACACGGCACCACCCTGAGACCTGCCCCATGAGCTGCAGCAGCCACCCCACCGTGCACCCGCTCCTCCCATCCCAGGGAGCACCTCGCAAGCTTCTCCGCTCCGTCACACAGAGTTCGTCACCTCCTGGCTGTCATCTGCAGCCACGTCCCAAGGACATTTGACCGGCTGCCACCTCGTGACTGCCCTCTCCAGCTCCCGCGACCTCCCTGGCCACGTCTGTTGGTGCCTGGGAGCCGATGTGCTGCGGAAACTGCCAGTAGCCAGGAACCTGCTGCCTGCCCTCTGCTGCGATGCCCAGGCCACCTGCAGTGCCCTCACCTTGACGCTCCCCCTAACACCCCCTACGTGCTGGTGCAGAGGCACACAAACTGCTCCCTTTCCCTGGTTTCCACTGCCAGCTGTGCCACCACATGCAGACTCTGTTTACAACATCAGCACAAAACTTGGGTGACTTTGGCAACGACTTACATTTAAAGTCCTCTCCTGCTATGCTGCCGTGCATCCAACACGCTCCCTTCCTCCTCAGTGCTTTCTTTATCTTCAAACCTAGGGTGGGAGCAGGAAGGGAGTTGCCCTAAGTCACCAAGCCCAACAGCGCTGCCTTCCCTCTCCTCTCCCCTCCTCACGCACACCGCATGGCAAGGGCCCAGGTCCAGGCTCTGGCTTTGCTGTCACCTATGACTGCATCTGAGGCCGAGGCGAGGGGAGCAGACTTACTCGTCTATTTCCAGCTGCTCCGTGGAGAGGCACTGCCTCAGCTCCTTTCTCTTCACCACCATGAGGATGAGCCCTATGAGGACGGGCACAAAGAGGCAGAAGGTGAGAAGCAGCCACATCTTCAGCGGGTCCTTGTTCTGCAGGCCTGCTTCATCTAGGCACAGGAAACAACCTCCTTCAGCCCACAGCAGCGCACTTCTCAGGACAACAATGCTCCCCCCTGTGCGAGCCACAGCCAGAAAAGGGAACGGCAGCAACTTAGGCCTGGGGGGGGGGGGGGGGCGGCTAGGTGGCCCTGCTTGAGCAAGGATGCTGGAGAAGACCTGCAGAGGTCCCCTCCCACCTCAAGGGTCTGCAATTCTGTTATTCTGCTCCAACACCTGCCCTATTTCTTTTCTCCTTCTCCACAACCAAGCAGGGTCACTGCCCTCGCTGCTCACCAGCACTGAAGGGGCTGTCTTTGCTCCCTCCCTGCCTCCCTGCTTTCTCCCGGCAATTCGGTGGCTTCCAGCCAGGATGGCAATGGCAAGTCCCTTTGTTATTGCACACCTGTGTGACAGAGAGGGGGAGAAATTATTTATATCAGCTACAAAAGATCATGAACACATTTGCTCGCTTTTGCAAGCTGCATCTTGGGAGAGTGGAATGGTCCAAAAAAAACAAGGACATGTGGCACTGTCACTTACCCCGTGATTGTTGCATTTTGTCTTTATGTCACAATTATAGTTCAAGACAGCAGCAGACACACACTTCTGTTTCATGCAGATCTAAAACACAAATGTAGGGGTCAGCAGACAGCACGCAACGGGCAGTAACACCCATCTCCTACTTGGGAGAGACACGGGTTTCAAGCCTGACCCCATCCGATGGGGTTTGCACAATCCACACACCAATCCCAACCCATTCAGGATGCAACCAATGGAAAAGCCACTGACTGCCTGTGGGTCTCCGACGCCACTACCGCAGAAACACTTTCTGCAAGTCCTCCTCTTCACAAGAGAGCCACAGCACGTCTAAGGACCACTTACCTTGTGGTCGCCGCAGACAGTGCCATTCTTCACCAGCATTGGGTCCCTCTCCGTGGGAGGCTTCATGTAGTCCAGTGTGACGCACAGCGTGTTCTGCACCCGAGCATAAATCACCGCAGCCTTCTCCTTGGTGAAAGGCACATTACCTGGATATTCGCAGACGAGCTTCCCACATTGGAGATTCCTGCAAAGGCATGGAGAGCAGAGGACTTCACACAAGCCACCTTCATCCTTCTGTTCCTCTCCGTCGGTCGCACTGAGGGCTTGGAGAACAGATCCCAAACAGCCGATTTGCAGCACACGGACATGGCATGCTTATGTCTGCCATGGGCCTTTCTCTCATCTGCCTCACAGCCCACACACCCTGGGACAGCGCGCTCCTTCCCGGTGGTGAGGGCAACACGTCCGTGCTCCCGTCCTGCCCTGCAGTGCAGCCGGGCTCCCTGCTGTCACGGACCTAGCCAGAGGCCCCTGGCGTTCCTACAGCACTTACTTCCATGCACAGCTGTGGTACCCGCTGTGATTGGAGCCGCAGTGTCCCATTCTGTCCCTTTGGCCATTAATTTCCTCGTAGCAGGCCAAGGGTCCGTTTTTGGCCCCTGCAAACACATACCATCACTCACAGACTGGCAAAAGGCCTCTCTCTCCACCTCAGGGCTGGACATCACTGCTGGGGCCACCTGATGATGCTGAGGGCTGCCTGCTCTCACAGGCACTGCGTGCCGTGGCCGTGCAGGAGCCTGGACACAGCGCTCTCCCCGCCGTGCTCCCAACAGCCTGCTGCTGCTGTATAGTGCTGCAGCTGCCAACCAGCCTCACCACAGCCTGCCTGTCAGCTCTGTGGTACAAGACTGAAGTCAAGAGACTTCCCAACACACGTTTTCCTCCACGCTTGCTGCCTGTTTTTGCCTGCACACAGGCTGGGCTGCCAGGGTCTCCTATTTCGATGATTCTTGTCCACAGCCTTACATTTCGTGCACAACAAACAGCCCCCCCCCAGCAACCTGTTGCCCTTACCTTTGCCGAAGATCTCCTGACACTGCTTGTCAGCTGTCTGGCAAACTCCTCTGTAGCAAAAGGCGGTGTTCCTGCTGCAGGGATGCCCGTCCATCACCCACTGGTTGGGCGTGCACTCCCCAGAGGTGCCGTTGCAATATTCCTTCAGCTCACACTCGTCCTCGGGGCTGGTTCTACACAACGTGCCACTTTTCACAAACTAGTGGAAAGAGGCAGAACAAGAGGAGCTTTGCATAGCACATGCACTCACAGACAACAGAACAGATTTCCTAGTGCAAAGCAAATATTGGCTTTACAGTTTAGATCAGGATTGGGAAAAATCTACCCACACAATTTCAAAGCTCTCCACAAACCAGGTTTACCCCTGCAACATTAACACGTCTGTACACTTGACATATCCTTCATCTTAGTACTTCAGGAGAAGGCATGGTACCTGCTCCTTAAAAACACCTTCTTGACACAAAGGCACTTCACTGGCAACACTACATCACACAGCTCACTTCACTCACCCCTGTGCTCTCTCCGACCCCTCACATCAGCAGAACAGCCAGTACTTGCAGCTGGAGATGCAGCCACTTTTCCCCACCGAGTCCCATTACGCATGCTCTGCACATGTGAAGGCTATTCCTGAGCGTGCCCACTGCTGCTGCACAGCTTACCTTGCACTTCCAGCAGCACGGTCCTGACAGGCACTGCACCCCTTTCCTCCTTTTGCACCCCACAGTACAACACAGATCGCGCCGGCACTCCTGGAGGTACCAGCACAGGCAGTCAGGAGAGCTCACACCTCTCCTGCGGGTACAGGAGCTCGGCAGAGCTCGGGCTTCCCCTCAGCAGCAGCCGTCTGCAGCCTCCTGATGAGGCATGAGATTCACACCCCTCTTTGGAGAGCTCTTCCCCGGGGGGTGCGGGACTTGGCTCTTTCCTGCTGTACCGAGGCTCACAACTAACCTCTGCTGACCCGCAGTCACAAGCCTCTCCTGGCTCCACCACTTTATTGCCACACACAGGAGCTTTATACGACACGTCCATCGTTGGCCTGTTCAACAGACACTGCCCTTCTCCAGTGGCAAGAAAACGCTGAAAGTCTCTTATGCTGCAGCTGCTGAAGGCTTTGGTGCCAGCCGAGTGCCTGTAAGCCAGAGGACAAGGCTGGCGCCCACATGGGCGGCACGGACAGAGCACCTGGGGCTTCACCCTGCAAACCCCGGGCACGCTGCGAGGACGGGGAGCCTTACACCGCACTGGGCTGCATTATGCAGGCGGCTCCCGCGCAGTGACAGCTCCCGGGGTCGTCATACACCATCCCCAGGCTGAGCCCCAGCAGCTGGGCCACGACAACCGAGAACGCCTCCAGTGTCATAGCGCTTCGGTACTGCGAGGGCAACAAGGGCAGACCTCAGAGCGCTGTCCTTGCAGCAAACTCACGCTCTGCCTCGGGGCTCCAGTGGGCTGTGAGGCACTGACAGCCCTGGGGTCCCTGCTCCATCGCCCCAGGGGCTCCATGCCCACCGGAGCAGCACCTGCTGCCAGCGTTCCTCGCCCTTTGGGTAGGCGTGGGCCCACCTGGAGGCACAGCTCAGCACCGTGCCAACACACGGGAGGCTAGGGGTACAAACAGGCTGCGTACCAAGGCAACCCCTCCAGCATGGTTCTTGAGACACAGCTTCTTCGCAGAAGATGCCACCACGGAAGGGGACTGCTCCCTGTAACTGAGGAACAGGGCAGACTGAGCCCTACACATGCTGCTCATGTGTATGCTCATGCTGCTGTATCGACACCATCCTACTCCTCATTCCCATGCCAGCTAACACAGCCATCCCCTTCTTACACGAATAAGAACGTTATGTCCTGTAGCCGCAAAACACGATGTATGTTTTTCCACTGCAAAAATCTCTGCAGCAACTCCTCAGCATCTCCTGTGGTAGGAATTTTGTTCTTTTCTGTCCAAAACTCCAGTGAAGAGAGTACTATCGTCAGATTGAGGCGTGTAAACATCTGGAAGCAGACAGACACCACGGCTGGTCCAGAGCCCAGCTGCTCAACAGTTTCCCACGTGCTTTTCCATACCACTGCAACACATTTGCCACGCACAACCAAAAGCAACTCACGCTGTTCACGTAGCTGAAAAGCTGGACTATCTTGGCTGTCACGGCACCCTTGTCTGCTCCCATGTAGTCATACTGAAAGACAACAGACACAAGAGCATCTGAGTGCACTGTGCGAGGCAGCAGGACCAGCTCTCCAGGGCTCACTGCAGCTCCTGTCATAACATATTATTATCCATGCCCAAGGGAGTTAGTTTCCATTTCATGGAGACTGTCAAGCCCCATGCACACTTCCCTTGATGTTCTGTGAAGCTCTGAAATTGTTGCAGTTTTTTCCTAGAGAAAACAATTTATGATAGAGAGGATGCAAAGACTCACCAGAGCTTTGTCCAAAACTGCATGCATTTCCAGATATCGTGGGGATCTGTGGACAGCTTCCTTGCCCTTAGGGAAATACAAACCCAAAACAAACCACAGCAAACTAAACAGCAACAAAAATACCCCCATAAAGTACCAGAGCGACTACCCTCTGCAATTTGTATCAACTTGCGGAAGAGACATTTAGTTCCACACTCAATTAATGGGCTCCACAACGATTTGGAGCTGTAGCACAAACAGTACCAAACTTCTAGGAAAACATTCCTTCCATAATCCACAACACAATAACATCAGCCACAGATCCAGGCTGTATTCACAGCAACAGAAGTTTGCAGAACTCCTTGCAGCTGCAAGGAAGCCCCATCCCACTCACCCGGGCTGAGCCTGCGCTGCCATCAGACCCCCGTCCTGACCTGGTCCTTAGCACCGGTGAGTCACGAAGCCCTTTAGCATTGGATGTACCAAATACACACAGGAACAAAAACTACTGCACAAACTGAGGCACCCTTCAGCTAAAGATTTCACAAGCCTACTGCTACAACTGCACCAAAACCCCACGGCCTCGAGGTGTACTCACTGCTGCTCCTTCCCACGGCTCCGGTGACACCTCTGCAGCCCAGGCAAGGGAGCTGTTTTCTGCAAGCAGCTGCGTCTCTACATTTTCATTCCGCATTTGATAAATGAGGTGCTGATACCCACCTGCAGCCTCCAAAGGTCTGATCCCATAGCTGGTATTTGCGAGCTGCAGGACCCCGCTGCAAAGCAAAGGCGCAAGTGGCAGGAATGGCTCCTCCGCCAGCCCACCACCACTGATACCAACAGAGCCTGGTGCTCTTGCTAGTGCCTGTGCTGCAGGGCAAAGGCAGCCCAGGGCTTACCTCAGTCCAGAGCAAGTGCTAAGTGCCACGAGCGATCCTGGGAAACCCTCCACGTAGCCTTCGTAGAAGCAGTCGCGCTGGAAGGAGTAAAGCCGCGTCTGCAGCGTGGTGCCTCCTTCCTCGAGACCTGGAGCATGTGGCAGCGTGCAAGGCGCCAGACCTTGCTGCTACCTGTGCCATGGTCCCTGTCCCTACAGAGGACGGGCTCCCGGTGGGAGCACGCAGCGCACATGGGAGAAGCACGGCACTGCGGGCTCCCCTGGGAGCAGACACCTGCACTGACCACTGCTTGGTCTTCATCCCTTCATCAGCTCCTCACTGTCCCTGGGAACTCGTGATGGCTGCAGCGGGGTGTGAGCTGATGCACACCCTCACCAGGGCTGCCCGGAGTGGATCAGTGCCCGAGGCGAGCAAGAGGTCTACAGAGCATCCCTGCAGAAGGAAACCTCACCGCACGCTTCTTCCCAAAATCGCGGGGCATATCGTACCTCGACACGCGCAAGCTCGGATTTCGCCAGCCCCCCTCGGCCGTCCGTATAAATCCGGAGATCCTCTGGCAAGAACACTCTGCGCACAGAGCACAGACGGAGCCCTGGGGTCCCCGCTCGGCGCCCCGCAGCGCCCCGCGGCCGTGCCCCCACTCACTGCTGCCGCAGGCGCACGGTGCGGGGGGTGCCCGCGATGGGGATGCTGTAGGCGCGGGCGCGCTGCGGGGCTCGGCGGCGGGGCTGCGCCGGGGACCGGGGCTGCCCGGGCACCGCTCCCCCGGGGCCGAGGCCCCGCGCCGGCAGCCCCAGCGCCACCACCAGCCCCAGCGCCACCACCAGCCCCAGCGCCACCACCAGCCCCAGCGCCGCCCGCATCGCCGCCGCCAACGGCCGCCGCCAACGGCCCCGAGAGAGGCGCGGACGCGCGGCTGCCCCCAGCGCCTTTATTTTATTGCCCGCGGCGCCCGCCCCGGCACGGCCCCCGCTCCGAGGGAGGCTCCGGCCCCGGCTCCGACTCCGTCCCCGCTTCGCTGCCGCTCTCCTCGGTGGTGGAGCTGCGGGGGAGCGCAGGGGGGCGGCTCAGCCCCGGCCCCGCTGGGCTCCGCACCGCCCGCCGGGCGCGGGGCTGTCTCACCTCTCCCAGCCGGGCAGGCTGCCGGCCTCCGACCTGGGGGCGCGGGGCGGGCGTGAGGGCGCCGGGCACCCGCTGCTGGCTGCGCCCCGCGGGCCCCAGAAACGCACGCTTCCCCGGAACGCGCGCCCACCCGCTCCCCGCATGCAGGTGTGAGCCCTGCCGGAGGCCCCGGTACTTGGGGAGAGCGAGGTCAGGCGGGGACCCGCCGCCACGTTGCAGAGGTAACCCCCGAGGAGCATGCCTGCACCCCTCTGGGAAGCGTGCAAGTGCTTGGAGGGACGGGAGGAGGACAATGCGCTCCATGTCCTGACCCAACCCTGCTCCCCCCTGCTCCCCGCGTGCCCATGCTCTCTCCCACCTGCTCTTCTCCTTCACATCTGGACAAAATGCATCCACAAACCCCTCGCTGCCACAAACCCCTGCCTATCTCCCCCACCCAGAACGGGGGACTCGCAGTAACCAACATTAACTTACGCATCACTTTGCGATCTGTTCCTCGCACAGCGTCTCATCAGCTGGGTCCACTTCTTAATCAGGATGATGCAGCAAATAAGGATGGGGATGAGAATGCAGAGGACCAGCAGCAGCCAATTTTTCAGCGTGCCCTTAGGAAAGCTTTTTGTGACAGTATCTAGGGAGAGAACCACACGCACAACTCCGGGTAAGGGCCAGGCGATGCCAAGGGCGTCTGCTCTGTCACAAGACCGACGAGGCTGTTTCTGGGACCATGGGGGCAGCCACTGCCCCCGGTAAAACCGCTGGGCACCCAGAGCTGCTGCGCAGGACTCACCGTCATGGCCCCGCAGCTGCTGCCCGCTGTCGATGCTGCCGCCTATCGAAGATCCCCAAGTCTTGCACTGGGGCGGGTTCCAGCCCGGGCTGCAGTGGCAGTTCTTTTTGTTATTGCACACCTTCAAACACCAGGGTGGGAAGAAAACATTCCCCACCTGTAAAAACTTGTACTAAGGAGCACTGCTAAGCTTTCACTCGCACCGTTTTCCTACCCACTCCTCACACGCAGACCAGTGCAAGCCCCATGCTGCGGTCATAGCCAGACACTAGTGCCACTTGGCACTGCTGCTGGACACCCCTGACTGGGCTTCCCCTGTGTCCTGCTCCACTGCTCCCCAGGCTGCCTCTCACCTTGCACAAGTACACTGGTCATTTCCAACACTATTTCAATTATGTGCAGTTAAATCCTCTTTAGGTACTCCTCTTCCAGTTTTCTGCTAATCTAGACAAGCAAATACTCCACCTTCCCTCATCTCATTTATATTTGGTCTTGGAACGGAAAGTACATTAGGTATTCTCACTTATTTTCTCCCACAGTTGCTGCATAACAATTTTGGAGGACGAGTCTTAGCCCAAAACACAGGTTTAGCCAAGTCCCAAGCAAGCCACTGTAGGCACATGAGAAGATCCTCTCTCTCTTCTTCAGCAATATCAATCAACATGACAAGACCACCCTAACAGCACTGTTACTTACTCCATGCCCATGGCATTTAGTCTTCACATTGCAGTCATACTTCAGGACTGAATGTGGGTGGCATGTGCCATTCACACAAACCTGAAAGTCCAAAAGGAAAAAATTCTGCTGGATACTTTCCCATCACTCTTTGTCATGCTAGCCATTACTCTAAAAAAGATTCCTAGGTTCAAACAATGATCAGTAAGTCAATGGCACATGTAATAATTACCAAAAATGTAAGTACAAACCACCTTTAAATTATACTGCAAAGTGGCAACTATTTCTAGAACTGTTGCAGTTGTGATAATTGTATGTCATTTCCACGCTCTCAAAACATTTCTTACCTTTCTAGGACCACATTTTGTACCATCTTTAACCAGGAGAGGATCTTGCACTGTCGGTCCGCGCATAAAATCAAAAGACACACACAGATGTTCTTGCACTTGAGCATAAATGATGGCACCCTTAACTTTTGTGAAGGGAATATGATTCGGGTATGTACATACTAGCTTTCCACATCCCAGATTCCTAAAAAATTCATTAGCACAGTAAATTAAAAGAGTGGGCACAGCATCTGATTGACCACAATGCTGGAGGCACTGAGGTGCACAATTCAGGGAGGGAGATTTAAATGAAATAAGCACACAAGCCCACCGGCTGCTTGCACAGTTGGGTGGTCGATGAAGTTGCTTCTCAACCCCCTGCAAGTCTCCAGTGCCCCCCCCACGCCTCGAGCTATGCCACGGGTAAACATTTGTCATGCCCACCATGGAGCGCTCTGCTCACCCCTACGTGTCCCTTATCCATCAGGACAAAGACCTGCCCAGCATCACCGTCTCTTTGAAGAGCGGCTAGAGCCAATAGTGGAAGAAAAGGCAGCCATGCAGGAGAAAACCCTACTGACGAAGCTTCTGACAGATTTTTACACTTTGCATCAACAGTAAAGGGAAGCACAAATTAAACGTGTTCTCAGTTAAACACTTCCCTCTCCCTTGAAACCTACAGCCAAGAGCAGGGCTGGTACCCATCCTTTGGGTGATTACCACAGTGGCCAAACCTATCCTGCTGGCTGTTGACTTCTTCATAACAAGCCAAAGGAGCATTTTTGGCACCTGGAAGTTTGGAAATAATACTGATTATAACTGAGGGTAATACAGATTAGAATATGGCTTTAACATTTATCAGTTCTTGTATCTGATGGAGTAAAATGTGGCTACATCACTATCTGCCCACGTTCAAGTTGCAGGACAGACCTTGCAGACAATGGAATTGCTGGAAAAGTCCCAGAGACTGTCCACAAAATCTGGGTATTTCTGTGGCTTGTTCTCTGCCCAGATGTATGGCTGGCTGTGTGTCAACATTCAGCCTGAAATCCTCACGTAAACCATCACCCTCCTATGGCCCATTCCTTTTCCCTCGCCACAAGCGCAGGAAACCCAGCACTAAGCATACTGCATTTGAGTCTGCACTGGCATTCCCAGTCCTTGCTGACGAAAGCAGAGCCGCCCCGCTACCTGTCCCGTAGAGCCTCCGGCACTGCAGGTCAGCAGACTGGCAGCGTCCCTTGTAGCAGTACCCGGTGCCGTGCTCGCAGTCGTGCCCATCCTGCACGTAGAAATCGGGGGGGCAGGACGCGGAGGACCCGTTGCAGTACTCAGCCAGGTCGCACTGCACGTCGGCGGGAGGGCGACACAGCGAGTTTTTCGCTTTAAACTGGTGAGAGAGGCAGAAATTGTTCCTCTCTCCATCCTCAGGCACCCATCGGTGCAAGGACCCTCTGCAACAGCTTCCCAGTGCCAGGACCACTGCTGGGCACTCAGCTCCCCGCACAGCCCATCCCCATCCCCTGGATGCTATCTTGTCCATACATTATATGCCAGGGAATGTGCTCATCTTGCTAAAGGCAAAAGGCAGCACCAATATTGTTAAGTTTTTTGGAGGTGACCATCAGCAAAACCAGTAAGCTGGCTTATAGTCCTACTACAGTAAATACTACATCTCCAGACCTCAAAAATGGCCTTAACTTCTGATAATTATGAACATGCCTTACCTGGCAATTTTCACAGCACCGTCCTGAGGAACACTTCACGCCCAGTTTGAGCTTGCACTGGGAAGTGCAGCATTTGTCCACCGCACATGCCTGCAAGCACACCATGAACCCTTCCCTGCTTCCCATCTCCTCACCTGCCAGACAACCACTTGCCCTGGCCCCCATCCCCCTAACAAACAGCACGCCTCGGGGGCCCCAAGGGAAGAGGACAGCTGCACATCCATGCATGGCCACAGAGGTGCATTATGAACCCCCGGACCACCTCCAGTCCACGTTTGGGGCTGTTCCTGAGGGCGGGGGACACCCCAGCCCCCTGCTGCCCGGCACTCACCGCCACGGAGCCGCAGTCGCACTGCTCGCCGTGCTCTATCACACCGTTGCCGCAGACAGCCGCCCTGGAGAGCGGGCCCCTCTGGACAACCCTGATGAAAGGGCACTCTGGATTCTGCTTGAGGAAGTTCTCAAAGTCTTCAACGCTGCAGCTGCTGAAGGATTTTGCCCCACTGACACGTCTAAAACAAAGGATTATCCCTACTTGTGTACGTGCCAACACATCCACCACCGTTCCATTTCTTAACATCTCTGTTCAGTTTGAGAACTTGCTCGTGGGTGAGCACGAGGCAGGACAAGCAGTCCCCAGGGGCCTTTCAGCTCGTTGGCAAACCTGCCTTTAACATGTGCTATTAGTAAGGATGAGAAGCATTCGGAAATATCTTGCTTTTGGAAAGAAAAGCTTTGCTTTTCGATGTAACCATCAAATCGCTATTTATTCTTTTTTTCCTTTCCCAGAGCAAGAACAGCAGATATCTCTGTGTTACTCTGCTATTTGTGATAGGAGGGCACCCACGTCCGAGGCACACCGTGCCATCCTCCTCACAACGCCCTGTGTCTCTGGCAGGTGAAGGCCGCAAAGGGCCGCGAGGAACTCACAGCGCCTCCGAGTCCATGACGCAGATGTGCCCGGGGCAGCGGCAGCCCCTGTTGTTGTCGTAGCTCATGCCCAAGCTGCGGGCCAGCATCTGGGCCAGGAGGACGGAGAACGACTCCAGGGTCACGCTGCGCTGGTACTGGGGGGGCAGAGCCGGGCACTGGTGGCGGCACTGCCCCACAGGCACCCAGCCCCACCCCAGGGCCACGGTGCCAGCTCGGTCCCGGCCACAGGCCTCGTACCACGGCCACTGCACCCGAAGCATCCCTCTGACACGCCTTGTCTGGAATGGTCGCACCCACGTAGGAAGCTCGGTCCCGGTACCTAAAACGCAAGAGCTCTCTCTGGCCTTCAAGCCTCAGCGGCTCCGGGTCAAGGCCCCCAGGCCACGCTGGGCAGGGGGAGCTCTTGTTTGGTCCTCACTGCATCCCCACCTCACTTCCACAAGAAGCATCTAAGCCCTAGCAAAGTCTAGAGTTCCAAAGTACATGAATTTTACAGCTCACTACTGTCTGCTCTGAAATAATAACGACCCTCTATTCTTACAGCAGTAGATAGGGCACTTCGTAGGGCCGCAGAGCAGCGCTGGTCATCTTCCACTTCAGCAACTGCATCAACACTTCTTCTCCATTCAACCCTGTCTGAAATTTATTCTTGTCCATCCAGACCTCCATGGAGGACAGGGTAATGGTCATGTTAAGAGAACTGAACATCTGGAAAGTAAACAGGGGAAATGGCTACTCACATATGTTTCATTTCATGCCCTATTTAAATGCTTATTCTTATTAGTAGCCACATTGCCTAAGGAAAATAGGAGCAGTTGGCAACTGATCTACTGCTGTGTATGTGTATAATGAAAAAGGTATAGAGAATAAAGAAAAAAAAAGATAGAAATAGCAATGTGTCCAAAAGAGAAGAAAAAAGTGTTTATGAAGCAGGATCTAATAAATCCAAAGAAAACCTATCAATGAGTAAAGATATTAAATAATGAAACATGCAGAATGGACAAATTGTCCTTGTCTGCATTTTTGGGGTTACCAGGGATAATAGACTTCTTACAATTTTAAATCACTCATCCAAATGGATATGCTATGTACACAGGCAGGAAAAAAAAATCAGTCCCCTATGACAGACACAGGGAAAAAAAGCAGTGGTGGCTTCTGGCACATGCACACGTGCATGATCACCCCTCAGTGGAACACTATACTATAGGATAATATGGTATTGAAGTGATGTTAGGAATAGCTACTGATTTATTCTAGAGAAGCACTAAGTTAGAGCATGTGTTTGTGTTGGACAGCAAAGGATAAAACCTTACACTTTGCCACAGCTCCTAACCCTGTCTAGACAAGACCTAGGGAAACTTGGAGCTTCTGACAGGCTAAACTAAAAAATCAATAGATAAAAAGATGAGATTCAGTATTATCAAAAAGCACATTTAATTATTATCTTCTCAAAAATTAGACAAATCCTACCAATACCTAGCTGTTAGTAGGCTGAAATAAAAGCCCAAAATTTCTATTGCAGTATTTAAAGAATAGTTAAAACTTACACTGCTGAGAGAGCTGATGATCTGAACTATCTTCTGCGTCACAACGTATTTGTCTGCACCCAGGTAGTTGTACTGAAATATGACATGAGGTTGTGCCTAGATTATTGACGTGCCAAAGCACACAGAGTTATCATGGCCTTTCACTGAGTGGCTTTTACCGACTGATGGACAGCCACAAGCTACAGCCCGCACAAAGCCACGCAAGACCACAAGGAAGACCATGGCAAAGCTCTGCAGCAGCTCTATCCAGAGCCAAGGAAATAAATACAAAACAGGAACTGACTGATGCAAACCTACCAAATTCCTTTCCAAAATTAAATGGAGCGCCAACTCTCTGTGGTGCTTTGACAGTAACTGGAAAAGAGAAAAAAAAAGTTCACCATTGTTAATTCATTTCTCCATTTGAGTCATGATATGTAAGAAAAGCTAACTTCTTTGACGGACCAAGAGACACCAGAACTGATGCTGACATCAGTGCCAGCAACAGGGCAGCAAGCACTCACTTCAAGAGCTGTGTGCGCTTTGTAGGAGACCTCCTGCACTGCCGGCCTGGCCCCGCTCTCGGCGCGGCTCTTTGCCAAGAGGAAATCTGCCATGCTCTCGTTGCTCATTTGATAAATGAAGTGCTCGAAGGCAGGTGAATTAACCAGAGGCTCGATCCCGTAGCTGGCATTCTCAAACTGCAGCAAGCCCCTGCGAGGGGTATGGCACCGCTGGGAACCCCGGCTCCCGGCAGGGGATGGGGAGGGCTGGGGAGCCGCGGGCACCGGCACGGCAGCGCAGGTGGCCCTGGTACCTGAGCCCAGAGCAGGTGCTGAGAGTCACCGCTGAGCCAGGGATGCCCTCGATGTACCCGCGGTAGTAGCAGTCACCCTAAACCACAGCAAAGCAAAGGGAGCCATAGAGGCAGCTCTGTCAGGCAACAGCACCATGAGGATTTTGTTCAATCTCACTTTGGCTCAAGTATCTACAAACAATCTCAAGTATCTACACACTATCCTAGTGTGAGGACAGGGCATTCTTATGACAAAGCACGGCCCTGTCCCACCCAGCTCTGCTGAAGGACAGGGGAAAGAAGGGAAGTACCGCTCCCCTGCAATAAGGGGTGACGTCTCCCCATATACTGAAGAGCAGGGCTACCCCGCAATTAATCCAACGTAAGAACAAAGCATTACCTTGATCTGGGGCGAATCATAGTACAAAGATCCCTTCTCATTGTATGTGTAAATTCTGAAATCATCAGGTAAAAAGAACCTAGAACATAAATACAGCAAAATCTGAAACACTGAAAACACCCTGAGGAGTGTTTACCTGGAGCTTCTCAAGCTCGCACTGGGTCCTGCAGCAGGCACTGCACACCGATGGTGCTGGGGCTTCTTGCAGGTCCAAAACCCGCTGCCACCTGCGGTCATGGGCACAAGCATCCCTCCAGCCCTGCTCCAGCCCCTTGCAGCCCCGCAGCACTTGGGTGCGTGGCACACAAACACGCATCCTCTGCAGGTGACCGGTACCGTCCCGTGCCAGCTGGGCCTCCGGTGGGACCGCACAAGCCAGCAGTGCTCAGACGGGGCAGCACCAGGGCACTTACTGCTGCTGGAGGTGAATGGTGTACGGCCTCCCCTCTATCGTGAGGACGTAGGACAGCGTGCCCTTGTGTGTGCAGAAGAGCAGAGAAAGGAAGAATTAGGAACAGTGGCTGCAGAAAAGCAAGCTCAGAGGGCAGTCTGCAAGTGCTGAGGACAACTGCAGGAGCTCAACAGATCTGTTCACACCCTCCCCTCCACACACACACACACACACTTCTGGGCAGGCAGAGCATCATTTCCCAAAACTGTCCCCGCAGCAGCCACACCATGACTGTTACACGCTATTTTCATGCACCAGTATGTCCACTTGCACACACAAGCACAAACATTAAATAATTTAATTGCGTAAGTACCGTCTCTCCAGCTGTTTTTGAGGGTAACCTCTGAGGAATTGTGATGTGCAAAGGTATTTGTGAGCCTAGAGAAACAATTTGGTTTTTAGTTATCATCACAGATGAATGCCGCCACAGTTGTGCCTGTCAGCCACAGCTGGAATTGTGTGTGTGTGAGAGGCACTTTTACAAACCGTGGGCTGGCACGGTCTCCGGCTGGAGAGGGCTAACAGCCCTGCTTTTTCTGCACACTTCTATAGAAAAAAACAAATGGATGTGCACGTACCAGTGCTGGATCCCAGCCCTGCTGGAGCCCAGGAGTATAAATACTGTACGATGGGAGCATGAGAGCGAGCCCCTGTTCAACCGACCCACCCAGCCCAACGTGCAACAGGAACAGAAATGGGGCTCGGGGAGCCCAGCCACACGCCGCTGGCTGCCGTGCAATAAGCGTCCACTTCAGCAGGCCCCACAGCGCTCCTGCTCCGTCCGTGTGCCGCGCTCCACACGCAGCTGCCGACGCCGTGCCACTTCACGCGTGTGGCACGTCGGCAAAACCCAGGACCCCCGTGCTAGCGAGGAGGGGGGTACCCGGAGAAGTCCCCGAACCCCCAAAAGCTGGATTCCGCGTTTGTTGAAAAGAGCCCAGCAGACGAGCCCCCAGCCCTCCCCAGGGACCACCCCCACCACCACCCCCGAGCATCCCCGCCACGATGCCGGGAGGGACCATTCCCGGCCGGCCCGAGCCGCCTGCGGCCCCGGGCAGCACTCGGGCGGCTCCGGCCCCACCGGAGGGCTCCGGTCCCCCCGGGCGGCCCCGGCCCCACTCACGGATCGCGGCCAGCAGCGCGGCCAGCAGCGCCAGGCGCTGCCCCATGGCGCCCCGCCCGGTAACGGCCCCGCAGAGAGGCGCGGACGCGCGGCTGCTCCCAAGGCCGTTTATTGTTTTTAAAGGTTCGTTTATCGCCCGCCCCGCTCCGCGCTCGGCTCCGGCCCCGGCTCACCCCGCGCCGCCCCCGCGGCGGCCCCGCGCCTCCCGGCGGAGCAGCGGCAGCAGCGCGGCCGCGGCCAGCGCGGGCGGCAGGAGGCAGGCGGGGAGCAGCGGCCAGGTCCGCGCCGCGTCCCGCAGCGGCGGGGGCCCTGCCGGGGAGAGAAGGGAGCGCGGCTGCGGCGGCGGCGGCGGCGGCGGAGGGGCCGCGGAGCCGCCGTGGCGCCGGGCCCGGCCGCGGGACTCACCGCGCTCGGCCGGCCCCAGGCCGCTGTCGGCGCTGCCGCCCGGCGGGGAGCCCCTCCGGCGGCAGTCGGGCGGCTTCCAGCCCGGGTGGCAGCGGCAGCGCCGCTGGTTGTTGCACACCTGGGGAGAGGGGAGAGACAAAAGCTGTCCTCCTCGTTCGGGAGTCGGTTTTAGGACCAGTACGTCGAAAGGGTTGTTACTCGCGGTACCGGCTGACAGGGCCGGGATTTCGTACAGCATCAGCCTAAAACGTGTCTTCAGGCAGTTCCCACCCAAGTCCCAGCAAACCTTTACGCCCGAACACCCGCAGCAGTGCTGCTGCTACTTACGCCGTGGCCGTGGCACTCCACCTCGCTGTTGCAGTCAGCTCCGAGGACTGAATGGGGATGGCAGGTGTTGTTTATGCACACCTAGAAAAACACACGACAAAAAAAAAAAAACCCACGAAACAGTTCGTTGCTTTACCGTCGGAGTCTTCAGCTCATTGGCCTTGTGTCCCACACGGGATTGAAAATACGCTTCTTTAAAAAAAATATACAAATAAATAAATAAAGGTGCTTTTGAAAAGCTACGTTTACTACCTTAGGGTTATGTCTAATGCTTATATCACACCAGAAACTTAATGTGATGTCAGTGTATATTTACAGTGTTTACACTTACACTGCAAAGGAGCGAGTATTCCTAAAACCTTGTTAATGTTTAAAATTCCTATCTGACATCTTAGTTGCCTATAAAATGTTTTCTTACCTTTCCAGAGCCACACTTTGTACCTGGCGGAATGAGAAGAGGATCCAGCCTCGCTGGTACATTCAAATAATCCAAAGATATACATAAATGCTCTCGCACTTGGACATAAAGGACAGCGGCAGCATCAGTTGCAAATGGAGTGCTATACGGATATGTGCAGATTAACTTTCCACATCTGAGATTCCTGTAAAATTGATTTGCATGGGATGTATGTGTGTATCACATACACATGCTAAACGGTGAAACAACAGCACCATTAAACCACACAAGAGAAGTACGGAGTGCTGCAGGATAAGAAAAAATAAGCAGGACTGGGAAAGTCCAAGGATGATCTGTGCTAGGAGGAGAGACGCTCCATTACCAATGAGGAGAAAACACATGTAACTATTTATTGCTTCACAAATCTTCTGTCAGTTGGAGTCTCGACACTGTCCTCTTCTGTACAGTCCAAAATAAATACTCATTTTTAGGGGAGCAGCTGCCCTTCCCTTGCAACCTACCTCCACGTACAGGCCCTATAGCCTTGTCTGGGGTGGAACCCGCAGTGTCCAAATCTGTCTCGCTGACTGTTGAGTTCCTCATAACATGCCACAGGAGCACTTTTTGAACCTACAAGTTTAGTTTATAATCAATATTAGTGCTGAAGGAACACGAAGCAACATATTATGGTACCTAAAAATTTTCATACTGTGCACAGCAGAACACGCATGCTCTTCGCTATTTAGAGAAAATGTTTGGTTTTTTCTCTAATCAGTCCTCAGAAGCATGTAATGGGCTAATAGTAAATTGGCTTGCTGATGAAGTTCACTTACCAACCATCAGACCTGAGTCTAACAACTAACCACAAAACCTCACCTCCACAGAAACCAGGCTATAAAAAGCCATAATGAAACCCACCTGAGTTTGGTGTTTTAGAGAGCAAAGACACAAACCAACTTTGCTAGCACCATAGCTGCCTTCTCAAGCAGGGCAGCAGTGCCAGCGACAGCAGAGCCGCCCCGCTACCTGTCCCGTAGAGCCTCCGGCACTGCAGGTCAGCAGACTGGCAGCGTCCCTTGTAGCAGTACCCGGTGCCGTGCTCGCAGTCGTGCCCATCCTGCACGTAGAAATCGGGGGGGCAGGACGCGGAGGACCCGTTGCAGTACTCGGCCAGGTCACACTGCACGTCGGCGGGAGGGCGACACAGCGAGTTTTTCGCTTTAAACTGGTGAGAGAGGCAGAAATTGTTCCTCTCTCCATCCTCAGGCACCCATCGGTGCAAGGACCCTCTGCAACAGCTCCCCAGTGCCAGGACTGCTGCTGGGCACTCAGGTAACCACGCGTGCCCTCCCTCCCCCCCATCCCCATCCCATGACAGTCTTCCCCCAATAATTTCCTTCCTTGGGGTTTAGGGAGCTGAGCTGGAAAGCTCCACCCCAGGAACTGCAATTGCACAGCAGAAGAGTTTGTCCCCATCCTTAAGCATGGAAACACAATATTTCTCCAAAAAATTACGATGGCCTTGTGATGATTACAAGAACGTGACTTACCTGACATCCATCACAGCACAATCCAGAGGAACATTTCACTCCTGGCTTAAACCGACACGTTTTAGTACAGCATTTATCCTTCAAGCATGCCTGAGAACACATCACAAAACCACATCATTCTGCACTTTTGTTCCCCCTGAGCTTTTCACTGTCCAGGGTCCTCCCCTTCCTTCTTATCCCCAAAATGTTATACTCGGGCAGTAGCCAGCACGATAGAGTGGGCAAAGCTGCCGTCAGATCGATGCCAGCGCAGGAGCTAACGGCAGACACAAGTCCTTGGGCTGGCACCTACTTCAGCTGTGCCCTGCGTCTCCATGGCTCACTGCTCCGAATGGACAAGCAGTACGAAATCACACATTTAGCCACAGCTACTGCAGCGCTCACCGCTGCGGAGCCGCAGTCGCACTGCTCGCCACGCTCCACCACGCCGTTGCCGCAGACGGCGGCTTGCCGGTAGGACAACCCGGCCAGGCGGGGCCTGTCGAAGAGGCAGTCCCCTGCGTCGCGCTCGAGGAAGTTCTCAAAGTCTCCAACGCTGCAGCTGCTAAAAGATTTTGCCCCGCCGACGTGTCTAAAACAAATGATTATCCCTACTTGTGTACGTGCCAACACATCCACCGCTGTTCTGTTTGAGAATGCCCTGTGCCTCTGGCAGGTGAAGGCCGCAAAGGGCCGCGAGGAACTCACAGCGCCTCCGAGTCCATGACGCAGATGTGCCCGGGGCAGCGGCAGCCCCTGTTGTTGTCGTAGCTCATGCCCAAGCTGCGGGCCAGCATCTGGGCCAGGAGGACGGAGAACGACTCCAGGGTCACGCTGCGCTGGTACTGGGGGGGCAGAGCCAGGCACTGGTGGTGGAGCTGCCCCATAGGCACCCAGCCCCACCCCAGGGCCACGGTGCCAGCTCGGTCCCGGCCACAGGCCTCGTACCACGGCCACTGCACCTGCAGCATCCCTCCGACACGCCTTGCCCGGAACGGTCGCACCAGCAAAGGAAGCTTGGTCCCGGTACCTGAAACACAGGAGCTCTCTCCGGCGGCAGGTCGCAGCCCCTGGCCCCGTGGTCCCCCCACTGCCCACCAGTGCCCCCGCCATCACGGGGGTTGGCTGAGCTCCGCCACGCACCACCAGTCCCTGGGGAAATTTTAGTCTTACACAAAGAGGCAGGCGATGTCATACGACCGCAGGGCGAGGTATGACTGCTGCCGCTCCAAAAATCTCTGCAGAAGTTCATCGGCTTCCCCTGCTGTCGAGATTTTATTCTCCTCTATCCAGAACTCCAGGGAGGACAGAACAATGGTCACGTTCAGAGGATTAAATATCTGAAAACGTGACAGATGAGATGGCTGCTCACACACCTTTCTTTCAGAGCACAATTACATCTGTACATGCAACAAATGACAGGAAAAGATGGACAGTAGCTGTTGGCAGTCATGGAATGACATCTGTATGACAAAATAGAATGAACTAAACTCGAAAATAAAACAATGTCCCAAGAGGCACGTGAACAAAGCCTAATAACTTGATAAAAATGTTTTAGTTTTTCTGTTAGGTAGCTTATCATCATACGCACAAATCAGGCCAAGGACAGTTCTTAAAAGTGTGTGTGTCGGACAGCGTGGAGGGGAAGAAAAAGCAAAACCTTTGTATTCACCCACTGGGGTTAAACCCTTTGCCAACCTTTTATCGAGTCTGGACCAGGAGGCAGAGAAGCTGGCGGCTCCTGCCAGGCTGTGCCTGACATCGCAACGCCAAGCATCACGAGCCAGGGCTGGAACTGCAGTTACGTAGCCTCCTCCCCGAACCAAAAGCAACTAGGAAATAGGTGACCGTTTCTAAAATCAGCCCCTCATCATTTTATTACAATACAAACCGGACTTTAAAACTTACATTGTTGACAAAATTGAAAATCTGGATTATCTTCCATGTTGCAACTTTCTTGTCTGAGCCCATATAATTGTACTGAAAAACAACACAAGCGCATAAGAATGGACAAGTTATTTCTCACAGCAAAGCAGGACAATGTTGAAAGGATTGCCAGCATACAGTCACGCAAATGTGAACTACCAATTTTCAATCTTTCTTTCCTGTAAAATCCACAGTACAAACACCTTTTCAAATGGAAAACCAAAAACGCATAGAAGTTGGCACCGTTCTTATGTTCATAGTAGTCAAGCAAATACAAGGAGAAGACGGCTGGCACCAACTTACCAAAGCTTTGTCCAAAACCGTGTACACCTCAAAGTACTTAGGAGACCGTGCTGCAGATAATGCTGGCTAAAAAAGAAAATATTGTGAAGCTATTTATTTTTGCATTCTAGCAATCTTATTTCTGAAACGTGCTATACAACAAAGTGTCCGTTCAAAAGCATTACTTGGATGCTGTCTTCATATTAGCACAAGGTAAGCAGCCGCTCTAACTTAGCCACTCCTCACTTTTTAAACAAGCCATTCTAGCTTAGCCATGCCTCTCATTAGGCACCAGGAGAGCGACGATCCACGCGACAGCTCAACACGAGCCCTTGCCTTCCTAAAATCCCCCACTCATCGCTGCCCATCCAGACCACATGTGGGACAAAGGTGCCCGCAGGAACAGCCCCCTCCCAGGCCGAGCAGACTTGAGCTTGGCCAGGAGACCAGAGGCAGCTCACTTCACCGTACACGATCTTCAGCACCATCTCCTGCGTTGCTGGCCTGGCCCCGCTCTCGGCACGGCTCTTTGCAAAGAGGAAGCCTGCAGTGTTCTCGTTGCTCATTTGATAAATGAAGTGCTCGAAGACGGGTGAATTAACCAGAGGCTCGATCCCATAGCTGGCATTCTCAAACTGCAGCAAGCCCCTGCGAGGGGCACGGCACCGCTGGGAACCTCGGCTCCCGGCAGGGGATGGGGAGGGCTGGGGAGCCGCGGGCACCGGCACGGCAGCACAGGCGGCCCTGGTACCTGAGCCCGGAGCAGGTGCTGAGAGTCACCGCCGAGCTGGGGACGCCCTCGATGTACCCGCGGTAGTAGCAGTCGCCCTAAACCACAGCAAAGCAAAGGGAGCCATAAAGTCCCAAGAACTGGTCACCCAAGCAGCTTAACTGCATGCACTGAGCAGCAGCTCTGCTCTGCGATACTTCAGGTTAAAAGAAAAAAAAAAAAAAACACCAGTCCAAACTCGCCTTGATATGGGTCAAATCAGATTTCAAAGACTCCATCTCATTAGACATATAAATCCTAAAATCATCCGGTATAAAGAGACTGCAAAAGAAAAGCATAAAGTTAAACACTAGAACTAGCGTGTCTTACCCAGAGCTTCTCAAGCTCGCACTGGGTCCTGCAGCAGGCACTGCACACCGATGGTGCTGGGGCTTCTTGCAGGTCCAAAACCCGCTGCCACCTGCGGTCATGGGCACAAGCATCCCTCCAGCCCTGCTCCAGCCCCTTGCAGCCCCGCAGCACTTGGGTGCGTGGCACACAAACGCGCATCCTCTGCAGGTGACCGGTACCGTCCCGTGCCAGCTGGGCCTCCGGTGGGACCGCACAAGCCAGCAGTGCTCAGACGGGGCAGCACCAGGGCACTTACTGCTGCTGGAGGTGAATGGTGTACGGCCTCCCCTCTATCGTGAGGACGTAGGACAGCGTGCCCTTGTGTGTGCAGAAGAGCAGAGAAAGGAAGAATTAGGAACAGTGGCTGCAGAAAAGCAAGCTCAGAGGGCAGTCTGCAAGTGCTGAGGACAACTGCAGGAGCTCAACAAGCAAATGCTCCTCACGAGGCAGGCTGAGCCTCTGTGGCCGCTGTTACAGCTGCCAGCACTCACCACCCCTGTCACCCCTCTGCAGCCGGGAGATCAGGGCCTCCTGCATATATGCCCACTCACACCTACACGTATGTATTTAGGAAATAACAGGGGTGCTCAAGTACCGACTCTCCTGTTGTGTTTGGGGGCAGTTGCAGTGGGACTGTGATTTGTGACAGTACTCGTGAGCCTGGAGAGAGAGAGAGAAAGAGATAGAGAGCGCTGTGCGAGGCATTACCGGCCGCAGCCCCGGGCACAGCCCTACCGCCCATGCTGGGGGCCCACGGGTGCCCGCAGGCAGACTCACGCAGCGCGGCCAGCAGCGCCGCCAGCAGCACCAGGCACGGCCCCATGCTGCAGCCTGGCTGGTAACAGCCCCGCACAGCAGCCCGGCTGCCAACGGCCCCACCAGTAACTGCCCCACGCTGCGGCCGTTGGGGACTGTTCCTGTACCAGGAAAGCAGGAGCAGACAAGAGCGCTTTTGTACAAAACTGGCATCTTTATTGCTCGTTTCTTACAAAGGGGTTCAGTAAAAGCCCTTTCATTGCACCCAAACACTACAAAACTGGCACGCGGCGCGGTCCCGGAGGCGCACAGAAACAGGCGACGTTGCTCCCAGTGCAACGTTTTAAATGAGAATGGGACATGTACAACATTTCCTGCTCCTTCAAACCTAATCAGGTGACAGGGATGAGTGTACACTTTAAAAAAGTCAGTAGTCATACTCAATATTTAATACATTTAAAATCTGAGCAATTTCCTTTCCATAGAACTGTTTCTAAAAACTGCACGTTCATTGCCCTAGACCTCCGCCCTGGAAGTATTGCTGACATGCACACTGAAGTATAAAAACTTAACTATTAGAAGGCACCATTTTCAGCATAGTTTTAGTTCACACATACAGCTTTAAATACAGTTAAGTACATCTTCCTCCAGGATTACTTTGTGACTTGGGTTCCCTCCTCTCAAACACACCCAGTGAACCTGGCCACTCGTGTCACGAGCTGCCTCGAGGGGCTCGGCCAGACATCGCCTTACAAACAGCAAAGCTAGGTACTTACAGACAGACAGCCCAAACTGAGTAGAATACAACAAGAAGTAGGAAGTGATTATCTTGGAACAAACAGAAGACCCCCACAAATAAGTCTGGTGATACCTTAGCTGACATTTTACATATTTTAATAGTGTTATAAATCTTAGTCTAAGTTTATGGGAAACCACAAGAGTTCAAGTATTTTATTACTGCAAATGCAAACACTATATATATATATATTTATATATGTATATACAAAGGAAAAGATTTTTTTTGGCAATATTATGGGGGATCTTTACAGAGCGCGTTTGTACTCAGTGGCTAGCACAAAGTGAGAAAGCCAAGCACACTTTTCAGTATTTTTTTCAGATCTTGCAAGTTTGTGCAATAGACTTCTACTCGTCACCACCATCATTCAGTTTCTACTTACAGCACAACTGTATCACAACTAACAGATCTCCTCTGCTCACACACCAAGTGCTAAACGCTCCTTTTCAGAAGCAGTATTAAAACCTGGTTTAGTCAGTGTTGCAGAAACTGATGGCAGTCCAATGTACTGCAAGTTAGCCTATACAAGCATCCTGACTGACATTAAAAGGGTTTGAAGATTAGGTGACAGAGTTGCATTAGTCAACAGGCTCCTGTCTAAAGTGCACGGAGAAGCTCAGGTGGTCTAAGCAGATACATATTTTTTGCTTCTCGGTGTTCTGCAGGGACTCCTTTGTAGTCTTTAGACCCAATTTAAAACCTAAGAATACTCCGTTTTTTTAAAAACAAAATATGGCCATGTCTTTTCGTACCTTTTTTTTCCTTGCCCATTCATGGTATTAGTGGAAGTTAGTGCAGGATTCTCATTTAGCAATTCACAATTACTAATTTAAAAACATTAAATTAAACTTAATGTTCATATAGTACAGCTTAGTGTCAGTCAGCATGAAATTAAGAATTTAAGTGCATTATTACACATCAATAAACATATATACATGCATAAACATGTTTACAATATATTTATCTTCCTCTGATAAAGTACACTGATACCTTATTCCGCCTGTGCCATTTATGTGTAAATGGGTAGCAGTTTCCAGTCCGTGCAAAATAAGTTTTAAATTAATCGGCCAGATTTCCTTGATTTGATACTAGTATGGGTTACTTTAATTCTTCACTGTACATTTGGAAATATGACAACAAATAATTTCATTATTAGGGCTCATCACAGAAATGGGGAAACGAAAAGCAACTCCTAAGTGCTGTACTTTAAAGATTAACTAACTGCAGACTGCTCCACTTCCAGCTGGGCAGCCCTGCTGCAGTTTACAAAGCCACAATACTCAGACAGATCTAAGAACAGGTTTGATGTTTTCAGTTCTTGTAGCTTTGGTAGAGGTATTTAGTTTAAAGTTTTACATTCCTTGCTTCAATATCTCATTTGCCTTATTCAAGGCTGCAGAAGGGAGGCTTTCTGGGATTACCATGGGCCACTCGATGCAAGACGGATAAATGCAATTTCAGCTTTGCTTCAGCGAACAGGTCAGCTCACGTGAAGGCCTCAGAGAGGCCAAAAGCTATTTGGGAGGCAAAGGTGCTGGTCGAGAAGGAAAATAATGTCCCTGAGGTAAACATTTTTGCTGTGATGGAAGAGGTCCCTGAGGTACACATTTCTGTTGCGGAGGAGGTGGCCTACAATGGGGACAGAGAAGCTGTTGTGAGTTCAGATGGCTACATCTAAAAACACACATAGTAAAGCTGCCCCTTCTTCCTCTTGCTTTGCACAAGTGTGCCCCAAGCTGATGGCAGAGGCTGCCCCCTTTCCAGCTACACTGCCTCTAGCACACCCAGCTCCCAGAGCTAAGGCTCATTTCAAACATCTCATGGTCAAACTCTTCTCTGAGTTTGTATTTCTTTTAGCCTGTATTCCTTCCTACAGTTTCAATTAACAATTTTTCCCAAAACAGTTTAAAGACCCCCACAAGTTTCTCACCAACACAAGCTATTTTAAAATACTCCCTCTCTTGATGCATTGTACTTACTGGATAAGTATATTTTACAGCACAGGCATTAAGACCTTAGAAATACAATTCAAAAGTAAAATGAAAAATAAAGGAAAAACTATTCAAAGTTAATTAAGAAATGATCCTGTACTTGGCGACAACGTTCACGAATCAGAGAGATGCCAGATTTTTGAGTAATTTCCTTTTAAACTATGGTCTCTGAGAGGCATTTTCTTCACCTGCATTCAGGGCTAATCTAGCCCCAGAAAAGCATTCTGAAACCTGTTAATCAAAATGTAGCTCTGACAATGTGTAAAATGAATGCTATGGGTAACAGCGCTTTAGTTCTGAAGCATGAAATGAATGAGAAAATTTTTTCAATAATAGGTCTGTTCTGCATGCATATAACACATGATGAAATACCCTAACACACAGACGAAGGCAATGACAAGCTATAACTACTACCAATTGTGCTGATGTATTTGCAATAACTCAAACCAACCTTGTTGGCAGCTTCTGTGGCTGTGGTGCCTGGTATTGTGGAGACGGGTAGTAGGACTGGTGGTAAGCCTGCTGAGGATGCTGGTTAACTGGGTAAGATGGCACAGGGAAGGTATTTGGTTCCATATCCTATGAAGGAAACATTACAAGAACAGTCACAGAGTTACAGTTCGGAAATTGAAGTATTTGTTTCATTATTTAGTTGACATTTAAGACCTCTTGCAAACAGATCTGGAGATGTCAGAGTTACTCTTTCCTTCCAAGAAGCTCAGTAGAAAGAAGCGACAGCATTCTGAAGAGTACTGCTTTCTGGAAAAAATAGAAGGGCTGATCTTGACTAGTGTTTGGTTTGTTTAGCAGCAGTGCTTTGACTGGTTATTGCACCCAGAGACAGAACAGGTCTGCAAAGGAGTGGGGCCAAGGAGGTGGGAAGGAATGCTCCACTCCCCAGGTGGGATGAGTGCTTCCAGTGTAAGGATGAGGGGGTAGCAGAGCAGGTAAACTGCCCACCAAGCCAAAACAATCCATAAGAGAAACCCATAGTGCTTGAATAGGGGAGAACAGAGGAGCTTTTCCACTGCTTGTAGGCAATAATACTTCTACTCCCTTCTTAGCACAGAGAAAACATGATTACAGAAATGAAAAAATAAAATAGCTTTGATGCTTCTGTTAGTGCAAAAATAATAAAAAACTGTCCTCATCTGTTACTTTAGAGACAAATAACAAATAAAGTAATGGAAAGTGGACCATCCCTACCATGGGTACACTTCTTGAAGAATAAGGCATGCCATGTGAAAAGCCTCTGGGTTGGTAGTCTCTTGGTTCTGTTTCTGTTCTAGGAGGTGGTGACTGAAGTGACCTGAAATGCAAGTGATATAAACCGTGTGAGCATATAAACTTGTTAGAATGACCAAGTAGGCTACGAATACAAGTGCTTCTTGCTAGATGGATTTACTGTATCTTAGCAAATATCAAACATCAGGAGGACAGCCACACATCTAAGAAACAACATAACCTTTTTTCTGTTTAGGATTATGACAGCTTTGCTTTGCCTCTGTACTAAACATAAGAACCAAAAAAAAAAAAACAAACCAAAAAAACTATTACCAAAAACATTGCAACAAACATAATGGTAAAAAGAAAAAAAACATATTGTGGGAACAGAAAAACATCAATCTTTCGTGTCATTGCCAAGGGCAAGCTACACGTGACACCTGATGCAGCAGTCTTTGCTTGACCACCTTGGGACTGGAATATGCCTACATATGTTGGTATTGGCTTGTGTAAAGAAATGTCTATGGACTACTTCAAAAGGGCAGAAGAGAAGGTAAGGAGGAGAATATACTTACGAATGACAGCGTGACATTAACCTTCTAAACCATCGTTTCAGCCTGTCTCTCCTTGCAAATGCCAGAGCAGCAGCTATAAGGAGTGGTAGGACCAGGAAAAAAAATACCAGTAGCCCATTCCTCAATGAGGTGTCTTTGTCTGATAGGGACAAAAGGATGAAGAGGAAAAAAGTATATAGCATTACCACCTCTCAATGCATTGCAGCATTTAGCAGGATTGGTTTTTTCAACTACCCTCCATTCTTCATGGAAGAAAAACCTAAAGAAACTATTAAGACTGCAATATGCCCAAATATTCTCTTTTCTGATCATCTTTTTTCAGCAATTCTCTGGTCACAGATGAA
Source organism: Cygnus olor (assembly GCF_009769625.2). Classification (NCBI taxonomy): domain Eukaryota; kingdom Metazoa; phylum Chordata; class Aves; order Anseriformes; family Anatidae; genus Cygnus; species Cygnus olor. The sequence continues at coordinate 5,309,670 of NC_049195.1, read as the reverse complement.
AAAAAAACATATACTTCATGATATGCTGGGCTATAACAGCATATTGCATTACAAAATTAATACCTAATTTCTTCCACTCCATCGCTGTGAACATTTTATGAGCTCATCTGAAAGATAGGAAAACAGAACTTCCTCCCTTTGATCCAATCCTACCATTGTTTGCTGTACACAAAGAGCTCAGGTTCTTAGCAATCTCTGCATTTTTATATATGGCAAATTTCTCCACAACAGGCTGTGATGTGATTCTCCAGTCTGTTATTACCTTAACACAGGATCTAGCTTCCCTCAAAAACCTCTACCATCTTATTAAAAATGGTCTTCAAGATCATTCTTCCAGTTCATACAGGGACTGTATCAATCCCTTCTTTATACATTCCACAAGGGCACTGCAAGTTTTCTCCAGCTTAAAGCTTGAATTTTGCTTCCTCTTTCATCTTCAAACTGTCAGTGAAAAAAGTCAGCTTTACAGCCTTTCAGTTTGCTCTTTCATGTACATGAATTGTGCTCCACTACCCCACTCTTCCCGTGCAAACAGATAGATATATCTTCTACATGCATAGATATATCTTCTTGCTATGTCAAATGTTGACCCAGTACCTCTTCCTGGAGGAAAAATTACATGAAATAACCACAAAATTCCCTCCCCAACCCATTTCTTCCCTCCAACAAAAAAAAAGAAAAGGTAAACTGAAAATCTACAAACAATATAGTGCCACAAACCTCTGTATCTCCCCGTTTCTGTATCGTGTACCCCTCTTCTATACCGTAAGATGCTTGGGGCAGGGACTACATTTGCATTTACTACCAAACGAAGCATGCTGTCTGCACTTAAATAACAAACGTTAATAAAATAGTGACTTGTCAACATGCATTGCCCTAGCCCACCTAGGCCAGATGTTAGTCTTGCAGGTGCACATGCAGCTACCTGCAGATACTAGAACAGGGCAGCTACTCATCTCTGCCGTCACTGCTAGAAGGAGCACGCCCTTGTGGAGATGCAGGTTCACATCCATGAATTTGAACCTGCATCCTCAGCCAAATTTCATGTTTTCTTTGGATCTAAAATTAGAAAGGGCCATTTTCCCAGCTTAGATACAGAGAAGTCCAAGATGATTTTGGTCCAAGTTGGCAGAAATCAGCTGAAGACAGTTAAAACAGACCAGTTTCTTTGAAGATCTCCAGCATCCCACAAGAAAGGCAGGCAACACCTTGAGCTCAAAACCCTAACTAGTATTGCTCGCAAATGAAACCTATTGGCTGCAAATGAAACCTGGTAAACAGCCAACCACCAGCACTTGACACCAGAATTTAGCTGCTTCAAAGCAGTCAGGCATTCTGCACACAGCCCAGCATCACCCCTAGCAAGACAGGCCCACAGCTCCAGAGTTGCCTTCACACTACTTGCCGTTGTAAGGAGGTCCACTGTCAAGACTTCCTCCGTAGCCTTTAGTCTCACAGTAAGGAGGGGCCCAGCCTGCTTCACAGTGACAATTCCTGTTGTTATTGCACACCTATATTTAAATAAAACACATACACAAATAAATAAAAATCAAAACAGAGGAAGAAGCCATCTATTACTCCATGTCCCCAGAGAAAATATCTTCTGGCTAAGAATAGTGAGAACACAAAGACAGCAAGGTGTCTTCAACTGCTACAGCCTATTTGGAAATTTTAAAAGAAAGTTACATGAAAAACTACTAACTGCACTCAGGAATTTCTCCTCCTAGGATACAGAGCAAAAGGTTATCATTATACATACACAGTGACAGAGTTGCTGGAATAACACAAATTGTTTTGAAAACTCACTGTGATAGGCATTTTAATATTCAGTTGAATACTCATTTTGCAAAGGTCTGCATAAAAAAATTGGTAACTTATGTTTCAGTATTTTTAAAAGCAGCATGCTGTAGCCGTGACTGTCTATTCCATCCCTTCCACATCACTCATCCTGGAGAACTTTAACCAGTAATTCCCAGGTCAATTCTAGATAGTCTTTGGCCAGGCCAGGCCAGGCCACGTGTCTTCAAGATTTCACATGATTGAGCAAGCACAGCATTGTTCAGGATGAGCTTCCAAAGATTAGCTGTCCCAACTGCCCTTTTTTTGTGAGATGCAGTTTCAAATTACATTAGCAATCCTGGAACTGGGAATTACTCCTGCCCAGCAAACAAATTATTACCTTAAAAGCTTTCACATATATATATATATATATATATATATATTTTGATACTGTTATACACTGTCTTGACCAGAGACATTTTAGAGAGAGTTTTATCAAAGTTAAACAAACAAAAAAAGTTACTATTCATCAATTTGAAACTTGCACGACTTACACAATTTTGGTACAATTTTTGTGGACCGTTAAAGGCACTTTTCTCATTGACAACACTAAAAAGCAGCTGTTAATAGGAAAACTCACCCTCAAGAACCCCAAGTGGTATTTTTAATCACTACACCTAGCGTTGTGATTACTTTATTCCTCATTAGTTAGTCCTTAAACAGAGAAGGGTAAGAGACTTCCAAGGTGAAAAGAAGACTAGCATATAAACGCTATTAAGTGATCACAGTTACAGTGTACCTTTTTCAAACTGTGACCTTTGGCAATAAGAACAGTCAGTTTAAATATTTGCATGGTCATTGGCTCTAAAAATCCAGCGTTCTCATAACTCATAACAAAGATGTCAGACAGCCTTGTACAGAAACACTGCTAGTTATATCAAAACTTACAGTCTTAGCATCCATTCTAAGTGGACTATTTGTAGGAGCAGAGGCTCCTGCACTACTTACCCCATGCCCGTGACACTGCCTTTCTACATCACAGTCATAGTTCAGGACAGAGGCACTCACACACTGGAAATGCCTACAGATCTAGGGGAGTTAAAGAGATGCACACAAGTGAAGCGTGATGGCTTTTCACTGACCTACCCCTTCTTCCTACTCCTTGCTCCCCAGGCTGCCTGCTTTACCTCCGATAGCTCTACTGCACATGGCTTTCAAGGCACTCTGTTCTCATGGACCGCAAAGCAAGTCTCGGACTCTTGTGTGCTAAACCTTAACTCCACAGGAACATCTCTACAAAAGGTTTCTCAGTATGGGGTCTGAATTGTCACTTGAAGGCTTTTGTCTGAATGTAAAGGATTAGCAGTGTGCAGTACGCGTATGTGGAATGCACATTCCTCTACTGGTGCTAAGCTTCTCAAGTCTATTTAGTTTAGGTCGATTTTAATTGAAAAATTTCTTAGAGGCATTTGTGCAAGCCTAGTTCTTCCTGCTCACTGATGGAGGAAGGATTCTGACTCTTAAAATACTTGTTTTCTTTTGCTTCCTCTACAAATGAGAGGGGTTTTAGATTTTTTTTTTCTGGACATGCACTGCAATACTAAGCAGTATGTGTACATAACGACTTACTCAGTTCTGCATTAACTATGTGAACCCCTCCCAAAAGAATAGTGGCCATATGTACCCATGAAACAATGCAGCTGAAAGTTTTATTCACATTAAAACCCCAAATTACTAGTAGTCACTTTGGACTTGTTAATTACCTTTCCAGTACCACATTTGGTGCCTTCATTCACCATTCCTGGATCAGGGACATCAGAGCCTAGCTGGAAATCTACACCCCAGCACGTGGTGCCTCTAATGGGAGTTTGGATAATGGCAGGCTTAATTCCAAAAACAGGCATAGTTTTCACATTTTCACATTGCAGCTTGCCACACATGGCATTCCTACAACATCAACATACAAATGCTGTAATGATGACACTAATTTATTCTGAGAAGACAACTAAAAGCAGATATGACCTTTTCTTTCTACTGGAAGACGCTACTTGAAAATAAAATTGAGGCAACCTGCCAAACAGAATTGAGCTGGGCCTCATTTCAGTGCTGGAAGAGTATGGATTTACCCATTCTTTCTGCAAGCTGCCAGGATCTTTACATAAAAGAAAACATGACCATTTCCTATTCTTTTTGCTGTATGTAAAGACTTCAGGATAAGAACAATCAATGATGGCAGATGTAGAACAAACTCTCCCTGCCATAGCCCCAAGTCTGAGTGCATGACACAAAGACACCCTGAGGCAACAGAACATTGCAAGCATAGGAATTGCAGCACAAGCACAAAAGCTTCAAAACCCAGCTACAGAAGAATTGCCTGAATATTCAAACCCATTTCAACTATTAAGGGCAAGAGTTAAAAGCCAGACAATCTAAAACAAAAGCCAGCAAAGCTTATGAATGCAGGGGTGGGGGCTGTGAGTTAGTTAAGTGCTACTAACAGCTTCAGAAGTTTCAGATCTTTTTCAGACCTTTTCTAAGCCACCTCCCTGTGGTTACTGAGTGATGCATGCATTGCTGATAAGGTTAGATTATGGCATAATGTCTCCCTCCCACAGTGAGCCTGCTGTAAAACCCCAAGTTAATACTGTGGCACCAAAATAAAGATTCTCAATGATACATTTAGGAATTTCTTGATGTGTCAGGCTCAACTCACCAGCTGGAACATTTCTTGTAGTCATGGCCATGGAAACCACAATTGCCAAATCTATCACCCTTGGAGTTCACTTCAGCAAAACAAATGTTCGGGGCAGCTTTGGCTTCTGAAAAAAACAGCCCATTCCGCCAGACAGAGGAACCAGGTTAAATAGAGACAGAAACATCTCACATCATCATGTTTCCATTCCCCAAACCAACTACCCTGCTATGCCTAATGCTTTCCATGCAACACAGATAGCTCAAGAGCTTGACCAAAACGATAGAGTGAAAATGTCAGCACCACAAGGTTCCAAGTTAAAAAAAAAAAGTCACTTATCAAATGGCATAATTGACTGGATGTTATTTCAAGTCCTATAAACCAGAAGCCACATTGTAATAGGAATGCTCAGAAAACTACTACTCAAATCACCAGCACAGCACTAATTGTAACAAAGAAAAAATGTGCGAAGGTAAAGCCATAAATACCACCATTACAAATCCTTTGCCAAAGCCATCTGGTCATTGTTACAGGAAAGCAATGAAACATTTAAATAAGCTCAGTGTTTTCTTTTAACTACATCTCCTAGAAAAACTGTAATATTGTGCTCTCTCTCACTTGAGCCAAAGATATCCTGACACTGTGCATCGTAGTACTGGCAAACACCATTGTAACAGTAGGCTTCCTCATTGTGGCACGGGTGACCATTCTGAACAGTGAAGTCTGGCTGGCAGAATTGGGATGTGCCGTTGCAGTACTCTGGTAGGTCACACTCATTGTTACTTGCCCGACACTCAGTTCCTCCAGGAAGGAGCTAAAAAGAGAGTTGGGGGGGAAAACTATCAGAAAATATAAACCTCACAGCAGCGAATGATGCACCCAACCCACTGTGTGCTCCCAACAAAAAGGGCATTGATCTGCAGCCCTCTGGGGGTGCTATAAACGTGCAGGACAATTCCCAGTACAGAGTGTGCTGCTCATCTCACAGATGCACTGGCTAAGTCTACACTCCTTTTCTAAACCCACTGAAGAACACTTCCAAATAATACATCTCAGTCTCTTACCTGGCAGTTTTTACAGCAGTCACCGTAAGCGCATGCAGCACCGGATCGGAGCCTACAAGTACCTGGTTCACAGCAAGGATCGCTTTCACATTCCTGAAAACAGAAGTTCTGTGAATGTCAGGAAATCACACCCTCAGCCAGTCACAGGCTGCTCTCCAGTGAGGGGCATGCAAGGCTACCCAGGCAGCATTTGTAAGACATGCAAGCTCCTAACCTTTGGCGAACCACAGTCACACTCCTCCCCTACATCTACCAGCCTGTTCCCACAGTATGGGACGCTATAGGTTTCATCAGGCTTGGGAACGTTGAGCAGGCAGCTTCCACCTTTGTTGAGAGTTAGCTTCTCGAAGTCTTCTGCACTGCAGCTGCTGAAGTTCCTTGATCCCCTGTACAGAGAACACGAGCATATCTTTACACCACGTCAATCCACAAGCACTCCCTCAGGTTGTAGAACAAGCATGATACTTGCTTTCCTGTGACTTGTAAGAACTAAGCATATACACAGGGAGTTTTGACAGTTTGGAATCGCCTCCCCTTTCCTCAGTTACTTACGATGCCCCAGAGCTCATAATGCAACTGCTTGCTCCACAGTGACAGACTCTTTCATCATCATGGTTCATCCCCAGGTTATGTCCCAGTTCGTGAGCCATAATCGATGCAAACATCTGTATACTGATTTTTCCAAACTGCACAAGAGCAAAACAAAGAAAGTTAGCGGACACTTGATATTGAGAAAGTCAGTGCTTACTTATGTGCCAAAAAGTCAATGCAGCTCATTAACGCTCTGTAATTTCACACAAGAGGGCAACCAACCAGCACTGTTCTGCAAAATGGCACAGCTGCAGATGTCAAGCAGACACCAACAGGGGACAGATTTGAGATGAATGCTCATAGCTCCCACATACTTCTACAACATGGGTGCTGAAAACATCAGCAGAGAAATCCTGTCCCTTCCTCATGAGCACTGCATGCTGAGGAGAGGGAAGGCTAATCAGAGGATGCAGAAGACAGTAGATACCTGGGTCACAACTCTTCAAGGAATTGCCAGAAACAGTGACCACATGAAAGCCCCCATTAAACCACTTCAGCTGTGGTGTTAAAGATTCTGCACTTCCAGGAAGACTTGTGGAGTGCAATTTATTTATTTTATCTTGTTCATACTCACAGCATTACTAAAGATATCTCACCACATTAATGCCTCCTGCGTGGCTCTTGGAGCACACTGTTCCAACATAGGCCATTCCAGCAGTGCCACCAAATCCCTTCTTCCTACAGTCAGTGAGAGAAAAAGAGAAAGATAATCTTCCCAACCATACAGACAACACAATACCATCTGTTAACAATACAGCCCATCCATACAGCCACTCAGTAGCTTCTGGGCACAAAACACTGGCTTTTCAGCTCTCATATGCTAGCAAATGGGAAGAACACTGCTACAAGAGCTACTAATTATTTTGGGTATAAAGGTACTACTTCAGCTTTACCTTTCTGTTCATTTTTTTTCTTTTAAATTAAGAGATTGCAGAGAGTCAGCCTCTCCCACATATTCCTTCTGAACATGAAAAGCTAAGTTCTCCACCCTTAAAATCATGTGTTTAAATTGGCCATTAACTGCCTTTCTACTATTGCCAAACATAGGTTCCTTTCCTTGCTGACTTCCTTTTCATTACTATCTTAGTTTGTTTCTACATAGATCTTAAAGCTTAATTGCAACGGACCACATTTTACTTCATACAAAACGATTTTTAAAAGCATTTTTTTCAGCCATCTTGCCCTCATAACCTGACCAGCAGTGCTCTGCCTCAGAGGAGAAGAGGCTCTGAGCTCCTGCTGCCCTGCAGGAAGGGGTGCTACTGCTTTGTGCAAGGGCAGATTGGGCAGCTGCCCCTGTGCAAAGCAGTGCTCTCGCCTCTGCCCTCCCTTGTACTTTGGGTAGTGACTTCCTAAGTACTGTGCTATCTGCAGGGGCAGGAAGTGCACGGGGGCACGCGTCCTGCAAATTCGGTGCTTGCTTCAGGCAGCAGGAATGGACAGATTAATGTCACACGGCAAAGCTCGAACTGCGCAGCTGGTTTCTGGATACCAACTGCAGAAACAGCTTTTACTCCGTGCGGATGCAATGCTCAGCACCAGGCTTATACTCACTTCCAAGCAAAAAAGTCCTACAAGTCTAAACAGTGTGCAATCCTGACAAAGGATTATCTGATTACAAGCTTTACACAATACAAAAATAAAACATTGCAGGAGATGTGGGACAAGAAAATAAATTTAGAAATGTATCTGTCAGAGAGGACACTGAGTTCAAGGTCCACAGAAACGTTAAAATCCTTAAGTTGACTTGGAGTGTTTTCCCATAAAACACAGCAGATTGCATTCAGTACTCTGCCAAAAGACAGCTACTTTTGATACTAGAGCAGAGCTAAGCCGACAGGAATAGAATAAGCTTCTTAAAAGTCAAAGGGAAGGGAACCTCAACTCACAGAACAAACTGGGCACTGTCATGTCTCCGTCGCAAAACAAGATTCTTCTCTCGCCACTGTACAAAATTTGCCAGCACATCACCAGCACCTCCGTCTGTACTAATGATGTTTTCGTACTTCCAGATCTCCAGGCCAACCAGTACAATGCGGATGTTCAACATTACGTACATCTGGGGAAGAAAATATAAAATAAAAAGGAGAAATATTTCTGAAGACCTTCAGATAAGAACAAGTGGTTTTGTGTTATGTATCCTACTGTGAGAACCTACTTTTTCCCCCCATATTTTTTCCACTTTTTTTTTTTTTTAATTCAGTACACCATTCATATCACCAGGATGCATTATCCCGGTAAGTTAAATTTTAATTAGCTACAGAATCAACGCTTAAATGCCACACTGGCCATACTACAAGGAAATCCAAGACACAAATAAAAAGTAGTCTAAATCCTGACAAATAACATCATCTGAAATAGTCAAGTTGAAAGACATGCTTTTTCCTCTAACCTAAAGGTTACATACACAAAGACAGCAATAATCTGTCCTGTCACTGTGTGTCACAGGTTACAACAGTTCCCTAAGTTAAATCTCAAGTATAACTGCAGATGAATTTAGGGGAGGAAAAAAGCTTTCATAGTGATGACCCATCGGAACAGGTTTAGTTCCTAGCTTGACAAAAACCTTTATTTCATTCTCTCCAAAGTGGTAAGAGAACAAACTCCAAGGTGGAAGTTTATAAACGTAAACACAGCTGAAAGGCTGTTGCATATGCTGTCATTCCTACTTAAGGTCAGCGTGTCTGTAACTTACACTATCAAGGAAGTTTGCCAGTTGCACCATGTGTTCTCTTACTTCTGTTTCACTTTTCCCAAAATCTTCAAACTGCAAGATAAATAAACTTGGTCATGAAAAGAAGATAAAGAAAAAACTCAGAAAAATGAATAGAACATTTTAAGACTAATAACAAAAATCATTCTTGCCAGGCTCCCAATCTCCTGCTTAAAAGACACAAAGTTGAACCCCTGCTTATCAAGATGATCATCAAGAAAACAGCATCTTCATTGCTGTTACTGAGCTGTTCAATATCCAAGAGAAGACAGGAAAGACAGTTTTTGCCATGTGTTTTCCTTCCATTATTAATTCCTTTGCTGATAGAAACTCTCCATGTCTGAGAGTTTACTGTTTTCTTGAGGAGTATCACATCGGACACGTTTATTCAGTTATACGTTAACGTTTTTGCATAACCTTGTCTAAAGTGTCATTGTCTTTCAACAGCCCATTCGGGAATAACGGAGACTGAGGGCTTTTCAAGTCATCTCCTTGGGAGAAGGAAGAGAAAGCAATACACAATCCCTACCTTTTCTTTATCCACGACTATGAATAGCTCCACATATCTTGTTTGATGTAGGACGGCTCTTTTTCTCTGGGGAAAAAGGTTTTGGATAATTTCAAGTTCATTAATTCAGGTGTAAGTAACAACAAGAAATATTATATTGTCATATCTCACTTGACACAACTAGTAGTTTAAGAGACACTCTGCCAAGTTGAAAACTAGCCAAAACCAAGAAGTGCAATCTAAAGCAATGACAATTTCTCTACAGCGTTTTACACTAAAATTGAGCTATACAAGGACTTACAGTGTTTCCTAAGCAGGGAACCTTTTTACTTTTCACACAGGTTTCTTTGGAAAGACAGTATGCATTTTTATAAAGGAGCAGAAATATACTAACAACCAAATGCTGCAGCCTCTTAGTACGTTTGATACTCCTGCTTTTCCTGCAACTGTGTTCCCATATAGCCAGTCTTTAAACAGCAAGGGGGACATTCACACCTAACTGTTATACTGATGGTTCGGAGAATGGACTGAACACAATATTCTGCTGGCTTATGATGCAATACTTTGATAATGAGCCTCTCCAATGATGGTACTGTTCCTGCCCTTAAAAGTCCCTGAAAGCTCTGTCAATGAATAACCTAGCTAGCCACTGAACTCTCACTGCTGTGTGGAGAAGCAGAAGAAAATTGCAACTGCTTTGTTGAGACAATTGCATTTTCCAGCAGAGTAGAAAACCCTCTGGATCAGAAACCTTTAGGTATGAGCTAAACCCCAGGAAATCCAATAAGCTGCTTCCATATTCTTAGCTGAACATTCACAAAACCCATTATAGGGGACTATGGAGAAAACAGTGGTGCACTTACTCGCAGCAGCTGAGTCATACTGGGATGGTGATTTTCCCCTGCACGTTCCCTTTCATGGCCTTCGGTGGTTACTCCGCACATTGTGGGCTCTTTCTTCACATTATCCAATGGGTATAAAATGTGTTTGGAGCCAGAGGACGAATCCATGGGATCAATCCCATAGGTGATGTTCCCTATGGTCACCAAACCCCTAAAATATAGTAGCGTGCAAGAAGTTCTTGCATTAAACACAGAATAGCTATGCAGATTTTTACAGTGAAAAAAAAAAGTTATTCTTTGGTAACTAAAGGAGTGACTATATCTCTGTCCTCTTTGTCCTTGCAAAACAGCACGCTTCACTTAAAGGCTGAACACAGCCTTTCACTGGAAAAGGCCTTCACAAATACAGCAAATTAAACATTTTCATCAGTTTGCAACGCCTGAGAAATTAAATCACATGCAGAAAAAACGTAGCTCCATTATTATCGCCACTTTTGTGTCTGACATGCTGCTGCATCGAACTGAAGTCCCAAAAGGTATGTAAATTAGCCCAACACAAAAAGAATTTTCAATCACATTCGAAGTGCATAAGCTAAAGTGCAATTCTATAAAATTTGCAGAATGGTATTCCACTTTACACTTTTGCACCGAGTATGGTTCTTCACAATGACCATCAATTCAAATAAGCCAAAAATTGTGTCAACAAATGGCTTTCTGTACTCTGATACAGAATTGCATTAACTTATTTAAAGCTGGTGGAAATATCTGTTAACTCTACCTGAACAAACAAGACTGCAGAAAGACTACATAAAGATATACACTATTGCAGCTCAGCCCCAGTCAATGAATTCCCATCTGGCTGAACAGTATTTAAAAACAGGAAGAATTTTTGTTTCAGGTTCAGTGAGCCGTGAGCCTCAAGTGACAACTGCAGCACAAAAGATGCGTTCTGCTACCTGAGCCCCGAGCAAGTGCTGACAGCAACAACAGAATCCAGGATCCCCTCCACGTATCCCTGGTAATGGCAGTGATCCTATGTGGGAAAACAAAGGCATATTACACGCATATTCCATGCATTTCTGCGCACCCAGTACGACCCCTGAGCACATAAATTGCCATGCCTGCCACTGACCCGCAGCAGCTGCAACTTGACAATATAATGTTTAAGGTCAAAGCTGCCACACACCTTTTACCTGTAGTCTACAGCTTCTAACTTGCCTCTGGCTCTACCACAGCATAACAGCATTTCCTTCTCCAGCATGCACCTAGACTTCATCACGTGCTTTGGTGCCACAAGGACCTCTACATGAGAAGCTAACCAAACTGTCAGATATATAGGGAGGTAGGGACCCAGTCCGAGTCCTATTCTGTGAAGAATACGCTCTTCACAACTCGATACAGCCAGTAGTTCATTAGATCTGAGTTTAACATCCCACTCGCCCACTCAGTCGTTCTACCTGAAGCCGGATTCCGAGCTGACACTGCTACCATGCAGCAATACTGACAAGCAGGGCTCAGAGGCATTATCTAGCGACTGGATTTCTTAGCTTGACACTAAGCCATCCTTTGCAGTTCTGTCCTCCACCCTGCCTCAAATATTTTGAGGCTAGCCCCTCCCTACTGATTTGGGCCAAATCATCATTCAGACTTTGAAAAAACAATTTTGGAGAATGTTTGGCCTGCATGTAGCCTCCCCCTAGCAAGAAAAGGGCCAACACTTGCTATCCTCGCCAAGGCACTGTGCTGCCTAAACTTCTCAAATGCACAGAACATCCCCCATCAGCCCCGAGGAGACACAATAGTTCCATTTTATCCTCTGTATTAGACATTTTGGAAACGTGAAAAGAGGGTAATACATGGCAAATACATTCAGTTTTCTCTGGCAAGTGCATTTTTGAATGTTACTATAAGGGTCAGGTAGATTACATCGCCTGTTCTTTCAGCACTGAATGCCGAAGCATGCAACAATCCTTCAGGGTCACCGTAACTTCCGTAACCTTGTGCAGAAAAAGCATTTTTCCTCTCAGTCACTTTTTTATAGGAAGTAAATAGTCAGTTCAGGTGCTCTATTTTCAAAAACAAAATCCTATGAATCATATATGACTAACACTTCACTCCTCTTACATATCGGCATCGTTCCTTTGAAAGGGAAGCCATTAGAAATGCTTTCATGCTTTTTGTATTGCAAAAGCTGCTATTTATTCTTATTCTACAGAAGTAATTAAATTTTCAAAGGCAACCTAGCAGGCAGCCTGCTTGTACAGAAGAAGAGCGCTGCAAACATTTTCAGTGGAATAACTCCAAGACTATGCATATAATGTCCCTCTCAAAGGTCCTCCGCCCCTTCCAGTAGCTCCCAAATGTCTGGACTAATGGCTAGACTGTCAACCCTTGAAACTTCTGAAGCGTCACTAATACAGCGTCTCATAAAACTGAAAAGATGGGTCAGCAGCTGACCAATCTGGAAGACCGCTGTGTGCAAAAGGAAAAGCTTTACATAGGCATCAGGTAACGCCCAGTTCTGCTCCATGTCTTCTGCTCTCCATAAGAAACGAGGCCTGTGTCCAGAAGTGGCACAAACACTGCACTGTGCTCTATGACAACACCACCACCACTCTGAAACAATGAGATATTTCCCAGCTAAGAAGAGTATTTCCTTTTTAGAGCGGAGCTGCTTTTACAGCAATCATCTCTGCATAAAACATGGGGCTATGACAAACTACAGGCCAGAATCTCATACAAAATCAAGGATTCTCTCTGGGAAAAGCATGGCTCATACATGGAATTAGAACTGGGCTCACTGAAAAAATACAATGATAATTATGTAATACACAACTCCCTCAGCATGTAGATGCTCGATGTTCAAGTCACCTTCCAGGAAAGGTATAAAAAGGAAGAAGTCCTACCTGGACATCTGGATATTCAGATTGCAACTTCCCCTCCTTACTATATGTATACACTGTGAAATCTTTGGGCAGCAGTTCTCTGTACGGAAAGAGAGTAGAAGAGAAAGAACACAAGAGGAATATCATGAAATAACTATGATGCTATAGCAGGTAGCAAGATAATCCTAATTAAGTGTCACAGGTACATAAATTGTAATTAAATGTATAATTCAAAAGGAAAAAAAAGACTAAGAACTTGTGCACTTCTACAGCAAAATCCAAGATATCAGAATGGTGGAACTGTTAATGAAACTGAATCACACACCTCACCCTGGGTAAGCAGAACAAGCATCAAAGTCTTTAGATGGTGCTAACAGCTCACTAGCTTCCACACAGAAGAAAAACAACACAGCACTCAGGCGGCTGCATATAACATCTCCTCCCCGGTTTTGGAAGAAAATGTATTGGGAAAGTCTCCTATGATTAAGACAGCCGGCCCATACTTGTAAATCCATAGATGCAAGTGTAGACAAATTTCTACGTTCCTGAGGGTCAGAAGTTTGGCAAATGGCCTTCTATGTTTAGACAGTTATCTCTCTTCTATTATGAAGGCAGTTTTACAAGGGAAACAGCCTGATATACGGTAACCTGCTGTTGCTCAAGTAGTACTTTAAAAATTAAAAGCAAGACAGACAACATCTATGTTCCCTGTAAGTTACAGATATTAAGAGCCGGGAGATGAAGTTAGCTTCCTCGTTTGTTAGTAGTCTTGTGCTACTGAGATGGGAAAAAAACTGAAACAATAAACAAAACCCAAAGGAAAGCAGAAATATTTACTTGAAATATAACTCAGTTTGTTTACTTTCAGATGTGAATGGAGAGTTATTCAGTGATTCCCCAGATCCCCTTTGAGCAAACTACTACTTCCTTCACTGCAAGAGGATCACCAGTGTCGCAGGAGCTCAACATTTCCGGCTGATAGCCAAGACAATGTGGCTCAACCCACTTTCACTGTCTTTCTCTGCAGATTTCTCAGAGTTAGTTTGTAACTGCCCTTCTCATAAAGAACCTCAGGAATCAAAACTAGCATGCTACCTGCCAACCTGTCATTTGGACACAGTTGGAATTTAATAATCAAGGAATTCATCACTTACTTGTTCTTTTCTAGATGAATTGTGTATTCTTTTCCCTCTATCTCAATAGCATACGACACCTTGTCCTGAACGTAAAAAAGAAAAAGTTGCATTTTACTAATGTTAATGAATAAAGTGTTCTTTGACAGCAACAAAAGTTTGGCAGAAACAGCCTCTGCAAGCTACTACTCTGGGTACAAGCATTCAGATCACTACTGACACCTTCCACAACTCAGGACTAGTCTGTCCTGTTAGCCTTCACAGATACAGCCTTAACAACAACGTTCCTACTGGAGATGCAACAAAATTTAAACTGCTTCCTTGAAGGACGTGGAGCTCTGCTGACCTCGGCTGCTCCTCTTGTGCTTCTGGCTGGTAGCACGATGCTGGTCAGGGGGCCACGCGTTTGTCGTGCTCCTGACTGATCTTGCTGCGCTGACAAGACTTTGCAATGAGAACCTGGCCTCAGCCATCAGAATTTGCTCTGGTTCCCAGACATCCAAAAGAATTGATGACTGCTGTGTCCATACATGTTCTCACCCAAGGCAGGGGGTTGAACTAGATGATCTTTAAAGGTTCCTTCCAACACAAACCACGCTGATTCTACATGGCATATCCACACGTGGAAACTGCCAGACACACAGATACTATACTTGTTAAATCTTGCCGGTTGCACCGGAGCAGAAATAAGCAGGGTGAGTGAGCCTGAAACCTATTTTCTAATCGTCCCTACCTCCAGAACCTGGCATCTTTTCCTGCGTAGCTGGGGAAAAGTCACATGAAGAAAGCTATTTCGAAATAGCTTTGTGGTTTTCACATTCCTTGTTTATAACAAGACTTTCACAGAAAAACTCTTAGTTACAGCTGGAAAAGGACAATTCTGTTTTACTATTGAACATTCACAGTGGGCTGGTACCTCCACAGCCTTGCCTTAGCCAAGTGCTATGCACAGCAACTAGGGTCCTTACATATTACGTGGGTAAGCTGAATTGCCTGATCACTACATTAAATATCACAGCAAGAGTACTAGTCAACGACAGCAATAAACTGCAAGGCATTTTTCTGAATATTATGTTCTGCCAAGGCTTATAAAATCTGTGACTAAAAACATTTGGTCTAATCCAAATACTTTGCAGCGTGCAGTCTTTAGTCATGTGATTACAGCAGAACAATACAGGCTGGAAAGTACCCCTGGAGGTGTCTAACCCAGCCCCCAGCTGGGTCAATACTGCCCAGTACCTGCACTGAGGAGACATCGGAGGCCTCTCGCCGTTCTCTTCCTAACCTCTGTGGGATTATAACTTCATAGGAGGACAACAGAGAAATTTCCTGGAAACCTAGAAAGCAAAAGAGAAATGCCACCAGATCAGTCCACCTAAAGAAACACAGCAGTCGGAAGGATAAGGCAGAAGGACGAAAAGCTCTTTCCCTTTGGCGAGGAGGAGGCAGGCAGACCCCTGGAGCTCAGTGCAGGTCCACGGCGCGGCACCAGGCAGACCCCGCCGCAGCCTTTGTGCGGCGCTGGCATCGCTTCCTGCCGCAGACTTGCGGGCTCTGCTTTTAAGAAGCAACACAGCACCACACCGCCGAGGCACCCACGCTTTCAGAGCTACATACCCCTGGAGCTACACGCCCAAACAGAAGAAGGCACAGGCCCGACGCACACAGGACAGCACAGAGCGCGGCTCAGAGCAAAGCTCTCGTGGGCTGCCCTGTGAAAGGCCGCACAACCAAGCTGAGCAGAACACTTTAAATTGAAAGCTTCACATTTCAATTACTCTCTTACAAGCATCTATCTCATGTTCCACCACTTTCCATTAGCAGAAATCAGAGCACGTCAAGCAGGTCAGCACAGAGATAACTCGCTCAAGGACAGAAAGAAAGACAGTGTCAAATCCAGGTCTCCTGAGCTGCAGAAACACACCAGCTGGGCTACGGAGCCTCTCCAGCTCGGCTCCCAGGGGCTCCCGCAGTTCCTGGGCTTCCTAACGCTGTGCTCGAGGCCAGCAGAGCTCAGCGTTACGCCCTCAGCCCTGCACACCCCTGACGAGCTGCTGACAAAAAGCCAGCACTGCTCATTGTGTTCTTAGAGAGCACTTAAGCACCTTATAAAAACAAGTGGGGCGAAACAAATGCATGCAAAAAAAGCCTTTTGCAGATTACTGTATAAATGATTTGCATATGCAACAGACAGATCACCTGACCGAGCAAAAACCAACCAAAAATCTACTGTCCTGCACGAGCCACCAGGTTTTCCAGCAACTGTTCCACATGGACGTGCAAACAGGAGCGAAGTGCACACCTAAGTTACTTTCCCAACCCGCAGACGCTGCCCCTGTGCCCGGCTGGGAGCCGCTCGCCGCCTGCCCCGCGGACGAGGAGCAGCCCTGGCTCACGGCCGCGGATCGGTGAGCTCAGCAGCACAGCGTGAGCCTTCCGAGCCGAAGGCAGGGGGAAGGGAACAGCCGCACTCCTCGCTGCTGCTCACCTCCAGATGCAGCCACCCCACGTCTTGGGGTGCTAAGTGGGTGTTTAACTTCTGAGATGCTCCAAAAGCTCTCAGACGGGGACCAGGGTACTGCACGCAGTTTTAAAACAGCGCCTTGGAGCATGGCCAGAAGCTGGCTGCTGCAGCAGCCTGCGTGTGCCTCCGAACCCCAGACTTGCTGGGCAGCACCTGAGAGCTCTGGGATGCTCAAGTGCCGGCAGCGATCCCATGTGAGGTGCAGGAACATCCCTGCCTTTCACACCCCATCCCTGCCGGCACCACAAGCTTACCGCACCAGCAGGAGGTTAAAGAGAAGACAGTAAAGTGTTCGTGCTTCTGGGGTGAGCCCCACACCCTCGCCCTCCTACAGCCTACTTTCCGTTACCTTTTCCCTTCTCAAGCTCAGCATCTCTCTGTGGACAAACACCCTCCAGCAGCCTGAGGCACAGACTGGGCTGATTTCATTTTTGCAAAGGATGCAGCCCTCTTTGGTGGAGCCTTGCACAAAAGCAGCATGCGAAGAAGCAGGTGAAAAGCAAAATTTACACCAAGACAGACCTGTTTTATCACAGTTAGCAACATTATCTGGAGATCCCTTAGCAGCCCGCAAATGCTTTTTACATCTCACACCAAGAGCGCAGCGTCACTTCGCAGCGACAGCCAGGCCTTGCACCGACACTGCCAGCGCAGCGAGGAACGCTACGCTTATCATCTCTGCGCCTTCCACCAGCATCCCAGTGAGGAAGCAAAAGCAGTTAGATGGCTTTCAATCTCTCATACGCTACGCTGCAAGTGCACACCTGCTTGGAGAACACAGATGTATTCGTTACTGTGCGCTGTTTGTAATACGGCATCTTTGTCACACAAGCATAGGCGGAGCTATATTGCTTCTCATGAAGTAACAGACACAGCACACATACGGCAGCAGGACTTTCGTTAACTTCTGTGATTATTGGAGAAGTGTGTAAAAAAATAATCAGAGACACTTCCTGAAAATAGCTCTTGAACTGTAGTTCAAAGGCTACAGAAAGTACAGTGGCAATACTTCCCTGGCCCGAGAACAGCCTAGGGAAGGGCTGCTTCCTTCCCCAAGATGAACCACCGAAGTACACTCTGGCAAGTCACCTCTCTACATCTGTCACTTCCAACCACACGTTTCGGTTCATATCCTGTCCCAGGCTCTCACATGTCGCTGCTCTGTGCTCGTTACTTTGCCACCGTGTTTATAGAAGTGGGGGACGAGACGCTGCGAGACTTTGAGAGGATCTCTCGGGACGCAGCCTACAGAAACGCCAGTGCCCCGCTCGTCCCCGCAGCGCTCAGAAAGCTGCACGCCTCCCCAAAAGCAACTTGGAAGCAGAACACAGAGGCGTGAATCATCACACAAAGCTCATGTAACGGGGAGGAACCTCGGGGAGGAACTTCTGGGAAGAGGGCAAGTCTGGGAGGCTGCGTCACAGAGAAGTGGCGGCGAAGGAGCATCGTTTTCAGTTCTCAGGATATTCTGACACTTCTCCCCAGCTTGCTGCTCTCCTTTCCTCACTTCACTACTGCCAGCTTGGGATTTGATTTCAGGTGCAATGCCTTATTCTTCCCTTCATTGTCCGTAAGATTCAGCAGAGGAAGGTGTGTTTGTCTCCTCCTGCTAGAACAAGCTCAAGTACAGGTGTCGGAAGGCAGCTCCTTGCTTCTAGTCCATCGGCGGAACTAAGGAGCACAGCAACGCTCCCGTTAGAAGCTTGAACTCAATGCAAATCCTTTTCCCTTTAACTTTCAGTTCTCCTCCCTCTTCTGGCAAAAACATCCTTTTTCTTCGCATGTTGTAGTACAGATTAGGTTGACGAGCCCACCTAGTTACAGGACAGACAAAAGTTTGCTTTGTGGGATTCTCATTAGGAGAAAACCTCCCTGCTCTGCTCTGTCTGAAAGCACACACTCCACCACTGGGGCCTCCCAGAACAAAAGCTTCCATTTTAGCAGTTATCTCCACCGCATTTACCCCTACTTTATACAAAATCATTTCCATGCTGACTGCCCCACTTAAGATTTCACTCATTAGTAAGCCTCAAGAGGAGCATCTGACTGGTTATTCAAAACTCAGATAGAAGGGACAAACACAACGAATCAGCAATTAAAACACGCAAAGAGAGCCCTGCCCCTAAATCCTCCTCCTACCCTCAAGGCTTGCTGCTGTGGGACTGGCTTTTTCTTAGAGAGGAGCACAAATCTTGACAGCTACTGCACACCACCGCAGCACCTGAGAACACACTTCTTATCGCTCACGCCTGGGCGTAACACTAGCTGAAATTATTTCCAAGCAGAGAAAAGCAATTGCATCCACAGTATTTATCTTGTCTCATTAAGGACTGCCTTAATTATCAGGAAGACATGAATCACCTTCCCCGCCCTGAATCCGCAGTAAGAATGCCATGCATGCTCCGCAGCATGTGGGAGCTTGAAAACCAGTGAAACAAATCAGCGCTGTTGTGGCTTTTCAGACACCGAGGGAAGCTGGTGGGGCATTTATTCCCCGACAGGTAAGATCGACGCTCGGAGGCCAAGCTGCACCTCCTGCCTCCCCGGACCTCACCATGCCTGCAGACCGCTGGCTCCGCTACAGACACACGGCCGCAGCCACCCACAGCGCACGGCCCAGCCCAGGCGTCGCCCGTCTTTACAGTATCTCCTTCCCCAGCCTTTCAGGTGCGATCAAATACATTCTCTTCAACGGAAGGGAAAAAAAGAAAAGTCAGGGAAGTTCAGACTGCAGCTTATTACACCACAGAATTCATTTCCCAACGCCAAGCTCACTCGGCAGGCGACCAGCTCGGGCCATGGGCAGCCGGGACGAGGAACCCACAAGCCCCCTCCTGCACCGAGGAGGAGGAGGAGGAGGAGGAGGAGGAGGAGACGGAGGAGACGGAGGAGAAGGCCGGGCCTTGTGGAGGCAAGCCTCCAAACCCATCCCACCTGCAGCACCTCCGGGCACTGCAGCGCTCCAAATGCCAGCAATGGCTGCATGGCCAGATTTCTGCTCAGCACCCCTTTCGGATCCCCTGCTGCTTTCAGCATCCCAAGTGCTGACAGAGAGCATCATTCTTTACAAGAAGCAAAACACTACAATTCCTCCGATCCTACCCAAATCTGTGTACAGCTTTCCATCAGCGAACATCGCAGAGAGGACTGCCAACGTAACCATACGCTTGTATTTGCCCGCTTCCATTTACTGAATCCCTGCGTGAGAGTGGAAGGTTTCCTACTGAGACAGGAAAAAACTTAGTTTCACACAGAAGTAAGGCAAAGCTGACATTTGCTTTGGATTTATCTGGTGCCTACATCCATCCTAGCAATTTTCAGCCATTTTACCGTAAAAGTAAAGGTGCGGTCATAACCGTATTAAACCTAGAGTATCGGTTAACAGCACTGAGCTTAAACATGTACACAACTAATACGAGATCGAATCAAAAGACGCACGTTGCTAACGCATTAAATATACAGACCGTGCTAACCATTGTGTTATAATTGATTACAACTAACAGATGAAGTCAACCGCACCATCATCTGACACTTACACAGAACACTGTTTGCGAGGAGGAGCACAGAGAGCTTCACGAAGCCTCCCAGCCCACCTTCCTGCCTCCCACCCGTGTCCCTGACGTCCGGCAGCTTTCCCTCGCCGGGGTTTCAGCCGTACGTCTACCCCCAGTGGAGGGGACGGGTCCCTCCCCTTCCATCTGGCTGCACGTCTGTTACATTTTCAGTTTGTTGTCGTTCTCCCCTCTCCTTTCCCCTACGGAAGTAAACCCCATTCTTTCAGCAATCCCTCGTGGAGCGTATTTCCGAGGGCTCCGGCCGTTCGGTGCGACCAGGCTCTCCAGTCACACTGCACCTATCCTAAAAAGGGATCCAAAACGGGACAGGGTGTGCCAGCGAGGCCTCACAAGTATCAAGCTTCAGACGTTTTGTGAAAGACTGCTTTGTGTGGTTGTCTGTCTCCACAGGTTTGTTCTTTTCCATAACAAGCAGCATGGGTGATTCACTGGCAGTTTAACCTACTCCAACACTCATTTCCCTCCCTGCCAACATGCTCCTGCACCCCACTCACATGTGCAGACAATTATTTCCACCCTGGAAGAACACTCTGCACCTGTCCTTCCAAAGCTGCATCTTACTGCCAGGTATTTCTCTCACATGCCCGCGTTACCTGCGCTGCTGATCCCTCCCTGAGGAGCTCAAATCCTTTCTGGGTATCGTTGCAGATTCAGCATGCATCCTCCGTATCCCATTATCAAAACCATAAAGGACTTTGCCGAGCAGCAACTGTCTGAGGAGAAAATTCTGTGGATGGGATTAAAACGTCCATCCGGAATGATATTCAACCGCTGATTACTTCTTCGGTGTAATTCTTCAACCCATCACATCCCGGGGAAGGCATGTTTATGTGCAGCTGACCTTCGCTCTAAGATGACAGCTGCAGGTAAGATTTATTCTTCAAATTACTAGAAGCAAGAAACTCCTTCACTTTCACTATGTAAATGTTATCCAAGTCCACTTAAAAATATTTAGAGCTTTACACAAAGCAGCAAGCTAACAAATCTACTGCAAAAAAAAAAAAAAAAAAAGGAACATTTCCTAGGAAGCCAGCAGTCCTGGTTCCTCTGACGCCTCAAAGACTAAAGAGCGCCTTGCACGTCCATGGTCGTGCTCCATCTCCAAAGCACCTGGAAGCATCAGGCGCGCCTTCCTTCTGCAGGGCATTCCTGCCTGGAACTTCTCTTCACATCTCCTCCCTCCCTTGCTCTAAGTTTTCAGACCATGCGGGTCTCCTTGCGTCACTGCCTTCTTAGAAGGCAGGAAAAGATGACCAACTATCATGGCAAGAGAAACAGTCATGCACTTGATTTATTGCTTACCTGAAATACTTTAAAACAGACAAGAATGGTCAATGTCATTTCTCCTGGTATTTTACTAGTGGTGTGGGAAGTTGACAATGATATTGAGCTCTTCTACAGCAGCGTTTCCAGCAATGTTCTCACCTCCCTCCTACCGAAACCCCGACCTATGCTGTAAGGGTTTCCCGTCTAGACTCTCGGTATTCCCTCTGCCCTTTCTAAAGCCACGCTCTAATTTGTCTGCAGGACAACAGCTACTCTCCTTCCGCAAAAAGGACCATCGGTCTTTTCCTCTGGTATTGCCACTAACATCCTCTCCAGCCTGGCCCCTCGTTTTACAGTGAGAAACGGAGCAAAGCCGCACTACCCGAGGGTGGGAGATGATTTACCCCTGCCCGGGAGCTCAGCCCTCTCACCGTGAGCACCAGGGCGGCGCTGGTTCCGAGGGCAGCGCCTTGCAGAGCCCGCTCACCTCCTCCACATCGCATCGGCTGCGGAGGTCGACTCTCTTCACACGGCTGAGGTTTGTGGGAACGCTTCTTTTTAGGGATGTCGCTATCTTTACATTTGGTCGCCAAAGGAAACCACGCAGTACGAATTCAATCACAGAACTCAGTAGAGTTGAGCAAATAAACTTTTTTTTTTTAATCTTAAGAAATGAGAATGCTCGAGACGTGCAAAAACTACAAAGTCATGTTTCAAACTTCCTTTTTCCACAAACAAAGCACTACAAGCTGCAACATTAGCTACACTGAAGTTTCTTTCCTCTTTTTATTCTTCACTCAAAGGAAATAACCACAAAAACCTCTTTAGTCTGCTGAATGATTGTCCCAGATCTGTTGAAATACGGGTGAGGCAGCGCTGTGTTTCTCATGAGCTGAACAAAAGAATTATCTTAAGCAAACATTGCATCTCCTCAGAAAATTCAAACCAAAGTGTTCAGACACTTTAAAAATTCCTTTAAAAACTGATAAAGTGCGGCTAGACCATCCTGATACATACGTTACACCAAGAATCAGAGAAGAGACAGGAGGCAGAAGGCAAAATCCCTACCTATGGCAATGCCAGATTGCTTTTTTATGGATTTATACAGGCAAATGCTGATGCCTCCCACAGACACAAACAGGAAGGGAAAATCTACAACATACACAGATCCCCTAAGGCTACACATCCCTATGCGATTACGTTCATTCAGGAATTTTCAATTAGCAGTTTCCGGTAACACCCCATTTCTGCCTCATATCCCTCTTCGCTGGGGAGCACCCAAAGCGCTTACTTTCCAACCCAAAAGCTGGAGGTGTCTGGAGGCACTGAAACAGGTGACAGGTTGCTTGCCGCTTGGTCATGCCCCGATCTGAGACAGCCAACGCCTAATATCTTTCAGGACCCGGCGTTATTAGCTGGGACACGCTGCCTGCACACCACCCGGGGCTCCAGTGACCTGCGTTTCCTCCCTCATCCTCGGGCAGGAACCGGAGCATTAACCCTCAGGACAGCGACCAGCCCATTGTACGCACACACGTCCAACCTCCAGGAGATGCGCCGTGAGCCTTTGCTCCTCGCGGTGCTCACACACTGCTCCACCTCCCCGACAAGCCTACAGCCACCCGTCAAAGTCGGGATTTTGTCTGGCGCACGGCTCACAACCACCGGTGACAACACGCCGGGCGCCAGGCAAGAAATTCACAGCTCAGAATCACGCAGGGAGCCTCCGCAGGAGCGTTACTTCTCAGCACGAAGCACCACTGTTAGCTTCAGGAAAGGGTCCTCGATTAGGAAGCCCTGAGTACGAAACTATCCGTTAACAGCAAACAGAACTTCAACGCAACGCACAGACGCCTTCCGTTGGAAGGCAACAATGGTAGGTGAGATGTGTCAGCCTGCCGCTCACACAGAACAGAACCGGCATCGTCAGCGCCCATAAAGACAGCGCCGCGTCGCTCACCGCCGTGCCCGCACCCTGTTGCGCTCGCGGTCCCACCACAGGACGCAGCCCCGGCCCCCTGCGAGACCCAGCGCAGACGCGGCCGCCCCGCTCACGCCGGGGCTCGGGGCCCTCGGGGGGGCCGCGGCTGCCCGAGCAGAGGGGACGGGACGGGGGCCCCGTCACCCCCGCACAGCGGGACCCCACCGGACGCCCTCCGGGCGGGGGGCGCCGCGGACGGCCCCGGGACCCGCTGCCCGCAGGAGCCCCGGGAGGGCCCCGCACAGCGCGGGGCCGGCAGCGGCCGCTCCTCCGGGAGGCCCGGACCTGGACACCGGGGCACGCTCGGCCGGACCCCGCCGCGCCCGAGGCCGCCGCCTCGCGCCCCTCGGCGCCGAGGCCCCGCTGCCCCCCGGGGCCGCCCCGCGACCCCCGGCGCCCTCCTCACCGCCCCCCCCGGAGCCCGGCCGCGGGAGGGGGGGGGGGGGGGGCCGGGCCGGGCCGGCGGGGGGAGGCCGCCCGCAGGAGCAGGCCCGGCCCGGCCCGGCCCCGCCGAGGGTCGCGGCTCCCCCGCACTCACCCGCGCGCAGCGGCCCCGCGGGCGCGGCCAGCAGCAGGAGGCAGAGGCAGCTCCGCGCCGCCCCGGCCATGGCGCCCCGCGTCCGCGTCGCCCCTCCCGGCCTGGCCGCTGGGTCCGGCCGCCGGCCGCGGGCTTATGGGGCCGGGCCGGGGCCTGCGCCGCGCCGCCCCCCGGGGCGGGGCCGCTCCGCCCGCCGCCGGCAGCACCACGGACAAGGGGCGGGCAGGGGGGGGCTCGCCCCGAGCCCAGGGGCAGCGCCTCGGGGGGGGGGGGGGCGAGGCGGGCACCAGTGCGAGGCGGCCGGGTACCGGCCCGGGGGTGCCCGCGGGTGGACGTGGGCGGCGGGAAGCCCCCAGCCGGCCGCCTGAAGGCACCGACGTGTCTGGGGGCTGCTCCCACAAAGACAACGGCGGGAGTAACTGCGGGCTCTGAGTAGTTCAGCCGATGGACGGCCCTGTGAGAAGTCACAGAAGCCTCGGGCAAAAACGCTTAGAAGCGTGCACTTGCACCTGCCCGCTTCCAGGGCAGAGGCAGGGCACCGACAAGTCGCACCGTGCCGCCCGTGGCTGCCGAAACTCCCGTCTGGCACCAGCCACCCCGGGGCCACACGCGCGGTCTGATCAAATGTCCGAGTCCCACGGGACGGGGGCTAAGCCTCAACCACGTGCAGCAACACCGCGGTTCGGAAAGAGCCCCGTTGTTTCAGGAGAAACACCCGAACACGTCCTCATTCAAAACAATTATTCTGCCGGCCTTTCCTTCCAAAAATCCTACGTTATGCATGTGAAGCACACGGAGATAAAACTTCACGTTAGCGTTCCACTACGTGATACCACAGGATACAGGTGAGTAAGGGAAATCAGCTGCTTCTGAATGAAACACGTCACAGACTTTACTGCCGTCCGCTCTGGGCGTCACATACTTTGCTTCAACCTGCCGCTGACAGCACACAGCAACATGTTAAACACCCATCCAAAACACCCCGCGAAGCACGGTGCCTTCCTCTGAGCGCAGATGGCATAAACAACATGTGACGTGTCAGTCACGTTAACTAACAGGTTACGGAGAGGCTATTGTGTAGTACTTACAGTACACTACACTACACACTGTGCAAGAGCCTACGTGAAGAAAACCCAGTCCCACTGACAACTTTTCATATACCGACCTTTTCTGGTCTTCTGAGTCTGGTAAATTAGTTTTTTTGTTTGTTTTTGAGCATCCACGTTGCTGCTGTTGAGCAAAACCGATGCAGCGAAATATCTCGCTGTAGATCCAGGGCCAGATTTGTGCCAAAGGCCACAGAGGTCTCATCAGCACAGACACAAACAACAGGCAACTGCACGAGCGCCATGGGAGGGCTGTCAGCGACACCCACACGCAGGTCCTCACACTTGTAGGGGTCTGACTGACATCTGCAGCATTTTAGAAACCGCTTTTGAGTACATGTAATGCAAAAGATGACATCGATAAACATCTAACAGGCCCAGCAACTGGTGCAAGTCTTCTCCTTCGCCTTAACTATGAGTTCTTGGAAGATGTTTGCAGGGGGTTACGCTGCTGTCACTGTGGTGAACAGTTAAAGAGAGCCCTCGGCATTCTGAAACTATACAGCCATTTTTCCCAGAGTAGTAGGAAGACGACCTGTGACTCGAGTTTCTTCCCCCAGATATCCTCCTGTTCCTGTTGGGAGGAGGAAACAACTCAACTTGAAGCCAGTTTTACTTATCCTAATGGACCACGCCACAGAGCTAGACAGGAAGCTGGCATGCTAAGTAATGTAATACCGCAGCGTGGGGCAGAAGATTGTATTCCAGCCTAATGTTAGAAGCAACTTTGTGTGGGACAGAGGTTATACGTTTCAACCCTTATAGAAGTTACACATAACTTCTGAGTCAGGTAATACCCAGTGCTTCACATAAGCTAGGCGTTACTCGAGATATATGAGGCTTCCCATGGATTATGATCTTATCATGGATCAAATACGGATATCACTGCGCACTATACAAATAACACACAAACATCAATCATCCCATAAATGAGTGGTTCCTGCCTGAGGGGCATGAGATTCCCAGGTCTACATTTAGCAAGAGCCATATCCATCTCCCTTGACTTCTCCTATTGCTTACCACCACCATTCCAGCTTTGCAGTAAAAGGAATTTAAGACAACACACCTCAAAGCCCCAAACCCCAGAAACAGATCAGAAAGGAGGCAAGAAGGCTAGGACAGCTTCTGAACAGATGTTTTGGGTCAAATGTGAGCCCGTCAGCTTTGGAAGGAAAAGCTCATCTGATCCGCCAGCGGAAATATCCCTGAAATTCATGAACAAGCAGAGCTATTGCTCAGCAGTGGTAGAAGATGTTCTTGGAAAAGAACCAGGTGAAACAACCCAATAAATCCTGGAACTGCTGCAATGTCTGAAGTCACAAATGAAACCTCAAAGGCAAGCACTCCTGCACAGACTGTATGACCAGAATAAGACAAGGAGAAGAACCACAGCACACAAGAACCTCAGAGATTACTCGATATTAAAATCAGGATGTTTAATCTTTCTGAAGGCCTGATTATGACAGATACTCTCTTAAACAGGGATTAAAGGCAGAATCGGGAAACATCTTAAAAAAGTGAACTTACTAAAAAAATTGTACACAAATAGAAACAAATTGTGCGTGCTGGACGTCTCACTTCCACAGGAAATTGGTAATGCAAGAGTAAGCCGTGCAATTTGACAGCCGAAATCATTAGCTGATTCAGCTGATGAGCCAAAAGGACATAAAACTAACTATTGACACCAAAGGTAAAGTAGTAACTAGCGTGAAAACAAAGTTTATGTGGTAGATGTTGAAAATAATCTCTCCCAATGCCTGGCTGAAGGAGGGGACTTTGGTGTTTTTCAAGAAAAAGCATCCCAACATCCTCCGTCAGAGCAGGAACACGCTGCTCTTGCAGCAGTTGACAGTGGGACTGCAAGACACCCGCCCCGCTTCTTAAAGAACGCAGCGGACAGGACAGCGAAACGCCAGAGACGGAACGACCAGCAAATAACTGGGGCCTGTGCATCCACCCTGCAGCGGTGAAGAAAGCCTACAAAAGGTATTTCCTCCTTTGCGTTTTGTCACCGTCAGTCCTCTTCGTGTGCCTTAAAGTATTTTACGGACCGGTCTCTAAAGGAAGCGGGGCTGGCAGCACAATGCGGCGCATCAGGGCGTAAATTGGTACATACGGATACCTGCGGTGGTCACTGAGACTTTGAGAGCCGGACAACGGCCGCCGCGGGCCTGCGCTGGGCGAGCCTTAGCTTCGGGCAGAGAGCAAGGGAGGGGAGAGGCTCCGGAACGAGCTCCCCGGACGAGGTCCGTCGTTCGCCAGCTACTTGCACGGTTCTCCGCGAGAAAGCCGCAGAACCGGCAAGGAGGAATTCTCAGAAATCCTCCCGCGGGGGGGGGGGGGGGGGGGGGCCGTCACCCGCCCCGTTCCAGGGAGCGACGGCCGCGGATCTCTGCCAGGCTGAGGGGCGCGAGCACCCCCCGCGCCTCCGAGCACGGGGCTCGGCGGCTCCGCGCGGCGGTGTTTTAACGGCAGGGTCAGGCGGGGCGCGCTCTGTGCCCAGCCTCAGCCCCGCTCCCACGTCCCGGGCACACACCGCGTGCTGCTCGTTATAACACCGTAAATACGGCGCGTTCGGGGCGCAGCCAGCACGGCGCCCGGCGCCCGCTCCCCCCGGCCCGCCGCCAGCCCCCACATCCCAGCCCAACCCAGCCGGCCCGGGGACCCACACCGTGCGGCACCCCCAGCGGTGCCCCTTTTAAGAGCCCCGGACGGCTGCTTATCCCGCCCCCCGCTCGTTGCCGATTGGCTGCCGCTCCCCGCTAACAGCCAATCGCCTCCTCATCCGGCGCGCACTTCCTCCTCGCCGCCCCGCAGCTCCCTTCTCCCCCTTCCTTCCGAGCTCCCATTGGCCACCGGCGGCTACTCCCCGCCTCCCGCCGTGCGGCGCCGCGCGCTCCCATTGGCTGCCGGCTAGCGCGGCGGCGGCGCGGCGCGGCCCGCGGCGTTTCCTAGCAGCGGGCGCCGCCATGTCGCCGCGGCGCGGCGGGCCGCTGGGCTACGCGCTGCTGTGCGGGCAGGCCGCGCTGCTGCTCGGCAACCTGCTGCTGCTGCACGGCGCCTCCCGCGCCGCGCCAAACAACGCCTCCGAGCCCGACGCGCCGGGGCCGGACCCGCCCGCCGCCGCCTGGGCCTACAGCGACCCGCAGGCGCCGCTCGTGCTCTGCACCTACCTGTGAGCGCCGCGCGGGGCGGGCCCCTCGGGGCGGGACGGGCCCCGTCAGGCCGGGTCCCGTCGGGCCGTGCCCCGCCGCCCCTGACGGCCCCGTCCCGCCCCGCAGCCCCGAGGAGTTCGTGGAGTGCGAGGAGCCCGTGGACCACGGCGGCAACGCCACGGCGCAGCAGGAGCTGGGGCACGGCTGCGTCAAGGTGAGCGGCGGCGGCACGGGGCCCGGTGCCGGGGGGGGCGGCCTCCGGCCCGGCTGAGGCCGAGGCTGAGGCGAGCCCCCCCCCCCGACCCCCCCAGTTCGGCGGGCAGGCGCACGGCGACGTGGACCACACGCGGGTGCAGTGCCGGGCGCTGGACGGCATCGAGTGCGCCGAGCCGCGGAGCTTCCTGCGCGGCAGCAAGCCCTGCATCAGGTAGGAGCCGGGGACGGCCTCCCCCCGCCGCCCGGCACGGCCCGGCACGGCCCGGCACGGCCCGGGCTGCAGTGTGCCCAGCACCCGCCGGGGGGAGCCGCGCCGCCGGCACCGGGGAGCAGCCGGGCCCTGACACCCCCCCCGCCCCCTGTCCCCCCCCCCCCCGCTGACCCACCTCTTGCCGCCGGTTGCAGGTACACCGGGCACTATTTTATAACCACTTTGCTCTACTCGTTTTTCCTGGGTTGCTTCGGAGTGGATCGCTTCTGCCTGGGCCACACGGGGACCGCCGTGGGGAAGCTGCTGACGCTCGGAGGCCTCGGGATCTGGTGGTTTGTGGATCTGATTCTCCTCATCACCGGAGGGCTGATGCCCAGCGATGGCAGCAACTGGTGCACCGTGTACTGACAGGAGCAAAGCTGGTTCCAAAGAAAACCACAGTGTCTCCACAGGACTGGGCATGGACGCTTCCACTTGCTGCATAGCATCAGAACAGACTTCTCGTGCGGGTTTCTGCCTTGCACAAGCGTGGATTTACAATGCTGTAACTTGATCTGCAGAACAATTATTCTTGTTAATTCCTCTGTACATACCTTGGACACAAAATTGTTCAGTATATATTTTGCTTGTTTACAATAATCTGGGCTTTTTTCCCCTCAACCGGTAACAGTTTAAGAACTCAGACCTTGCAAACACTGGCAATCAAATTAATTTTAATAAAGTCTGGGAAGAGCTGACTCCACTTATTTTTGATGCTAGTAGGGTACGTCCACACAGAGATGCAGGCCCCCATCCTGTGGTTGTGTGTGATGATTTAGCAAAGCTTTACAGTTGAAACCAAACAGTGTTATAGAGACTCTGTGGCAAAGTCATGAGCTCCAATTCTAATTGACTTGCTTAAGACCACGTGCGCTTGCTTCGTGTGAAGCTGGGTTAGATCTGGGGGAGACCGCACCCTTTTGGAGAACATCACTTTTCCTTCTTTCAGGCTGGAAAAGCCACAGTGCACCAAAAATAAATTCAGTATCACAAAATGAAGCACTTGTTTCCACTGATGTGGCTTCCCCTACTATGTCCACGTTCCAGAAATCTAGGACACTGCATCTACCCCAAAGTAGTACGTGTATTACTTTACAGTTACCTGGGTCTCCTGTCCCCTGCCCTTCACGGTTAAGGGCATCCTGCGTGGTGCTGCAGCTAAGTGCTGGCTCCAGGGACAGGCTGCAGAGCGTGAACAAGAGGGGAGCTGAGGTTAGGCTTGTAGGAACAGCTGGTTGAGAGGTGGACGTTAAAAGTCTGCGCAGTGGCAAAATAAAAGTGTTTGACGGCACAGAAAGGACTTGCAGTCTGTAAAACAATCTAAAATTCTGCCATGGAGCAGCCTCACGCCTTTCCACTGCGGGTGGATACTCACATTTGCTAAAACCCACGGCGGGTCGGTGGCAACCGTTTGCACTTTACAGTCACTCTGCCAAGCTCCACTTGCAGGCTCTGGTAACGTCCTCATAAAGCAGATCAGCTCGGCTCCCGTGGCGTTAGAGGTACTGCACACATTTATGCCTGTGACGACATTAGTCCCGATGAGTAAACTTGTGCCCCAGTTAATTGACAGCAAACGGACAAAACTGCCAAATACAAGCTTGGCCTCATTAGTGACAAGAGGCTCACTTCCACCCTGGAGCTGCAGGGGATGGCCAGGAGCCATCAGAGAGCTGGGAAGGGGTCAGGATCGCAGAAGGGTGAATCCTGCATCACGCATGTCCTCGTGCTAGTCAGCCCGCTGCCTGAAGCACTGCTTCAGCCACGGCACAGGGCGTGCGCGCTACCGAAATGAGCAGAAGCTTCAAGCAACCACACACACAAAAGAGGAAGCCCTACCAGATGCAGTTTGAAAACTTCACAAGTTGAACAAAAACGGGAAAAGGAAGCTGTTACAGTAAGTCTCACACAGACAGAACCAGCCACCAGAACCAGAACCGTATATGCAAAAGTCAATTAACATTTGACGTAAAACACAGCAGACGTATACTTGCCATTCTCACACATTTCTGCAAATTAAGCACCCTCCAGTTGTCTGCATTCAGCAAATTTCTGCCGGTGTTACTTCTGTCTTCAGTGGAACTGCGAAGGGGTTCAATTTGGCAGGGAATTGTGCCTGTTCTAGTTTTGGTTTGTGGGTTGTTGCAACAACTCCTTCTGTCTGGGGAATGGGATTTATATCCCATTTAGGTCACAAGTAATCTGAATTTGGCAGCTTTGAATAGGTCTCGGGGCTGTGGGGTGGGTGGGGGGAGCGTTCATTATAAAACTACCACATTCTTCAGACTAGTGGAACAACGGGGCTGGAAAGCCCATGGTGGGAAAAAAAATTAAGCTGCAAGCCAGAAAGAAAAAAATAATAATCCTGTGTGCAGAAGCCCATCATCATTAACATCTCCCCATGCTCTCAGCCCCGCAGCTGCCAACTAACAGCAGGGGCTCAGATTCCTTCCGTAGCCGAGGCCACTGCTGACTGCGCTGAGTGCCGAGGGTGTCGGCCATCAGGCCAACCCTTCCTCACGCCCTCATATTCAGAAAGGCAGCAGTCGTTGTGGCCGCCCTGCTGCCCGTGGATTCAGCCCTTCCAGGCCAGAATCTCAACATGCCATTTTTTTCTTCAATGCTAAGCTGAAGCTTCTCAAGCGTTCTCTGCTCTGCCTGAAGTTACGCTACAACTTGTTGAAACCTTTAAAAAAGGTTTCAAAGGGATGGAGTCATAAATATAAAGACAAAAAGGAGAAATAGATGTTGTAATATGGTAAATGCAAGCCCGGCCCTTATCTCATCCTGAAACGTGCGCAGGCCTCGGCCCAGTGGCCGTGATGCTGCGGCAGCTCCGCGTGCAGGCAGCTCAGAGCGGCTCCGCGCGGGCGGCCTGGGAGCCCCGAGCGCCGCGAGTGGAGTCCCCGCTGCCAGGCTCTGCTCTCACGGACAGAGCGGATGGAAAAGTAGAACGACAAACAAAATTTGCTTACTTGAGAGCTCATGGAAGCGTTTCGATTCCCACGTATTTCTATCCTGACTGAATTTTCCCTAGAAGGACAGAATGAAACGCGTTCCTGAAACCAACCGAAGCACAGCCAAAGCCACATCTCAGCGAAGACCGAGAACTCGCTGGTACTGCCCACAGGAAAAACAGCAGCAAATTGCATTGCTCGTGCTTTAAACGCTGCGGATCATTTTAAGACGAAAGTCTGAGTTACTCCTCTGAGAAGCGGTGCGTTCATGGTCTCAGTTAAACTCACCACAGCGTTCAGGCCAGCAGTGGGCACCAGTGCAGACAGAAGCGGCACAGGTTTGTGTCCGCAGCGAGCCCCACGGCTGTGCAGTATCTCGCGGAGCTGCCTCCCGCTCCTACCAGGCCTGGGCCGCTTGGACCAAGCCCACGAGGCGTCACTCCTCCGAGCTGCCAGTAACCACGAGCAGGAGCCGCAGTAAGCAGCCACTTCTCCGACCTTTCTCTGTGTAACCGCGAGGTCCTGCAAGGGACCGGAGGGTTCGCTCAGAGCAGGTTGCAGAGGAGGTGCCAGCACTTACCGCCAGCGTGCTCAGCCCCGTGACTTCGCCATCCCAGTGGAGCAGAGCCCAAAAACTACGGCAGCACCTCGCGTTCACACAGACGTCTGTCCCCGTTTTGGATGATGGCCCTTGCAGCAGCAGCTGGTTGAAGGCAGAATCGTGAAGTAATTCTGAATTACGCTTTCACAACAAGACCAGCTTATTCCAGGCACAACTAGGGTTGGAATAGGAGTTGCTTGGATGACCTTAAGGCCACAAATGTACCCGCAACATTGCATTTGTTAATGTTAATTCAATAACAAACCTGTGGCGCAAGAGGAAGAAAGAGTTACTGGAAGAAACATGAATTTAATTTCCCAGTGACAGTAAGTTTGAAATCCCAGCCTCAAGGTTGTGCTTCCCCAGTGTTTACTTAAAGCAGGGAGCAAAGCTTTAGAAAAGTAAGGATTCCTCTGGTAAATGACAAGATTCTCTGGCCTGAGGTGCATCACAGAAACCCTGCGGTCTTCAGACGGCACAAACCCAGCACATGGGTGCAGGCGAGGCCATGGCACCAGCCGGTTCTGGGCGAGGTGTTCAGGTGCCCCCGCACCCTGCGCTTGCTGCAGCCCACCAGGACCCCCCCGGGGCCATGGCAGGGCCGGGTGGCCTGGGGACAGCCCCCCCAGGCAGCTCAGCACCCACATGGCGAGGGTCTGGGGGATTTTGTAGCTGAGAGGGAGCAAATAAACACAGCCTGACGAGGCACACCGAAGACAGGCATCTCCCGTGCGCATCGAACGTTTAGCGCCAGGTTTCTGAAACAAGTCGGAGCACGGCCGTGGGCGTCACAACGGCAGCCGGTGCGCTGAGCGCTTCGGCAAGTTGGGCCCTGCCTGCTCGTTGTCCACCTCGAGTGGCAAACGCAGCCCGCAGAGCTCCAGTGGCTTCCCACGAGGCTCGCCAGTGCTCCCTCCGGGTGAAACGCCAGAGTCCCCGCACACTCGAACCCACCTGCACTGAGTTCACGGATGCCCTGGATTTTCCACATAAAAGTATCATTCTGGTGTTTAAATAATATTATGTGGTGGGTACTGATATTTTTTAAATTGCTCTGAAATTAAAAGGGCTTCCCAGCATTTTTTGGGGGGGAAAAAAATGTTCAGTTATTATCTTCACTTAACAAAAGGATACAGAAATTTCCATTTTGTTAGCTGCTACAGTGTGCTACATTGCATGAGGAATAAGGTCTGACTTTACTCTCCTATAAAGTGAGTTCCACTACTTTTAATTTCCATTGTGCATAGGGCTGACGGAAAAAATGTCAAAGCAAATCTGGGTGGAGGAAATTCTCTTCTTGTAGAACATCTCTCATTGTAAATGAAAGAGTAAGACCTACTATGCCCTGCTAAGATTACATTCAGATGACTGTGCTGTGATTTCTTCATTCTCAGTCCATCAATGTCAGCAGTAGAGGCAACAAAAACATACGCTGGATGCACTGCAATGAAATAGAAAAGGAACCGAGAGGAATTAGATATGGGCAAAAGACAGGCAGTAAAGAGAGAGATTTAAATTCGCCAAGGGACAGCCTGAGTTTGCAGACTGCAGCAGGGTAGTGGTCTTATTAGCAATGTGACTTCTTCAAAGACACTCTCCAGAGTATGAGGGTTGTCTCTGGGCAGGACCACCCCTGGCAGTGGCTGCAGAGAGGTTTGGGCACCTACGGACCCCTACGGGAGGCAGGCACAGCTCCCCTCCCTTCGAGAGGCATCTCCTCCACTGAGCAGGACCCACACCACCTCACGGCAGGCAAGGACGAGACTGTGGCTGGCAGCAGAGCCCCTGCTGAGCCGCGAGCCCTCTCCCTCCTGCTGGTCGGGCCAGCAGGGCTGGTTCTCCCCGCCAGGAGTGTAATTACAGCAAGAAGGGCTCAGGCCAGACACTTCCTGGGTGCTACTTCCCGGTGCAATATTGCCGCGACTGCTGCGCGGACGTGCATGCAAAGAGGAGAGGCGCCCACGAGACAGTTGCTGCTAATTACAGAGCGGATCACAGAGCCCAAACCTGGGAATTTCTGGGGCATCGCTCTCTAAGCATCCAGGAATCCCACTTAAAGCTGACCAAAGTGCTCTCTGCTGCCTGTGGTTCCCACACCCCCGGGGGCAGCGTCTGGAGTTTGATCTTACATTGGCGATAGCATCTGTCTGAGCGCAGCCCATGTCTGAGACCTCCGGGCCAAGCTCCTCGTCCTCTCCCTGCCCATCGCTGCTGAGGTCGGTGGCATCTTCCAGAGGCAGTGCTCAGAGGACGACGCTGCTCAGTCTGACCCCAGTGCCTCCAGCCACCACCGGCAGGCTTGGGGCAGCAGATAAGTGGGGCAGCCAAGGCTGAAATGAGCTCCCAACCCCTCTGAAGTTGGGGGTTTGGTGTTTCCGTGCTGCACTCTGAAAGGAGGAGCTGTGCTGAGGCTGCAGGGCTCCCTCAGGTCACAGCGCTCTGAGTCCTTGGGGACAGGTCCTCAGAAAGCCAACGCTGGTACGGGAGGCAGCAAATAGCTCATGCGGGGATGCAAAACGCCGGAGCTTCAACAGAAGGCGCTGGGGTCCCGTGTGCCGCGCACAGCGTGCCCAGGAGCCGTCTCCCAGCGCCTCAGGGAGCATGCACGTTTGCGGGGCAAACTAGCATACAGCTCAGAGCACACAGAACACTTTCAAAACGTGACATAGCAAGTCCAGTCTCCTCACCTTACTTCCATGCCAGCAGTGTCACCTTTTTGGGGGAAAAGCTTTTGAAAAAAATCCCTTCAAACTCTCGAGGCAAGAGAGCAACGCACTCCTGCTTGCAAGGCCGTGTGCCTGGCTGTGCAGGAGGGCTCATGCTCGTGGCACCTGGCACTTGCCTTCTCTCCGCTATTTAAAACGCAGGCCAAGAGTTATTTATGAACTCTCATACACCTGTCAGAAATATTATCAATTCTTTCTCTCTCTAGTTTGGGAAAAAATCTTTACCATGCTGCCTTCCTCAGTGCAATTACATACCGCTCTGCTGCATGAATCATCTCTGGTGTTTTCAGTGCAACACACACACTTCTAATGGGCACCCACTCGTTTTTTAAGTAGATTTCTGATTCATTTTAATGGGGAACATAGCTTGAAAAGCAGTCTTACAGTATCCTTTTGATGGCGGGCTGGGAAATAAGTTAGTCGCTAAGGTTCTAAACATGGGTTTTAAAAATAGGCACGTTCATGTTTTTGTTTCTAATGCCGCTCGTTCCCATCCTACACGAGACTTACCTGTGTGCACAACAGCAGCATTTACGTCCTGCACTATTCCTGATGCCATCAACAACTGCCCAGCCCACGGAGTTTGCTTTTGTCCTGTGCAGTGGGAAAAGGAGAGGAGCGGGTAGGAGACAAGAGTCTGCGCAAGGAGGGGAAAGCAGCATTCAAGCCCTTTCCAGGCGTTTCTGAAGCAGCCTTTCTGCACGCTCAGCCTCCCTCACCCCAGGCTCGACTCTCATCCGCACTGTCTGCAGTTCTCAGCAGCCACCACTGCAGTATTTGCCCTAGAAACTTTGCAGCAAGTTTGTTTGCTTGCGTTGTTCTTTGAAGTTATTAGGATTACTACTAGTCCTCGATTATGCTAGTTTGTTAGTTAAAAAAAAAAAAAAAATTGCACCACTTCTCACAGGAATGCATCTATCAATCAACATTAAACCCTGTTTTGGAAAATGGCGTAAGCTCACATGTGAAGCTTTCCAAACCTTTCTGTGTTTCTGTAGGATTGCTTCCCAGCTCCCAGTAACTGGGAAAAGTTTGCTCCCGTTGCACTTTTGCTGTTGTTTATGCCCCCAGCTGCAACCGGCCGCAGCAGGGGTTTCCTAGGCTGGTCTGAGAGGAAGTTATTTCACAGCCTCCTCCTCTGTTGTCTATTTATTCAAGGAGTCCTGAAAAACGGAGACTCTGCTCCGCTCCTGGTCAACACAGCGCAGACTGCAAATGACCACGAGAAACGTGTTCAGCTAGTCCACACTGGAAAATGTAATATTAAAAAGAAAAAACAGATTTAAAGCAAGAGTTTTACTGGGACGCTTACCTATGGAAGTGCTCAAGTTGAGTAAGATCTGGGGGATCTTACATCAGCAGGGATGGCATTTGACCCCCCTCAGGACTCGCAACCCAAAATACACAACACCAATGGACAGCCTGGAAAAGCAACTGGGATTTCTTTCTTTATTTAAAAACACAGGGCAAAAAAAGGGAGTTCCATCTCCTGCAGCCAGCATTTACACGCGAGAGGCAGACGATCGACACCACGGGCTGTGGAGCAGCGCCCAGCGAGGGATCCCGGTCCCTAAGAGCACTTGGAGCATGTAGCCAGCACTGACCGATGGCTGAAACCATTTGGGAGTTTTCATACAGAAAAAGCAAACCCATTCCTCACTTCACTCTTTCTGTACAAGACACCTTAAACCCGCACTCGCTACTAAAGCAGGGAAAACTTGGCACAAACTTCATTTCCCAAGGGGCCCACGCTGGACACGGGGCAGCTGCCAGGCCAATGCATTCACCCCATCACCAGAGTGCCAAGAGGCAAACCTACAGGACGCGGGGCACCGATCGAGGTCTGGCTGTGTTTCTGTCTGTCCTTGGGATAGGAGAGAAATTCCCCGCCGGTACCCCACCTACGGAAGGGGATCACCATCACGGATCGGGCTGGCTCTGAGCACGCTGGCTTTAGTCCCACATTCACGTGCCACCGCCGAGGCCGTCACGCTGTCCTGAAGACGGAGGGAGGGTGGGAATGAGAGAAACGAGAATGTTGCAACCGCACTAGAGCCACTGGTAGCTTCTCCTCCTGGATAATTAACTGTAATTGCGCAACAAGCTTCTGCTTTACCATCCCAGGCCCGAGGAAACTTTGCAATTATCAAGCAACAAAAATACTTGGTACTCTGTGTTTTTGAAGCCTTGCACAAAGTAACCATCGTCCCTGTGCATTTAATGTTTTCCAGAAATGAGGTCAGAGTGCTGATATCACTAAGTGCTGTAACTTTATGATTGATAGTCTTACCAAATTATTAAAACATTTTTTGAAAGAGAACATCTAACTAGCCAAACAGCAAGTCAGCCTAGAGAAAAAAATTCAAACACTAGTGCAAATAAAGCAAAAAGGGAAAGGAAGAGCATAACCTAGGTTTCTACAATTAAATAACAAATATTAACATTCTCCCAGTAACATTTGCATCGATTCCCACTCATTTTCATAGTTTCAATTTTCTCCAGGATTTCCACACAAAACCCCTTTGAGCCACTCTCGCCCACCGGATTCGGGAGGCTCCATTCGCCGCCTCACACAGGCTGTATAAAGTGTACCTTTAGCTGCTCCTCGTGGACTAGAACAGACCACGGGAAAGCAAAATAATGCCATCTGACAACATACTGCTATCAAGTCACGTGTTGGTCAACTGATTCCGTGAAAAACAAAAACGCCTCTACATTCAGACTGCGCCTGCCCCAGGCACTGCCACTGCCTCCCCTTCCTCGGAGCCACGCGTCTCCGTCCTGCCGCGGGTACAAAGGTGCAGGCCTGAGCACAAAGCCTCCCCAAAGCGACCGCGCTTTCCGTACAGAGCACGGTTGGTGCAGGCTGGTGCGAAGGGACAGGAGAGAAAACCCGCAGGGCACGGCCAAGCTACAAAATTCCCCTCTGGGCCTCGTCTCCAACACCAGCGCTCGGCAGATCCCCGAACCCCACGGAGATGTGCGGCGAGGCAGGGCCGTGGGCCTGCACCCAGCCTTCCCACCCTGTCCAGCCCAGCAGCTGCTTCTGCTGGGGACTGCCAGCAGAGCTCAGCTGAACGAGATGGATGCAGGAGGAGGCGATTCTGATCCCGCTCAGATCAGCGGGGCTAACCAACATCTCGGAGCTTGGCGGTGATAAAACCCCACTCGATCCCAGGCCGAGTCTGAGCTGGGTTAAAGCACAGCTGTTAAGCAGCTGGAGACCTGGAAGGGGCAGGGACAAATCAGCGTTTTTGCTTCTGGGGAGCACATTAAGCAGATTTTGCAAAGCATAGAACACGTAATGACAAAAAAATAACTAGTACATAGTGAAGGGAAGCCTTGCTAACTCCAGAGCCCTCCATGCACTGCTAGGCTTGCCATGCAGTTCCCACACTTGCCACCCTGGTTTCTCAGCTGCAACACCCTGGTTTATCAGACAGCAGTGAGCGTGCCTGTGTCGGGGGCAGCTCGGTTCCAGCGAGCACTGGGGGGGGGGGGGGGGGGGGGTGTGTGCACTCGGCTCAGAGATATCCGGAGGAAGAGATGGCACAATCCTCGTTCTGGGTGTGATTCAGGCCTGGACAGGGACCCTCGGAATGAGGCTGAAGCAGCACCTAGGCTTCAATGGGCTGGATGCAGCTTTCACAAAGTCACAGCCACGCAAGCTATTGCCCTCAGTGAGCAGCCAGGAACGGCGTGCTGCTTCTCGCTGTCCAAGGCATTACACAGGCGTAGTTGGGGTGAAGATATCGGACAATCTCACTTCAATTTTCTATGTGCTATTTGTCACACCTCCTATGTGAGCCTATTTGGTTATGGAAATGGCCGGCTCACATTGCTTAAAAAGGTTCTGCTCATTTTCATTTCAAGGCGGGTAACAGGCCAGTTGGACGAGTCTTCCGAGTTTCATTAAACACTCGGCTTTTGTTGCTTTTTCTTAAAAGCACTTCACCACTCAGGCACGTCTCTTTGGTGCCTAAATGCATGCAGTGCAGAACTGAAGACATACCTGAGGATACTCCTGCCCCCCAGTCGCTGCGGCACTGGCAGCCTGCCCAGAAGCAGCTCCCATTTAAAAATCACTAAAACCTTGCAGAGGGCTTTGAGCAGGGAGTCTGCTGGAGCTTAGCAGTGGCGACAGATATAAAAAGAAGGAATTAAAAGCAAACAGATTTGCCAATACACCATTAGTCGAGCAGGGTAAAGAGCTGGTCTCCTGGAAAAAATGTCATCAGCGCTGAAAGTTGCAGCGCTTCTCCTGCTCCGCGCGCAGCTGCACCGTGGTGCGGCTCCCTGGCTGTGCCGGGGGAAGACTGAGCAGCACAAAAGGGGAGAAAAACATTTATCCAGAAACGAGAAAGGCCACCTCACTCCCCCCCTTTCCTGCTTCTGAGTTTTCCTGCTGTTTCTTCCAGGGCTGTTTCTGGGGAGAAATGATGCATTTGCTGCAGAGGACACCCCCCCACTGGGCAGTGGGGAGCTGGCGCTTCCCACCCCGTGCGGGAGGCACGCAGCGCCCGGGGTGGAGGCGGCTTGCCAAAACCCCAAACTACCTCAGCCAGCCGCTGCCAGACCACGGCCCCCGGGCTCACCGAGACACAGCCAAGGGGCGAGCAGGACGGGAGCCCCACTTCTCCCAGCGGAGCACAGGCACCAGGGAGTGTGTCTGGCCCAGCCCAGCGCCGCGTGAAGGAGTGGCGGTGGAGAAAAGGAGCCAAATCTCGTCCCAGCCGAGGCGACGGGGCAGGCTAGGTCCCAAGGGCTGGGCAGAAGTACCGAGGAGACCAGCTCGTCCAGCCCCACCAGCGCGGCAGCGGCCACGCGTCCCAAAGTCCCCGCGCCCTGCAGCCGCGTCGTGGCTCGGCGCCGTCAGACGTCGGAGGTCCGGATGCTTTCATCGTCCAGGTCGAAGGCGAAGGACTTCTCCTTGAGGTGCTGCGGCTCCGACCTGTGCCGCAGGCGCTGGCCCGGCACAGCACCGACATCGCGCTCGGTGAATGCCGGCACAAACAGCGCGTCCCTCATCTGCACGGGCACCTCCGCCAGCGCCGGCTGCTTCCCCTCCGCCTGGGGCACCGGCGTCCACGGCTGCCAGGAGGAGGTCGAGGGGGCTTTGCAAAGCGCTTTCCTCTCCTCCGCCGGCTGCCTCTGCTGGGAAGGGGCTGGCTTGGTCATGGAGCAGGACCTCATGAAGGAGATTTCCTGCAGGGACAGATGCAGAGTGAGTGCCGGTTGTTTCTGTGTGCGCGAGCAGCTGCTGTGAGCAATTTGCAGAGCTCTGGGGACCAGAATTAGGCCCTCTGCATGCTCTGCAGAAAGGAAAGAAAAGCTAAGCAAACTGACAGTCTGAATTCAATGGCCCCTTGCCATCAGAAAGCTCCGAGAGCAGAGCAGGGCTCAGCCAGGGCCAGCCTGGAAGCCGATTCTCACTTTTCAATCCTTTTCAAGGGACTGGCAAGCAAACGCAGGGACAGTAGGCACCTCACCCGGAAACGGGCTAACCGAGCGTTTACACAGGCCCGAAGTAAGCATCTTGTGAGTTGACGTGATCATTATTTGACACGAAATACGAAGCAGAAAGGATATGACCTACCCTCGGGCGGGTTTTCAGGGCCTGAACTGCCCCTGCGATGGCGCGGATCCAGCTGTGCATGTCCTCGGGGCTGTCCGCCTGCAAACCACAGCAGCCAGGCGTCAGCCCCCCCCGTGCCTCCCAGCCCCTGACCGATGCATGGGGTACCACGGCCCCCAGCGCAGCTGCTGCTAGTTCTTGCTTGCTCAGAAGCGACCGCACCACCCTGTCCTCACTTGCAGGCGGGCGGCCGTGCACATCGCAGCATTTTGTGTGAGGAATGGACAAAGCGTTCAAGGAAGGAGGCGGCGGGGGGGGTGGCTGGCCACATCTGCAGCACCCAGGGCGTGCAGACACAGCCCCGCACGCTCGGGATGCTCATCGGATCACCGCGTGCTTTTGTCTCTGCTTTTTCCTGCTCGCACAAGTAGCTGCTGTTATAAATAAGCCCCAGTGGAGAAGTGAAACCACCCGGCAGTCCTCCCCGCTGCCCGTGCCATGAAGCCAGGCACAGTCGTGTACGAGCTCATCCGCTGATGTTTGCTGGCTGAGGCTGCTGGGGAGCATCCTGGTTAGAGGAGGGTGGCTTGCGTTGGCTGTCAGCAGTGGAATTTACTGCCTAGAAAAGTAAACTAGAGGCCTGACAATGCCCTGGCTTGCTGACCGCCTCCACCCATCCTCGGCTCAGGAACCATCTCACTTCGGCTGCCTTACCTGGATGTAGAAGGTCCTGGAGCTCGTTATGATTTCAAAGAGGTTGTCCCGCATCAGGAGGTCACTAGGAACGGCAAGAAAGAGACAGTCACTACCCAGAAGTCACCGTGGATAGCAAAATGACAGATTTACCCTCACATCTAGAGAGTGCTGGGGAAAAACATACTCAGGGCAAGCAATCTCATCAGGATTTTGGTAACAAGAGCCCAGCTCCCCAGGGACCACCACCTCTATCCACAAACATTTCAGCTCCTGCAGCCTGCAGTTCAGCCTCTGCACCCGCCCCAGACCCGGAATCCCTAGTCTCATTTTAAACTTGGACTCTTAAGAATAACTGATACAAAGCTATATTAATGAATTATATTTTTACTTGAGCTAAAGTTTGTTTTCATAGTTCATTTTCATTGCAAATCTTCAAGTTACTTTGATTTTATCAGCGTTATCTGCAATAAAATTGTTCCCAAGTCATTGTGTAGCCACCTGTGATAGTTTAAGGAATACGCCTGTACCCAGCTTTCAGCTGCTTTATGAACACCTTTGTTCTTCTGTCATATGATGCTATTTACTGTGCAGGGCCTCATACTCCTTAATCTAGAGAGATAAGAGCTGTGTGAGCACGCCTCTGCCACAGAGATGACTATCAGCACAAGGAGGCGAACAGAATGACAATATCCTGCATCCACATTTCCCCAACCTGCTTGGGGAAGCTGAAGGAAAAGTTTCTTAAGAGCAAACCAAAACCGGGATGTTTGAAGAATGTCTGGAGAAAGCAAGCACGAGACACTTGGGAATAATGCAGGAGTGAACCGCAGGATGGGGGAGCCAAAGGACCCGCTGCCCCGAGAAGGGGTCCCCTGTTGCCCCCACTCCAGCCGTGAGAGGGTTTCCAGGGGAGAATGGGGGAATTCAGGATTTGGAGGGGAAGGGATGGGAGAAGGGGACTCTGGATGCGACTCTGAGCAAAAACCAAGGAAGAGCAACACATCCGGAATGCTTCAGCATTTTGCTGAGGCCTGTATACTTCTTGTGGTGCCCACCCCCAGGACCCTCTGGAGGGCTGCACAGCGCTGGGGGGGAGAAGCAGGAGGCGTTACAGGGTTGTGAAACAGCAGCGAGCACTCACGAGCCGCAGCCGCGCATCCACCGAGCGGCAGCAAACTGCCCCGGGGCTCCCCGAGAGAGGGCGTTGGGTTTCCTTCCCGTGCTCGCCTGGCCGGGCCCCCCCAGCTCCCCGTTAACATCTCTCAGGGCACGCTGCCCCGTCCCTGCCGCAGCCCCCCGTGGCTGCTCAGCCCCCTCGCTGGCCTCCCGACACCCCCCAGCCTCCACGAAGCAGCAGCGCAGG
Organism: Cygnus olor; assembly: GCF_009769625.2. Taxonomy (NCBI): domain Eukaryota; kingdom Metazoa; phylum Chordata; class Aves; order Anseriformes; family Anatidae; genus Cygnus; species Cygnus olor. The sequence continues at coordinate 5,266,934 of NC_049195.1, read as the reverse complement.
CGCTGCAAGGGGAGCGCGCCGTCGGACCAGGGCTGAGCACAGCAAGAGCGATGCTGGGAAATGCACCAAGCCCCTGCCCTGCGAGGGGTGGAGGGCAGCGAGAGTGGGTGGGAGAGCAGGGCAGCCTCGGGAGCAGGAACAGCAGCGAGGCAGGCGTTTGTCTCCCTGGGATGAGCATCCCACATTCGGCACACTGGGGCCAGGGGGGCTGCACCGGCCCCCAGCACAATGTGGGGTTACGGCAGGAGCAGCCAGGAGAGGAGGGGCACAGGAGGAAGCATTACCCAGACTTGACCAGGCATTCGTGGGTCTTGCACACGTCCTTCAGAAGAATCGAACGCAAGGGCTCCTTGTCCTGCGGAGACGAGAGGAGACCGCGGTGGGCTGGGGCACCCCGCGGGGCTGCTGGTGCCGGGGTGTGCCTGCGAGCACCCCCCTCCCGCACCAGCGCAGGACGGAGCAGCCCCAGGGCTCTGCTCCGGGAGCAGCCGGACGCAGGCAGGGGTGGGGGCCGCTCACCTGCTCACACTTGTAGTAACTGATGGAAAATTCGTCGAGGACAAAGTACCGGCGCTTCCAGCTCTTCCTCTGGAAAACAGATGAGGAAACCCCTCGGTGCTGGGGCCCTGCGCTCTCCCCGTGCCAGGGACATGCTGGTGGCATCCGGAGCACCCCTGAGCCAGGGGAAGCAGCAGCCCAACGCCAGCCACCCCGCAGGCACCCAGCACTCACCACGTTCCCCTGCTTCACGCAGTAGCCGCTCTTGATGGCAGGGGGCCCGGCGGGCGGCTTGGTGGCCGAGACGGGGATGTAGCTCTGCGAGCGCCGCAGCAGCGGGTGGGCGGCCAGGTCGCTGCCCTCTGCCCCGTCCCCTCCATTCTGCAAAGGAGAGCGTGGTTACCTGGGGGGGCACGGAGAAAGCAGGGAGGGGAACTCCCCGATGGAAAGCTGGAGGGGAGGGCGACCCAGAGCATGCCCTGAGCACAGCACTGCATGCAAAGGGCTAATTGCAGTGCCTGGACACGAGCACGGTAATGAATGAGAGGAGAGAGGATTTTCTCTCATTGCATTCGGCTTTCCAGACTGCTGCTGGAGTACAACTCACCATTATGGTGCCCACGTGTTAAAAACAGTGTTAAGAAATTGGAAAGGCTACAAAAAAAAACATAGAGGGGATTCGAGGGCTAAGGAAATCCCTTGCAGCAGGGGAGCTGAACTTCATCTGCTCGGCTTATCAAACACTGCGAAGTGACTCAGCTGCAACAGAGAGAGGTCCTGGGGAAAGGCAAGGTACGAGAGCTCTTTCGTCTGGCAGAGGAGGCAGAACAAAAACCACCGGCTGGAAACTGGAGCCAGACAAACCCAAGTTAGAAGGCAGGGACACTTTCCAGCTAGAGAAAGCAATATATCACAGGAATAAACTGCTCAGGAGAGCCATAAAGTCTCCACTCCACATTCTCACAGCCAAGCCAGCATTTCCCCGAAGGAAACCGCAATGTTTGGAGTTCAGGTAGAAAAACCCCGCTGCCCCCGGCCCCGCTGCCCCCAGCCAGCATCGCCGTGCTCCCCGCGGCGCCGGCCCTCCCCCCCCCGCAGCAGCGTGGAGGATGGCTCGAGATGAAACCTCTGTGCTCATCTCCTTCCCTCCTGCCCCTCCAACCCCTTCCTTCTGCTCTGAGGCTGAGGTTTGCGAATTGCCATAGCAGCCAGCCTTATATGGCACCCGCGCCTGAGCAAGTACCGGTGCGGTTAACCAGCGACCTGCCCCGCGCTCGCGCTGCTCCTTCCAGCACCTTCGGGGCGGTGTTTGGTTCTTCCAGGACAGAGACGAGCAGCAGCTCGGCCGGCCCCAAGCTGCAGCCAGGCACCCCAGACCTTCCCCTGGGTCGGCACCGGCCCCGCCGAGCAGGGCAGCTCTCCGTGCCCAAACCACCTCCCCGGGCAGACGTGGGCACTGACCCAGGAGCTGGGGCGATGCTGCTGCAGGTCTCGGGGTGCAGCAGGAGCAGGGGTCCCCCCTGCAGTCACCGAGCTGCCTGGGGACAGCACCATCCATCCCAGGGCAGGACCAGGAAACCACGAGCGTGCCCAGGAAGCTGCAGCAGGAAGAATAGCCATTTCACCCCAGGGCAAGCAGCAAGAGCGCAGAAAATAGCCCAGCAGCTGACGCATCACCTCCAAAAAAAGCTCCTCTGTCAAAGAAAAGTCAGGCAAGGGCTGAGGATGGAGCTCGCCGCTTCTGGGCAGCTGTGGCAGGGGGAGGAGGGCAAGGCAAGCTCACTGCTCAGGGGCACCAGGGAGGGGTGGCCACGAGCCCCGGCCCTGTGCAGCCCCACTCCCCAGCAGCCCCCGCAGATGGGGAAGCGTGCGAAGCGCCCGCCAGCGAGAAGTGCTGCGATGATTTAATTCCTGCTCTATTTTTAGTGCTGCCGCCATCGGGAGCCAGAGCCGGCTGCTGAGCACCTGGAGGCGGGGGCCACCGGTGGCCGTGCTCCCCCTGCACAAGTGGAGGGCAGGGGACTAAAGGACCGTGGGATGTGGTGCCAGCCACCTCCTCTGGATACGAGCCTGTCCCTCCACCTGCCTCCCTGGGGAGAAATCCCCACCGGCCCCTTGGCTGCTCCCATGGGGGCGGCAGCACGTGGTCCCCCTGCCCCAGGCACCTCGATGCAGGATCCGGAGCCAGGTGGTGCTGTGGGGTGCCCAGAGAGCAAGGGCAGCAGGTTCTCCCTCCTCCTCACCCCCCCATCTCTTCATAATTCAGAGCGAGACAAAGCAGAGGTGCTCAAGGTGCTAAGTGCAGCTATTTATACACCGAGTGGGAAGGTTTGGCAGGCACTGAGCTGGCTTCCAGAAATGAAAAATGCAAACCAGCCTCCCGGCAGCCCATAACCAGAAACTGCCTCCCCCTGGACCCCACATCGTGCATTGCTGCCCCTTCACCCCAAATCTTCCCAGCTGGAGCAGGCCAGCACAGCCTCCATCCGTGGGGACATCACCAAGCCTCCGAGGGCCATGTCCACAAGCTCTGCTGCTCCAGCACACGGGTTAGGGAACAACAGAGCCCATTACCGCTGGGTATTAAACAGTATTTCTCCATTCCGTGTGCTGCTTGATACTCACAGGGCACAAAGCACGGCTGTGGCAGAGGTGCCCTCGCCCGTCACGAAGGAAGCTGCCCCCTTTCTGCTTATCCCGTTACCAGCCGCTCTAAAAGCGCTGGGAGCAGACACAAAGTGCCACGCCGGTGTCACATCCAAACCAGCCCGGAGCCTGCAGCCAAGTGGCAGAGCAGGGACACGGCGTGGGAGCGGGCACCAGCTGCCAGCCTGCAGCCCTGCTGCAAGGTTCGCAGTCCTCTGCTCTGAGACATCTCCGTATTAATTCCTGGTTTCAGCCTTCTCGTCCCTGCAGCAGAGCTCCAAAACCCGACCCGAGCTGCAGCCCACAGGCTCACAAGGACCAGCCTCGTACACCCGTGTGCTTTCTGCTGCTCTCGTGGCTCCCCAGGGCCGCCACCAGCAGGACTTGGCACTTCTGTCGGAGAGCAGCGCGGCCGGGACGCTCACCTGGTTGATGGAGATGGGGGTGTGCACCACCACGCCCCCGATGATCTCGGTTTTGTAGGCAACCTGAGGCTTCCTATCCTGCGCCTGCGGCACCGCCGGGGGCTTCGTGATCTCTGCAGCAGGCAGGACACCACCGCCCTTCGGCACCTGCAGGACAAAGGAAGAGGCTGAAGGCCACGGAGCTGCTCCAGGAACCACCGCATCGTCCTCCCCACCTGAACCCAGCAATGGCCCTTTAAGAAAAATAAAGGGAGGCGACACCCCAATTAAGGAGGGACACCCCAATTAAGGAGGGCGTGGCCCCACCCGGGCGGTTCATGGGAGGCAGTGAGACAAGAGGCAGTGAATAACTCAGCATCACCTCGCAGGAGTCCGTGACCTGCCTCTGCAGCCCAGCGCATCTGTGGGACACTTGCTCCTTTAATTGGCCCCACTCGGAGCCAGACTTAACGAGGAGCTTTCAGCCGCCTAACGAGGCTGAGCTGCAGCACGTCCGCAGGGCCCCACAGATGGCCGGGTGCTATTTTACACCGACACGCCGGGCAGGCTGCGTCTGCACGACACAGGACCACGGGCAGGGACACAGCTCCCAGCTCCCGCCCGGTTTCCCTCTCTGTGCTGCTCCCCCCGGCACCCAGCTCTGGGAAGAACAGCGGGCGGCCAGGCTTCCCCCCCAGCCAGCACTCCCGCTTCTCTAACGGCATTAACTGTGGGGTCCGGGCCACCCTCCTGCTCTCCGCATGCAGCAGCAGCAGCTCAGCCCCTCCCCGGTGCCGGCCCCTGCCTCAGCCCCGCGCAGCGATGCCGGGGAGCTGCAGGAAGCGGTTTCGCCATGTGGGCACAGGGACATTGCGTATGGGCAGCAGCTGCAGCTCCCCACTGGCCCAATGCACAGGGGAAGGTGCCCCTACGCCCGGCACGGGGCCGCGCTGCCGCCAGCTCGAGCTCCCTGCGCAGAGCAGAGCAGCACCCACTGCCCCCGTCCTCGTCCCCGCAGCCACCACGAGCCTCGCGCCCGGAGCCGCCCGAGCAGCAGCAGGAACCGGGCGACGCGGCCAGAGCAAAGTCCCTGTGAGAAGCGGAGGCTGAACCTGGGTCTCGGCACCAGGAGCAGCACCCAAACCGCTGCCCCGTCCTCCCGTCCCACAGGTATCAGCCTGCACTGGGTGCAGATGCCCACAAGGCCGGGGTGCCCCCATGCTGGGGGAGCCCCCAGCCCTGCTCAGCGTGCGGGGAGAACGATGAGAGGCTGCTGAGGGTCTAAACCCCAAACACTCTCCCCACAGCCCCCTGTGCCCCTGGGGACTGACACCAAACCTCGGAAGCCGTTGCAGCACAGAGCAGCCTGAGGAAACCTGGGCACAAGGATAAATGTGGGCAGGAGTGGGGCGGCCATGGTCTCCCACCCCGAGCCGCTGCTCGCAGGAGGGCGGGCACGGGCGCAGTGCATCAGCTCGAGGCAGGAGCTGCAGCCCCGGCCGCCCCGCTGCCAGCCCAGCGGCTCAGTGCCCTGCCTCCCACCCGTCTGTGGAGGTTTGGTTTGTGGACACCAGCACCTGAGCCCCTAAAGGGGGCAGGCGGCACAAGCCAGAGCTTGTGCAGTCAGTTTGCTGGCTTCGGGTGCAGAGGTTGTCACATTTAACGCATTCGCAGATGAAAAAGAAAATACCAGCCAGGCCTGGTCTTGCAGATGAGTTTCACACAGGGACTACAGCACAGCACTCCAGCGATTTTAAACAAAAAGTACAAGGAACAAGGTTATTTGATGAGCCCCAATCCTAAACTATCCATCATGACTTTTCCATGTATTTAATTTACAAGCCATCGCCGCATGACCTGGTAGTGTCCTACCAGCATTAACCAGTGGCCGCGCTGATGCCGGGCACGCAGAAGGCTGCGGTACCCCGACTCTTTCAGAGCAAGCCCCGCGGTGCCCCACCACGCAGCGCATTTGCTGCGCCTCATCACAAGACCCAGTGTTCCGGGGAGGAGAAGGATTAAGGAAATTACTGTGGCACAAGAAAGAAGCCCTTTGACAGCCGCAGCAGGGAATCGGTTACGTGCAGCCCCCGCCAGCGGGAGGGACAGCGGGAGAAGAGCCACAGAGCTCACGGGGATGGGGACGTCTCCAGCAGAGACAGGCACAGCACGACCTAGGGCACAGCACGACCTACCGTGATCTTGCTGGCCCGGTTGAGAGCCTCCACCCAGTCCTGCAGGTCTTTCTGATCACTGGCTTGCAGGAAGTAGCGCTGAGATAACGCATTGATAACTGTCAGAGAAGGGAAACAGAAGGGTTAGGGAACCCCGCTCAGTGCTTAGCGTTATTAGAACAAATGAGTAAATCTGCAAGGCAGCAGCTCTCAGCTCCTGATCCCAGAGCGCTCTGCAGACACCGCTCTTGTAGCCTCTTGCACGGTTACCCCTTGTAACCCCAGGGCAGCGGGGACGCGGCAGCTGTTTGGCAGCACCCCTACACCACGGCTGAGCGCCAGTGCCACTGAAGCCATGCAGGGACCTTAGGCCAAGGCTGTGGCATGGCCCAAACGAGGACTCGATCATCTGAGGCACTCCCTCCCTCAGCACTTTTAGCTCTCCTACAAATCGTGCACGCAGACCCAGGCGGGGTCTGGGAAACTCCTTGGGGACGGGCCCCTCTGGCCCCGCAGCAACGCTGCCTGCTGGATGTGGGCCAGGGGAAGCTCTCGGGGGACCTCTGCACTGCAGCGCCGGGGATGTTTCGGGTTGCACAAGCTCTGGCGGAAGCAGCCGTGGGCCCCGCTGTGCTACCAGAGCTGCCCCGGCACTCCCCAGCCCCATCCCGGTGGGCTCCGCAGCACGGAGAAGGCAGAGCCCCTCGGGGAGCGCACCCAGGTGGGAACGCGCTGCGTGCTCCGGTCGCTGTGCGGGGTCACAGCCCCCGCGGTAAGGCACTGCCAAGGCAATGCTGCTCCTCTGGGACAAGCGTGCGCCCGTGCTGCCGCTTCTCCCGCGCTACACCCGGGCCCCACTGCTGTCCCCTCGCTTACCAAAGCAGAACGGAGTTTTCGGTTTCTGTTTCGGGGTGGCGACGCTGACCTGCGACAGAGCAAACGAAAGGAAAAATGAAGGATAACCATAAACGCTAACAACATGCCAGAGAGGTGGAAGTTTCCATGCATGTGCACGAGACCAAGGGGAAGCTGGCGTTCCCCGGGCACCGGCCGTGCCCCTGGCTGACAGCACAGCCTCGAGACGCCGACCCCAGCGCCCGCTTTGCTCGGACAGCAGCCCCTGCTCCCCACCGCCCAGGCAGGCGCGCTTTGCAGCGGCACTGCTGTGCTGCCCCTTGGGCACCGTGCTCCATCGTCCCAGCCCAGAGCCCCCCGCAGCACTCGGCCCGGGGCTCGGTGTGTCCCCAGGGCGAGTTCTCGAGCTGCAGCACTGCTGGGTGAGCGCGGGAAGCCGCCCGTCCCTGGCACCGCGCAGCCCACGGGCGGGCAGCCCCGAGGGAAGGTCAGCACCAGACCGGGCTTTCATCCGCTGCCGTCCCCCCGAGGCACCAGCTGCACTGCGAAGAGCAGAAAGCTTTCAAGGGCCTTGGAAGTACGCGTTCCTGCCGGACTAACATTGTCGCTCTTGTCAGCAATTAAGAAAATTGAAGGAAAATTGCAGTGGTTTCTCCCTAAAGAGTAGGAATCGTTTATATAAGAATAATATTCCCCGGGGCTCCAAGCACAGCATTCATGGAGTATTTATTCTGACAGGCTTCCTCCTTCCGCGCCAGTCTATAATGCTTTAAATATGTTTTCTCAAGCAAACCTCCATTTTTCTGGCATATTTAGAGCTGGTAGTTAGAGCCACGGGCATAACCCAGTCCTGCAGTTTGTGACCAAATGCTGTCCTACAGCAATTTTCAAACAGACTAAAACGTATATAATTTATAAGTGCGGCTCTTTCTGAAATGGGGAAGGCTCAGCCTCCCAGCATTGCTTCATCTGAGCTTAATTTATAAATCATGATTCAGCAGGAACACGGAGATCTGTTCGATTCTCTCCCCGGCTCCGATGACGAGCGGGACCTGGCGCAGGGGCTGCGAGCCCCCACCCAGCAGGAGCAGGGTGCAGTGGGTGGCACGGGGAGGGACGCAGCTGCACGCAGCCGTGCCCGCAGCTCTGTGCTACCAGGTTGCGTGGCAGTTGTTGGGTTTTGCACCGTTTTTGCCTGACAGCAAGAGGGACCGTGGGGCCATCTCCGTCCCCATCTCTGAGGCACCGGCCGGCGCAGGCTGCAGCAGGGCTCAGTGCCCCAGCCCCAGCCCCTGCCAGCTCCACTGATGCCGTGCTCCCATCCGGCCCCGGCCCCCGGCCCCTTCCTCACCGCAGAGCGGTTCCTCTTCCTCCCACGCCCCCGATGCGCACAGGGGGGGATGGGGACGGGGCAGGATCGCGCCTCTCCCGGGAGCACTGCGGGGTAAGGGAACAGCGCAGGGCGTCCCCGCCCCGCTGCCCTTACCTTGGAGATGTAGGTCAGCTGCAGAGATCCAACAGCACCCGCACCGATGGCCAGGTTCTGCAAAACACAAAACGAGCAACGGGAGTGAAACGAGAGGGAGAAGGCAAGAGGCGAGCCAAGCGCCCAACGTTCAGCATCTTCAGGGCCAAGTGGCGAAAGCGCCGGCCATGCTCCCGGCTCGGTCGCTGCCCCTCTCCGAGCGCCCACCTTTCCCGTGCCCCCGTCCCTCCCAGCAGCACCTTGCCGAGCTCTGGCCCCGAGCACGAGGCTGCGCTACCGCCCGCCAGGCGGCTGCTGGCCCTGTGGCCGGGCACTTCTCCTTCCCCGCTGAAGAAGCCGCGGGGAGATGCCCATCGGGGGGGCAGGTGCCTGCCCAGACCACCGGCAGCACCAGGAGGCTCGTCCTAGAGCTCAGCTTTGGCTCTTAGCCATTTGAGCTTGACAGCAAGCACCAGGGCAGCCCCCAGAGACAGCAGGCATCGCACCAGGCAGGGACTCAGCTGCCCCAAGCGCTGAGAACATTTGCCACGTGACACCGCTCCAAGACGACGAGTATTTTCTAGGACCTTTTATCCTTCCTGTTTTCGCTGCCTTTACACCAAGACACGAACTGCAGGGGACGTGCGGCACCTCACGCTGGCACAGCACTTCTGAAGGCTCCTGCCAGGTGTAAACTGCTTCTGCTGGCGTAAAGTGCTGCTGGGGGGGCCTGGAGACCACAGAAGTTGGGCCGCAGGGGTGCCAGACCCGACACCATGCCAGGACGCCGGCTCCTGCCCAGTGCAGCCCATGGCAGCCTCCAGCCCATCGCTAGCGGGGCCGGGCAGAGGAAGGAGACGCTGCTGCGGCCTTGGGGCTGCTTGCGCAGCCAAGCACGTGCAAATAGGAACTCCGCGTTTATTTTCTTTGGATGCGATGTCCGAAGAGATGCAGAGTTCAGGACTGCTGGTGACCCAGGCTGGTAACAGATGTAATCCCACTGCGCTGCTGCTTCCTCAGAAAGCCCAGCGCAGGAACCAGCCCGGGCTACTTGGAAATGACAGATTGCTTCCAGATGGGGCCAGGCTCAGCACCGCTGCTGCTCCACAAGCCAGCAGCTTCACCCCGAGCAGGGAGAAACCCAAAGCTTCCCTGCAGACTTCACCAGGCTTTGGATGAGGCGGCAGGAGTGGAAAATTCAACCCCAGACTTGGAAAACAAAATGAGCCCAAGCAATAGATGGGGGGAAAAGCCCTACCCCTGCGCTTCGTGCTGCTGTCAGGCAAAAAGCATTTCCCTCTCATTAATCTGCGGTGGAACAGGCACAAACGTGACACACGGCTGTCCCTGACACCAGGCGTGCCCTCGCCAGCCTGCTCTTTTTTTTATATTTTTATATTCCGCTTTTTTGTGCGGAGAAGGCCTCCTTTCTACATCACTTAATACGCCACGCAGAATCCGTGGCGGGAGGGCAGATTCCCCAGGGCACCCAGAGCAGGCGGCACCAAACCCTCTGCCGCAGAGCGACCTCTCGGTGCCGAGACAAACCCGCGCGAGCAGCACGGGGACGGGCACACCCGGAGTCACCTTGGGAGAACAGGCTCGTGGCTGGCAGAGCGGCGCAGCGAGGGGACCCCCGCGCCGGGCAGCTGCAGGGAGCGACCTCAGCGAGAGCGCGGCCGCGGAGCCCTACCTGCGGGTTGTCCATGTACCACAGCAGGCAGTTGGCCTGGGTGTCCAGGATGAAATACCTCCGCAGAAACTTGCCGCAGGTCTCATTTTCCTCGATGTCCAGGAACCCGCAGATACGGTTCTGTCGGTCCAGGTACGGCATGCCGGGCTCCTTCTGGCATCACCCTGGAGAGGGACAGGGCAGGGGAGAGGTGGGTGCTCTGCTCGCGCCCCGCTCCCCACCTCCATTAGCTCCTCCTGGGTGGTGGCTCAGCCCCCAGCTCGCGTCCCAGCGCGCAGCACAAAGATGCCAAAAGGGAGAGGGAAGAGAGAATCTGCCGGGACTGATCCAAACGGGTGTGCCAGCTGCCTCCCTCACTGAGGAATGAGGCCTTGCAGAGATGTGTCCCACCACCCCAGCGAGGGGTGCTGGAAGGGCGCAGAAGCCTGCACAAGGCTCCAAAGAGCAGCCAGGGACTTCACTCCTCATCCCGTCCCCCTGCGGCACATCCCACGGCCACTGGAGCTTCCTGCAGGTCCCATTTCTCAAGCTGTCCCCAGCTCCCAGCCAAACTTCTGCTGCCTCTCCCGGGCCTCCAAAGCTCACGGCCCAACACAGAAAAAGCAAAATGAAACTGTCCTGCCATGCAGTCGCGCCGTGGGGAAGCTGCCAGACAAACACAGAAGTCATCCAGCACGCTTCTGTGGCAAGGAGGGGGTGCCAGCGTGACGGCCCTGGGTGCAGGCAAGAGCCGGGCAAAACAGAGCAGTGAGCAAGGACTGAAATAGCTCAGCGGAGGAACTGCAGGAGTTTGGACACCAGGGTGCCTGCAGGAACCACAGATGGACTCGATCACCGCACGCTGCTGAACAAAAGCTCGCCGGCCTGGCTGCACAGCTCCGGGCGTGCTCGGCACGGCGTGGCTCTCCCCAGGCTCTGCAGCCAGTGCCAGCAGGGTCCGCAGGGCAGGGACGGACCACGCCGAGGGACAGCCCTGTGCCCCAGCACGGCCCCACCAGATGGGGCAGAGCAGCCGCAAAGGTCCCCGGGCAACGCAAGGCCCCCGGGAACTGCCAGCAAAAAATAACCCCGCGGCAGGCTGCGCGCTAGAGAGAGTCCGAGCACACTCCCAGGAAATGGAAAACAATCTGCAACTCCAGCAGAAAATGTGTGCAGCCAGGATGCAGAGTCAGCAGGGAAAACAATGACCAATGTCCACGGGGCACAGCCGTGTCACCAGGGCTGCTCGGGGCACAAACCCTCTGCAGCGTTGCCCCTCGGCTCGGCGGCAGAGCTGGGCTGCAGCCCAACGCCCGGGCAGCCGCAGCGCGACGCCCGCCGAGCGGGCATCACAGGGCCAGGGTGCGTGCGAACGGGCTCTGCTCGCATCCCCGTGGGAGCTAGACGTGGGCGAGACTGAGCATCGCTCTTGGTCACCCCACGGGAGCAGCGGCCACTTTGACTCAGCGGCAGCGGGTGCGCATTGCCACCGCTCACACTCGGCAACAGCACCCGCCCACTGCGCACAGCAGCCACAGAGCCACGGGGAGAGGAGCCCTGCGGCACCTCGTGCCACTCTGCTGCCCGTCGGACCAGGTCACTGTCGCTTCCAGCCCTGCAGCGGGAGCAGGACCAGCACGGAGACCCACGGGCTGGCCAGGCACGAGCTGCAGCTCGGGCAGAGCCCCCAGCCCCGGTTACGGGGGACGGAGGCAGCGGTTACCGAGAGGATGCATGGTGAGCTTGGTGCGGTTTGTCCGGTAGAAAAGGAGGTGACTCGTGCAGGTGCCAGAAGAGGAGGTTGCACAAATAAAAGATGTCATGCAGAAAAGGAGGAAATACTATTTTTGGGCTGAATAGCTGCAGTGGAGTGGGGCCCGGAGTGGCAAGTGTTGTGCAAGAGCTGCGGTGCAGCTGCAGAGGTAGAGGTGGCAGCACACAAGGCAACCTGTCGTCAGGACCTCAGAGTCATGTCAGCGCTCCAGAGATGGGTATCGTGGCTGTGAGCGGGGGGAAACTGCACTACTTCAGTAGAAAGGATTGTTTCAAAACAACACGTTTGGCTGATGCAAAGGTTATGTGGGCACTTCACATTTCACTGCTTTTTTGTGGGTTTATTTTTGTGGGGTGGGGGAGTGCACATAAAACAGATTCCCAGCCGACTTCAACTGTACTAATACGTTCAGACCAGGCTTCTTTAATCGCCTCCTGCTGCTTACAAAAATCCAGAGATTTCTGCTTATGAAGTGGAAGAGAAAGGTGTGAGGTGGGGTGCAGCACCACCTGGCAGGCAGTTCAGGGGCGAGTCCCCAGCTCCTCGTGGCTGCGGTGCCGGACCCCTGGGATCCCTCCCGCGGCTCCTTATCTCCCCCCTCGCCATCCTGGATTAGCAGGGGCTCGACTGAAAGCACGCAAAGCAGCTCAACTCTTCTGTGCAAGCTGACCTCAGATTGCACTTGGATATGCAAAAATCATCGGGCAGAGGAGATAACGATCGCTCCAAACTCTGCCTTCCGGACTGCGCTGCTCTCAGCGAGCAGGAATCTTCCCCATCCCTGCTCCGGGGCCGTGCCGCTCCCCGTCTGCTCCCAGCCCCTCACGGCACACGGGCTGCCTGGCTCCTTGCGGCCGCTGGGAATTCAATTTTCCCATAGGAAAATGACAAAAGTAGCAGCTCCAGCTCTGTCAGGATGTGGGTATTTGGTCCTCCTGCTCGGGAACTCCACGAGGGCCAGAACAAGCTCAGTTTACACTAATGTTTACTATTTACACAGCGCTTTGTAAACTCAGAGTTATAAATATTTGTATGCAGGACCCAAACTTGCCTTTGCCATAGGAAGGACACAAGACTAGATCTGAGGGGGAGAATAAGAGGGACTGAGCAGAGAATCAGAAAATGATCACTGTTTAGAAGTGCTAACGAGCCCTGCAGACCTAGCAGGAGGAGGTGCTTGAGCTTCAGACAAGACCCGTGATGGAAACCTGGGCACTCGAAGCTACGATTTACCGCGATGCCTGGGCCTCATTCATGCAGGCTAACCTGCCGTCCAGCAACAGCCCAGAGACCTTCCCAAGCATTGCACTGAACCAGGCCCGCAGGATCTTGTTCCCGGATCCAGTTCAAGAACTGATGTGCAGAGCAGCACAGCGAGGGCTTCCAGGCTTCTCCCTAGCCTCAGAGCTGACTGGCTTACCAGCATTTCCAGAGCCATGGTATCCCACCAAAACGTACAGCCAACCCTTTTCAAGCTCGGTTAATGGGATGACAAGAGCAATCGAGCTACAGAGGAAGATTTGCAGCAAAACAAGGTGCCAAACCCCTTCCCCCTGTATTCCGAGATGGAGGCACGCTGCTGCCTTTGCCCCCAAGCAGGGCAGCTGCCCAGGAAGACGCAGAACGGGCAGGGAGCCATCCTGATATGCAAACCCTGTTATATGGTTCCTGTTGGCTCCAAGGCCTCACGTGCGGCTGCAGTGCCAGACTTTCCAGGAAGCACCCCCAGGACGCCAGCGCCGCCCCACCGCGGCTGCCCGTGCCCTTTTGTACCCCGCTCCTGGTGCTCAGGGCGCAGCTACAGCCACGGGAGCGCTGCCCACGGAAGCCTGGCAGCAGGAAGCCAACGCAGCCTGCAGACCTGCCACCCAGAGCACCACGGAGGCGCTGGCTGGAGGCAAATCCTCGGCACCTTGCTCTGCTACACGGCCCACTGTGCCTGCAGACGGTCACGGCATCCTCCTCCTCCTCTCCCCATCCGTCTGTCCAAGCCGCCCTGGTGCCACGCGGGGTGCGGGACGACCGCCCGTGTCAGCCGGGCTGCGAGCCGCGGCGGTGACAGCGCTACTTCCTTCTACCTGCCCTGCAGAGGAGTTTCCAGAGCTTGCCCTATCGACGTCTGTCTGGTGGCAGGCACACAAGACAGAGACAGCGTAGGAACAGCCCAGAAACTAACTCCTGCTCGATCCAGATGTGCCTTAATGAAATAATTAACCTGTTGAAAGCAGGCTGGGAGCAGTGAGGGTACACTTCTCCGTTTCACCACACAGAAACACAGAGTCTGGGGAACACACTTTAAATAACTGCGGATTAAATCCTCTCTTGCACTTTTGCTACCCATTCCTTGCAGCACAACCCCACAGCAGGGACCGGTGCGTTCAGCACCCCCAAATCTCCCCGCAGGGACCCTGCCCCCAAAAAACGCGAGCCGCCGCGGCAGGAGCAGCCCTCGCCGCCCCCTGCTCTCTGTCCCCGCACTGCCCCCGGAGCCTTGGGGTGCGGGACCGCGACGCGACCCCCCCGGCAGCGAGGCCGCCCCCAGCGGGGGGAGCTTCTGCAGCGCTCCCGCACCGACGGCCCGGACCCGCGGGGATGTCCCCGGGCCAGAGCCGACCCCCGGGGAAGGCGCCCGCCCGCCGGCACCCGGACACCGCCAGCCCCGACCCCGCTCCCGGGAAGCCCCTTCGGGGGCAGGGGGGGCTCCGCCGGGCAGCCCCAGCCGGCAGCGGCGGGATGCTGGGGGGGACCCCGCGACGCTGGGGGGACCCCGGGATGCTGGGGGACCCCGCGCTGCCCCGTCCCCGTCCCCGTCCCCGCCCGGACCGGAGGGGCTGCGGGGGGGGGGCGCTGCCCCCGGGCACGACGGCGGCGGCCCCGCGGACCCCCCACGGCCACGCGTGGCGCCGCCCCCGCCCGCCGGGCCCCGCACTCACCCCGCGGCGTCCCTGGGCTGCGCCCCCCGCGCATGGCCGGGCCGGACCGGGCCGGGGGCTGCGGGCTGCGCGCACGCCGAGCCGCGGAGGAGGGCCGGGCGGCGGAGGGGGTGTGCCCGCGGCTCCGCCGTCGCTTTTTTCCGGGTTAATTACGTCTCCCATTAGCAAACCCGGCCCCGGATGTGAGTGCGGGGCGGCGGGCGCCCCGGGGGCCGTGGGGGGGCCGCCCCGGGACCCCGCCCGCACCTGCAGCGGCTGCGGAGGGCTCGGCCCCTGCCCCGACGGCCCCCTCCCGGCACAAGCCCCCCCGAGCCAGCGCCCCGCCGACCCCCCCCGTCCCGTCCCGTCCCTGCGGCTCCGTGGGGGCGGCTGCGGGAGCGAGAGCCCGGTCCCGTTACCCCCCCCCTCCCCGCCCCCCGGCCAGAGCCGCGACCCCAGCCCCACGGGCAGCGCCCACGCCGCCAGCTCAGGCGCTCAAAATAACGAGCGGGTCCTCGGGTGAGAGCTTTTCAGGGGGAGGCACACCCCAGGGGTCCCGTCCTAAGCTCAGGCCTCAACCCAGCAAAGTCCCGGGGCTTCCAAGGGGGCACCGCGACCCCTTCCCTGCCCCCATGGCACCTAAAGGAAAAGGCTGTTGTCACAGCCCACGCAAGCACAGCCTGCATCTCCGAAGGGGAGCTTCCCCAGATTCCACGTCAGACCCGACTGCCCCCCGGTTTTGTTTAGGTCCAAGCATGGCCGCAAATGGAAGTTCCTTGCACGCTTTCACAGCCATCTGAAAACGCGGCCAGATTTCTGTTTGTGCGCACACGCAGCCCACACAAAGCCACCGTGGCACTAGCAGCAGGGCTGCGGGGAGGGAGCAAGCACCCAGAGGGGTCGGCGCATCGCCCTCGTGGGTGTGGAGGGTGCACGGTGCTGCGCAGCACAGCAGTCGGGTGTCCAAACCACAGAGCTCCGCTCCCAAAAACGCTGCGGGTGCCCTTGCAGCAGGTGAGGTCTCCGGCAAGCCAGCAGTGAAATCTACGAAGTTACCCATGTGTTACAGCATCTCTCTAACACAACCCTGCGGTTCTCCCTCACCCAGGAAAGTTGCAAAAACGAAGCCTGGAGTTAATAACTGGTGTTTTGAGAGAACAGAGCATTGAAAACAGCGTGAGTCACTGCTCCGCTTTGGGATGAGGTCTCGGGGTCGCTGCTGTGCAAGCCTCACACGCTGCCTGGAGGGAGGCTGCTCCTCATGTTGAGCAGGGGGCAACTGATCACACGCAGGGCCTGCAGGTGCTGCCTGGTCACCCAGAAAACCTCACAGCTGCATCAGCCTGTCACTTGTTAGTCACTTGGTGAGCCTGTCACTTGCTCAAGAGGCTGGGGCTGAATTAGCACAAACTCAGCAGCGCTCCCACGCCCAGGGTCAGGTCTGCAGAGCCCCTGTCCGGATACAGTCAGCTGCAGGACTTGCTTCTGGGCAGTGCAAATAATCCTGGTCTCCAGCTCCACGCACCTCACTGCTGATGCATCTGGGACATTCTTGCCTTTGCATATTTTAAGGCAAGACTCAAGTCTGAAGATTCAGTGTCAGGCATTAGAAGATTTTTTTTTTTCCTCTCCAAGAGCAATTGCAGAGTTTAGAGCTTGTTGTGAGAAGTGTTGTTAAGTAAACACATTGCCTCAACCCCGAGCATTTCCTATGGCCTGGGTCATTTTTAGAACAAAGTTTTTTTTTTCCCCTTCCATGTTACAGAAGATTGCCCAAACGCTGTTACTGAAACCATGTGTGTTCATTTCTGTGTGACTGCGCTGTGCCCGTGTCACTGCCTCGAGCGGATGAAACCACAGTCTGTCACAGCCCAGGGCCGCCTCTCACCCCTCGCAGTGGCAGCGCTGCAGCACAGCAGGCAGGGGCCCGGGGCAGCTGGACTTTAAGCATATGCTTGAGCACGGCCTTGAACAGAGACAAGCTGCCCAGCTTGGGTTCTGGGTCCTGCAAAAGCCTGGCCTGGCAGAGAGGCTGCCGGAGCTCACCAGGGTGGATTTGGGGAGCAGGAACCCCGTGCTGTGTGGTCAGGACAGCGTGGGATCCCACCACACAGCAGGCGCCCCGGAAAGCCCCTGCTTTCTCTGGCCGATGCTGTTGCTGCATCTGGCCCTGAAGCACTTTCTCCCCACGCGGGCGAAACCGATGCCGGTGCTGGGCCGGTGCTGCGCGCAGCGTGCCTCGCTCAGACACCGTGCAAGTGGTGCTTTCCCAGCATTTCGGGCAGGAGGCGATTTTCCCAAGAAACTTCATACTGGGCTCTGACCGGCTGCTTCCCCCTCCTGTCTCCGTCCAAAGCACAGCATCCAGCACAATTAAATGCTCTGTGCAGCTCTGCAGCCAGGGCTGCTCTCTTCGCCGTTGCAGGCTGACCGCAGCCACGTGCCCGAGGAGCAGCCTGCCCTCCCCGTGCTCATCCACCTCCCCCGCTCTTGCCCCACGGGGGACAATCCGGCCACACACCCTGCTGGGAGCCACAGCCCCAAACACATCACTTATTACATCAGGAGGAAAGAACTGATGACCTCCCTGCACATCTGCAGCTGCCAGCACTCCCAGGGAGCTGCCGGCAGGGCCGTGCGTAACCACAAGCTGATACGCGCAGGGGGGCTCCAGCCCGGGTGCACAACAGAGCAGGATTTGGGCATTGCCCCTCGTGGACCTCCCGAGGGAAGGATCTGCCGGCACGCTCTTCCTCGTGCTGCCCACCTGCCCGCACAGATGGCCACGGACCCTCACACCCAGCCTTGCCCAGCTGCAAATACCGACAGAGGCAGTTTGAAAGTGCCGAGCGCTCACTGCAGGGCTTCTGAGGGTGTTATAAGAAGGGAACCAAAACCTGAAGCATGAAAACCACTAGTTATGGAAATGAAGGCCACAACAACTGGGTTATACTTAGATTCAAAAAGAAAAAACTGGGGGGAAGAGCAACCCTCCTGCCTCAGAGCAGGGCTGGCCTTTGGGCCGGGCGAGGTTCGGGGCCAAGCCCAGGCAAGCTCAGCTCTCAGCCCTGGATGCCCACCAGCCCGCTGCCCGCTTACCCACTTACACCCACACTGTGCCTGTGTTACAACACGCACAGAGGGGCACAGGCACACTTTGAAATGCGAGCACAGCGTGGTAGAGGCACAATCTGAGCTTCAGCGCTGGGATTTCAGCACAGCCTCACCCACAACCCTCATCCGCCCCATGCCTGTCCTCTCCTCCCCACTGCTCGCTGCCTCTCCGGAAAGACCAGTTCCTGGCCGCTGCCTCCCGTCTGCTGCTGGCTGGGCTGGTGGGGAGGTCCCCGGGCAGCCAGGCAGCCCTGCAGGTTCAGGGCATCCCTCCCAGCAGCCGCACTTCTGGAGGGGCTGCGCTTTGTCATCGCTGTGTGGGACGGGAGCGGCGTTTCCCTCTGGAGCTCCCCCAGCCTTGTCCTGCCAGCTGCTGCGTCCCCCCATCCCTGCCTGCTCTGCAGAGACTAAACTGTTCCACGGAGTATTTTTATACCAGGGCATCTTCTGCAGACCTTGTGACTCGCATCAGCGCCTGGATCTGCGGCAGCTCTGTTTCTCTGGGCAGTCACATGGCAGCCTGTCACGCTGGTGCTCTTCCTTTATCTGGAAGAGCCTTTAGCGCTCTTGCGATGCTTTCAATATATTTTGCTGCTGCAGCTTCTCTCTGGGAGTGCGAGCAGCCCCCAGACCTCACAGGAGACCCCCCTCCTCCCCCCCGGTAGCAGCGAGGGCCAGCAGGGCTCTGCCCCACCAGAGGTGCACATGCCCCCCTCAGCCCCCCAGGGGAAAGCATCCTTTGTCCTTTTGGAGGCTGTGGGGAGGAGCAGGGCCCCGTGGTGCTGCTGGGACACCTCCCGGCCCGCAGCAAGAGCGTGGCCCTGTGAGCATCACCCGAACAGGGCTCGACATTCCTGTTCTCCAGGATTTCTGGCCCTCTTATCCTGCAAAATTCACCGGGTCGGTTCAGTAACATCCTGCAGCAGTGAGTTCCACAGTTGGATCCAAGCACGCCACATTATTTCTTCTCTTCTGTTTGAACTTGCCCTTTTTGGTTTCAGTACCTGTTCCCTTTTTTCTCACATTATGACTAAGGGAAACTCCCAGCAGACTGCTGTGCTGGAGGAGCAGTGGCAGCGCTTTCAGTCAGCAGTTTGCCGTCTCGCCCTGCATCACATTTCTTGCAGCCGCGTTCTCACTGTGATCTCCGCACTCCCAGACAGCCCGCTCTCTCCTCCCTTTTCTTTCCTCCTCATTCTCATTCCTCACTTCTAACACTCTCTTTTACAAGGCGAAGCAGCACCAAGTACTCCGGAGGTTCCTTTCCAGCAGCGCCACGAGCTGGGCAGAGACCAGCCACGGGACCAGCCCCACATCCACGCTGCCCTCTGCAGACTTCGGGGCCGGGAGGATTAACCTGGGAGCTCACA
Source organism: Cygnus olor (assembly GCF_009769625.2). Classification (NCBI taxonomy): domain Eukaryota; kingdom Metazoa; phylum Chordata; class Aves; order Anseriformes; family Anatidae; genus Cygnus; species Cygnus olor. The sequence continues at coordinate 5,248,050 of NC_049195.1, read as the reverse complement.
ACCCCAAGAAGCCCCAAGCACGGGACAGCCCCATACCACTGCTGGCTGTCAAGGGCTGAGCAGCTCAGAGGAGAGGAGGTTTCTCCAAACCTGGCTGAGGCTCCGTGGACTTTCCCACAGATGCTATCAGCCACCACAGCAGAGCACTGGCGCTTGCTTGGCTCAGTGCAGACACTTTCACATTCATAAGCATCAGACAAAGAAAATAACAGGAAAAGTGGTTTGCTTGTTTGCTGCCTGGCACTGGATCCCACAGAACCCACCAGTGAGCCTCGGGAGCTTTGTCCTGACTAAGATCCCGCTGAGCTTCCCATGAAGCTGCTCGGGGCTGGAGCTCCCCAGCATCCCCCAGCTGCACCTCACGCACCTCATCTCCTCCTTACCTCAGCCAGGCACTGCTTTTCTTCTCTTTAGACTACGAGACCTGCTGAGCCAAGCTGTGTCTTCATCAGAGCAGCCCAAAGGGGGCCCTGGCTGTAGGAGGACCTCTCCTTATAACCACAATCTGGCAGGTTGTAACAATAGGCACCTGCAGGACACACCTCCTCGTGAGGGTTCAAAGGGAAAGCCTGGTGGAAAGAGGAAAAGCGAGATCTCCCAGAGGTGGTGGTGACAGCCAGAGCACAAATTAGTCACCAGAAAGTTTAATCTCTCTGTGACTGCAGACACAGGCAGTGCTGCTCCTCTGGGACAAGCTCACCCCACTGTGCAGCATCCCAGGCTTGGGACGGGGACAGGGGTGGGGACAGGTGCTGCTGGGGGTACCCAGGGATGGTTCCCTCCAGTCAGGCAGTGCAAAGAGCTTCACAGAACAGACTCGGATGATATTTCTCACCAAACATATCCACAGTCTGTCCGGGCCCATAGTCTCTGCAACCCCAGGAAGAAAGAAACTTCTCCCCACAGCTGACACAGGAATCCCAAATCATCCCACCGCGGTGCAGGGGGCGCACGGCGTGCAGGAGCGGGGCTGTGCCCAGAGCTCTGCACCACGCTGCTCGGCAAGGCTGACAAAGCCTTCCCTCGGCAGACGTGCTTGGATGAGCTCACATTCAAATAGGAGCCCCAGGAAGCCAAATCAGTTCAGTTAGGGCCATTATCTCGCTAGGTTATGGGTTTCCTGTAAATGAAAAGCAGTGGCCATGAACGTGATTTCCAACTGCAGCGTTTATTTGACCGGCGGGCGGCCTGGCCTCTCCCGCACTCCAAGCAGCGACTCTACGCACCGCGCTCCTGGTGCACGGCGCCTACGCTACTGCGGTGAGCGGCCGCGCTCGGCCACCCGCCCGCGGCCCCGCCGCTGTCACGGCAAGCCCAGCAGCAGCTTCCCCGCCAGCGCCACGGCCAGCAGGCTGGGCAGGTGCAGCGGCGTGGCCCCGCCGCCGTTCCGCGAGCCCCGCGGCCCGTTGCAGTCGTCGCTGAAGCAGCATTGCAGGGTGGCCCCGCCGGAGCCACCGCGCCGCGCCTGGTCGCAGAAGGACTTGTAGGAGCAGGACTTAATGACGCTGTCTGCAAGGGAAGACAGATCACAGAGGGTTAGGTGCTCCCGGGGCATGGGGGCCTTTATTCCATCCCTGCTGGGCTGAGAGGGGAAAGAGAGAAAGCAGAGGTGCATCCCAGCATGTTATGCTGCAGATCTGGAATAAAAGGGTCTCCCTCCCGAACACGGGACTGCTGGAGAGCCGAGCAGTGGTCCGGTGGCCGAGGGATGTCCTCATGGTCACATCTCTCTAAGCCACCACAGAGCACATTGCTGTGAAAGGAGCGACCGACAACTTATAGCCGTATGTGAAAACACACATAGCCCAGCAAGGGAGCCAACCCAAGGCAGGAGGGGGGTGGTTTGGGGACCTGCCCGTGTCTGTCCTGCAGGCCACGATGCTGTCTGGCAGCTGTAAGGTTGCACTGAGGGTGTTAACGCACTGCTGGAGCGTTTCCCTTACACCAGAAAAGTGCATTGTTATCTCAGACCAAGAGCCTGTTCCCAAAGACTAAAAACTGGTGGCTCATCCCTACCTCAAGGGTTCGAGGGGCAGCCAGCCCCAGGCATCCCTCCCACAGCCCCGGGCTCCTTTGGGGCGCTGGGATGCAGTCCTGCCCTGCTGACACCATCCTTCCCTTCCTTCACCTCCCTGCCAAGCCTTTTGGCCAGGTTTGCGGCTGATGTCACTCAGCAGCTCCCAAAGCTGCGTGCAACAGCCATGGAAGGGGAGCAGCCCCGTGCGAACAGGAGCACACCCCTCCGGCACGGCTGGGGCAAACCGCAGAGGGACAGCGGTGGCAGCGGCTGTGCAGCCCCCCGCAGGGACTTACTCGGCGCAGTGATCGTGGAGCAGGCGTCCGCGTACTGGGGGCAGCTGTGGGAGCCCTGCTTGTTGCAGTCGTTCTCGTTGGACGCGACGCATTTGTGGCATTTCAGCGCTGCACCTGTGCGAAGGGAGGAGCAGCGGTGAGGCGGTGCTGGGCTGTGCTGGGGCTGCGCTCAGCCGGGGCTGGGGGAGCCAGGGACAGGCAGGAGCTGGCAGGGCCAAGGCAGGTGGGCTTCAGGGGGCTCTGCTCTCTGCAAAATGCGTGCTGTGCTCGCCCAAGTGTGACTCGAAGCGATGGAAAACACCTTGATCTTTGTCATTTTGCGCTGAATTTCTTTTTAATGAGCATTTGCAGGGGGAGGATTCCTCTAAACTATGGAGGCAGTTTTGTGCATTTGTGCATCTTTAAAGCAGCTCCCCCCATGGAACCCGTTGCACAGAACCTGCACCCGAAATGCACGGTTCAGAGGGACAAGCGCGGCGCTCGGCAGCGAGGTGACAGGCAGACACGTGTCAGAGGCAGAGCCATCTTCCAGCCTGCTCGCAAAGGAGGCCAGAGGCACGCGAGGTGATAACCAGCCCCTGCTTCTGCAGGCTCTCCGTGTGTCAGAGCTGATGACAAGCGTAAGAACAGTTTGACCCCGCAGGAGAGGAAAATGCACACTTGCCAGAGGTCCCAGCTCAGTTTAGGAACCAGCTGAGTAAATATGAAAGTGTCATTATCACTTTATGACAGAAAGACACTTTAAATATCATCACTGTTTTAAATATCTGCAGACAGAGAACCACCAAGAAAACCTGAAGAACCTGCTCCCACCCGAACCAGGAAATTCTGAAGACCACTTGATTTTGATAGCAATGGTTAAATTACTGCTTATGTCGGGATTCAATTTTGCATTCGCTTTCCTGGCTGAACAGAGCCCTCTCGTGGCAAGCGGGCCGCAGCTGCATGGTCAGCACATTTCATTTTGCAGGAGATCTGAGCTCCTGTGTTTGGTGGAAAAGGAGAAAACCCACGTCTCAGGGAACTGAGACTGAACAGGGCCGAATGCTGGTAAACGCCTGCCGTTAACGCACGTTGAGCACAGATTTCCACTGCGGCACTGCTTGGTTTTTGCAGCACGGTGCAGCCTTTAATTTACCGTCAGCTAAAACCACAGCTGGGTTTCATTCTCCCCTTGGTACAAAGATCCTGACATCACCACGACCTGACCACACGTCACGACCATGCCAGGAGCAGCGCGACCACCTTCCTGCCTTTTAGGATGGCTTGGTGCAGTTCTGCCTTTGAGGAACCAAGCAGGTCAGAAGCTGCTTTTCCTGGGCTCGGGAACCACCTCGGCTCCCACGAGGCTGGAGCCCAGCATCCCTGCTCACACCCACCGCCCGCGCAAGCACAGCAGAAGGCACAGGGGCAGGGTACTCTGGCACTGTCCTAGCCAAGGGAAGGGACCGTCCCCCCCAGAGCAGCTCTTCTGCAAGGACAGGAGGCACTGCAAGAGCCCAGAGCCAGCGGCAGGCCGGAGGCAGCCAGCAAGCAGCAAGCAGCTACAGCCCGTCCTCCCGCCCAGCGCCGCCTTCAGCGAGGGGACACTTACTTTCTCCAGCCAGGGACGTGACGAGGGCCAGGGCCAGGAGGGTCCTCAGGGCGGGCATTTTCAGCAGTGTGCAGCGCAGGTAGCGTAGCCTCTGTTTTGTCCCGAGGTCTTACAGTTAATCTGCTTGGGTGATTGGATCAATGGGCTGAGGATAACACACTTACTGCAGCCCCTGGCTAATGCCACCTGAGCCGGAGGAGGGGACGCGATGCCCCAAGGGCAGGGGCCACCCGGGGCAAGGAGCGGGGCACAGCACCAGGGGGCTGGTGGCAGTGGCCGGACGTGGCACCAGGGGGCTGGACTTTGCTTTGGGGACCTCTCCATGCCGTGTGTCAGCTTCCAGAGCTCTCAGCCAAGCCCACCTGCTCCACCCAGAGAACATCGCCTTCCCTGCTGCTTGTGGTGGCTCAGTTGGGGAAGAACCCTCCTGAGCTCCCAGCTCACCCAAGGCAGAAATGCAAGAGACCGCAAACCTGCATGGGGCTGGGAGCACGAGGGAGCCATCCCTGCCACCCGCTGTCCCCGCCCTCAGCGGGGCAGGGACGGCTCCATCCTTACCGAGGGCCAGGAAAGGCACCAGGGTCAGCCCAGGGATGGGAGCCGGTACCCCCCCCTCCCCGCAGAGCTGCCCCAGGCTCGGCTGCTCCCGTGCATAGTGTGCAGGTGGCTGAGCCATGGCCCTGTGTGTGCTGATGGCACCACATCAGTGTGCGAGCAAAACAGTGTGTGAGCAGACTACGGTGTGCGAGCAGACCACGGGGCACTTGGAGGTGTTGCAGGTCTCCGGTTCAGTCTGCGGACGCCCAGCTCAGGAAGAGGTGATAATCACGCTTATTTGAAACCAAAAGAATTATCACACGAATGAGGCAGAATCAGGCCCTTCCTAGAAGATTGAGCCACCGTCTGTCTCCCCAGCCCCCTCACTGACCTTACAATCACCTGGAGAGCTTTCAAGAGTGATAAACACAATTTTTATTCAGGCAATGAAACATGGAAAAAATATATTAGTAATCATTATAATAATCTCATTTGTGTGAGTATAACTCTTACAAATATTTACCTGACATATAAAAGGGAAATTATTGTACATATAAAATTTATGTTGATGGCAGTTACATACGTTGTACAAAGCAATCCTGGTAGTAGTCACGCAAAGAAAATCTTCCTGCCTCTGGGGGGACGCTGGAAGGATGTGGTGGAAGCAGGCTTGCAGTGGGGGTGGGCACTCGTTGGCACTTTATTGCAGACAAGATCTACTGGTGAACGCACACTGGCACACAGCGACACTAAGGGCTCGCGGGCAGGCACCCTCCGCTGTCAGAAAGGGATATTGAAATTCTACCGCAAGGAAGAGAAGACAACCACAGCCACCCTGGAATCTCGGCGCATGGGTATCTGCAAAGGTTCCCTGGGCCGGCTGCGTTCCTGGGCTCCAACATGGGGCACGGTGCCGTGGTGCGCCCGAGGACGTGGCCGGGCACCGCAGTGAGCTCTGCGCTCCTCATCCTGCTGAGCACAGCCGGCTCCTGCCGGGCACCTCGTGGGGAGCAGCACACGAGGTGCAAGTCTCGCCCCTTTAAAGTTGCAAACGCACGCCTTCTATTATATAGAACTATAACCATTATATATATATATATACGTAACTATAACCATATTATAGTTAATAAATCATTCCTTAGGAATCTTTGCCCAGATCGTAAGTGCATGCTGACAGGCACAGAAACGCAACAGCACTCAGGTGACAGAGGCAGTGAAAGTGCGACCACGAGACACCGGGGAGCGGAGAGGAGTGGGAAGGTGCTGCCAGGTCAGATTATTGCCGTGGGAGCAGCTCTCCAGACAGCCTGGCCTCCCAGATTGCCCCTTTTTGCAGGAGAGAGAAGACTGGAGCACTTACTGCATCATATGCAAGTCGTGGTTCTGGGGAAGCGCTGGGGGTGATGAAATCAAACCTCCTGTCGCTACCTGCCACCTCCGAGGTCCAGAACAACAAACCAGAACAAATCTCGTGCTGGGACCTCAAGCTTGTCTGAACCCCACCTGTGTCCTACACCAGAAACCAGCCCCCTGTGAACTTCTTGCAAGCTCCAACAGTCCGTGCAACTCCGCTCTCTGGCAGCCTGCTCCCTCCCGCTTCTGATCAGGCTGCCGAGAGGAACCCGCCTCCCTAGGAACTCCATGGGTCTCAAGGGTTTTAATCTAATTATACAGAGCCTTCTGCACGCAGCACATCCCATGACAGCGTCACTCCTTGCTGCACCACCACCACATGCGAAACCACCAGCTAATGGAAGGGCCACCCGCACCGGGGCCGGGAAGGCTGCTTTGGGCCGGACACGTGGGAGAATAAGAGAAGGGTGCTAGGCTGCAACAACCCAGGTGCTGGTGAAACCGAGGGAAGGGGAGTCGTGCTCCAGTGGGCTGTGGTTGGCTTTTTGACTCCCCAAACAAAAGAAAAAGGAGAAAAAAAAAGAATAGAAAAAGGGAAAAGTAGGATTTTTCCTTTCTGTCAGCTGTGCAGAGGTGAATGTTCAACACAGAGCTGCAGGTGCACACAGCATCAGCCATCAGCTTCCTCACCGCATTGCTCCAGCCCCTTTACTGGGCTAACTGGGAGCTCAGGGAGCAGGTGGGGACCCTGCGCATACCAGGGCAGGCTGCCGACTTCTTCGTCTGCTTAAGTGTGTAATAAATTCTCTCTATACATAATATAACTAACAAAATATATATCAGGTGTATGGCTCTGATTTAAACAGATGTTTGCACTGCATGCTCAACACAGGGATTAGAAAACAGAGGGAAAACAGCTTAATTCTTTTGCAAAAAGGTAGCAGCAAAAAGGTTTGCTAAGGTTTTAGATAGACTAGGTAGGAAACAGTCCCAACAGCAAATACTTCCCCTGTTTGACACTTCAGGGCTGTCTGCGCAAGGTGAGAGCGAAGGACCCTCCAACCTCAGCAGTTCTCCTGGGGCTTGGCATGCCCAGAGATGTAAACACCTCTGAAATACAGCAGGCAGCCTGCCTGCACGGCCATTCAGATTTTGGTTTGAATCCAGACAGATTTCAAAGCGTATTTCACTGCTGTCTGGATCTGTCTTTTCTTGTAAAGGCTAGCTTTTGTTTGATTCTCTTAATATTCAGTGCTGCAAGGGTGTTTCTCAGAGCAGCAAGACCCAGAGCACGACTGCACTTCTCCTCACCTTTCTGTACTGATTGGAAAGGGAGCTCTAACGCAGCAGAACTGTGCAGCGTTTAGGGCTTGCTTCCTTCCTGCTGCAACATCAAAAGTGGGGGACTGACCTCACTACGGCACGTGGAGCCAACAGCACAAGCCTGGCTCTGCATATTTTAAAGCAGGTGAGAAAACCATGCTAACACCACGGGAAGTGCCAGGGCAGAAGGGCAGCGGGTGCACAGGCAGGTCCCAGCTCCACAGAGCCACGACCTGCCCCATTTCCCAAACAACCCTCGGCTCCAGCAGCCTCCTGCACCCACCTTGGCCAGGCTCTCATGGAGATGAGGTTACTGCTGATGGAGCGGCCATACCCGCGCCTAGGGAAGGGGATGCGTGGCAGGACCATGCCCAACTGGGAGAAGTCAATACAGAGCTGAGTGCAACCCTAATAAAGTGCACGAATGCAGCGATGCAGGAATCCTTCCCCAGGGGCTGGCACGGCCAGGGACCAGGATGTGCTGTGCTGTGGTTCACCAACGTGCCAGCAGCCAGGATCAGCCCCTGGAACAGTGCTGCCTCCCCCAAACCACCCTACTGAGAACCTGCTTCAGCCAGGGGCTGCAGTGGGTGCCTGGGGTCCCCGAGGCCCCTTTGCTGCCCCCCCCCCCCCACGTGCCAGGTCCCCCTCCCCAGTGCAAGGGCTCGATGGCTCTGAACCCAGCACCACACACATCCCGGGGCAGGAGCTACCATGAGGCCGGATCCAGGCTGTTGAGCATGTGAAGACAACAAATGACAGCATGTGGGGGGCACCACCAGGCCTGCTCCCAGGTGAGGGGGGCAGCCCGGGCTGCTACCTCCCAGCTGTGAGGCGGCTCCCACAGGGACCCCCCAGAAGCAGCACGCCCGTGGGGGCCGAGCAAAGCCCCCAGCCCCTGGGCTCCCATCCTGGGGTGAGCGGGGACCTGCGGGGCCTGGCAGCCACGTGTGTGCTTCTCTGCTGGGGGGGGGCTCCTGGGTAATAAGGCAAAGTGCTTGAAGGTACGAGGAAAGCGGCCAAGTGCAGAGTGCTGGACGAGGGGCGGTGAGCTCAGTCTGTCCTTCCCAGCTTCGCTATCAGCTCGTCGCAGATCTTGGTCAGCTCCTCAATCTCCTGGTTCTGGAAGAGAAGCAGCCCCTGAGGACCCCCGCAGCAGCACCGCTCCTGGTCCCCAACTGACCCCGGTACTCGTGGCACAAGGACCTGCTGCAGCACACAGCCCAGCACCAACAGGATGCCCAGGCACCCAAACAGCACCACGGAAGCGCAGAGTAACCCAGCGCAGCCCGCGGAGGCCGGGGGGCAGCGTTACCTTCTGCTGCAGGGCTCTCTCCAGGGACTCCACCTTCATCTGCTCCTTGCGCAGCCCGGCGTGCAGCGCCGCGCTCTCTGCTTTGGCTTTTGTGCGCACCTGGGCGATCTCCTCGTTGGCTCTGGGGGGGGTTGGAGAGAAGGGGGCCGTGGTTATCCTGCTGGGTGCAGCCAGGAGCCCTGCGACACGATGTCAGACTGTGCTGCACTAGCATAGCCCGGCTCCTGCATGCCCGCCTGCATCAGGGGTGCCCAGGCAGCTCCTCAGCAGCGCCAGCAAGCCCCTGCGTGGCCTGCACCTTCACATCAACCCCGAGCTCTGGGTCTGATGCTGCACCTGGTCAAAGAACAGGCTAGAAGGCACCTATCCTCCTCTTCTTCCTCCTCCTCCCCCAGCCTGCACCCTACACAGCCCTCAGCTGCGGCTCTTACTTGTCTAATTTTTCTTCTGCGTGGACCTTCAGAGCCTGATACCGCTGCTCTTCTTGCTTGACCCGGGTTAAATAATCTTGGGCACACTTCTTCAAGGCTTCTTCATTCTGGAAAATAGAGAACATCTGTGCTGGGACTGAGCAGAGAGACGTCGCTCTGATAGAATGACACAACATGTTCTGCAGGTGAAAGAAAAAGGCTTTAAAAAGACCCAGTTTCTCACTTACAAGGGGCTGTAGCCCCTTATCCAGCTCAGCAGCAAGGAAAAGCTGCTGTGTACGCGGAGCCAGGGTCTCTGAGGGCTCCTTGCCCTGGCACCTGCCCTGCCTCAGACGCAATTTCTGCCCCAGGGCACAATGCCCTGTGCTCGCCATCAGCAGGAGAGCCCTGGGGAGCAGGCTCTGCGTGAGCCCAGCTCCACCGCCGGCTTCCCACAGCATGGAAGAGGCTCTGCTCATTTGTCAGCAAGCTGCCAGAGCACAGCAGCGAGCTGAGCTCTCAGCAAGGGCTGGGGCAGCCTCTGAAGCAGCGCCGCGGGGGACCCGAAAGCCACTGCACAGGAACCCGGCCCCAAGGGGCTGCGAGGAGGGGGAGGACACCAAGACAAGGACCTTCTTAAAGCCTTCGAGGACGCCCTTCAGGTTCTCGTATCTCCTGAAGAGATCCGACAGGGACCTCTCCACTGAGTTCAGGTCTGCCAGGGCCTGGTCCTTTTCCATGGTGAGCTGCTGCAGGTTCTTCTGAGACGTCATGTTTGTCCTCTGCTCGTCCTCTGTGAAGGAGAACCAATAAGAGGGATGCGGGGGCTGAGCAGGGATGGCTGCGGCAGCAGCTCCCTGCCCCGCACACCCGGCCAGGCGGTGGGACCTCACCTATCATCTGGGCAATGGTCTTCTCGTACTCAGCCACGATTTTCCTAGGATGGAGGGAGAATAGGAGCGGGTAAGAGGCAGCAGTTTCTTGCGGGCACACACCTACAACTCTGCTCTAGCAAGGGGCCCTGCCACCCCTTCCCTGCCATGAAGGCAGCCCGAGCACCAGCCCGTCCACAGAGCCTGGACCACAGGAGCTGGGCTCCAGCTCCCACCGCGGCGCTGAGACCTCCCTGCAGCCGCAGCTAATGGGATTTCACCCCCGCGACAAGGAAACCGCAGGCTCAACACGGCACAAGCACAAAGGGGAACACGTCTCGTAATGTGTCCCACCCCGGTGATGCCGAACCGTGTCATCCCATTACGGCCCCACAGCCCAACCTGCACTCCCAGGGGGGAAGCAAAGAGCAGAGCATCCCCCGAGCAGGACACAACAGAAGGTTTTTACCTCATCTCCAAGACCTCCTGACGGCTCTCTTCGTATTTCTTCTTCCACTCGTTTGCTTCAATCTCCTTCGTGATTATCTGGGATGCAGCAGACACGAGACTCTGGGGCCATGCTCCGGGTGCGCCCCCGACCCCAGAGCCTGCCCCACTGCCCCCCCACCGTGGCAGTGGGACGGGGCCGCTCCCTGGCCTCACCTCCTCCCTGATGAGCGTGAGCACGGCCGCCTTCTCGGATGCGCTCAGGCAGATGCCATCCAGGGGGCTCTCGCTCCTGTTCCCGCTGGTGATGGCCACGGGGGATTTGTCCGTCAAGCACAGCCCGGGGTTGCCCTGTGAGGGAGATCACGCAGCTGGGATGCTGCATTTTGTTGACTTTCTATTCACCCTGCTTCCCACATTTTGGGTGTTCTCCCCCATTTCATCAGCCTCTGCTCAGGCACCGAGCGTCCCCACCTGCACACTGACAGCTGAGGGCCTGGTGTCTGTGCTTGGCTTTAAAACAGCTCTGGCCTTGAAGGGCTGCCTGCATCACCTCCTGGCCGGGTGGGGACACCTCTGACACACTGCTGGTGCTACGGGAACGTTTGTGGGGCCGTGGTCATGGAGGCTGCAGCAGCATTGCTCAGGGCCTTCTCCTCCCGGGGCCCAGCCCCTCTCCCCCAGGGCCGCACGGCAGTGATGGGCAGGGTGCAGGGCCTCCAGGGCTCCCGCAGCCTGGAGCACCTCCAGAGAAGCATTCCTGCAAGCCGAGGCTCACACCGGCGCCTCGTCCTCCTTTCATCATCCCAGCCGAAGCGGCAGCCCCTCGCAGCTATCTCCCTGGAAACAGGCTGCGAGGCCATAAATAGAGAAGTGCTGCAGAGAAGCCAACCTGTTTTCGCAGTGTTTTGGAAACGAACGCACTTCTCTCCCTCCCTCCCCTCTCCCTCCTCCCCTGCGCTTTGACCATTGCCAGATTCAAGCACAAGGGAGCCCTGCACGCCTCCCACGGCTCTGCCAGTGGTGGAGGCAGCAGGAGCCAGCCCGGGCACAGCCCCAGCTCTGGGCAGCTTCAGCCCTGTGTGGCTTTTGCAGCAGCCTCCCGCAGCATCTTGCAAACACAGGCGTGCACCTGAAGGTCTGCAAGTAGCTGTGCCTACTGCCTAACCCCATGGCAAATCCTCCCACGTTTTGGGATGACCATGGCTCAGCTGCAGGAGCGATTGCCAGCCCATGCCCTCAGCAGCACCAAACAAAAGGTTCACTTTGCTTAACGTCCTTGAGGGGCTTAGCGCAGTTAAATCTGTCTCAGAGACACTAATTTTGCTGATGTTGCTAATCTCACTGTCATCTGCTTGCCACCTCCAGCAGCTTTGGCCAGGGGCAGATAAGCTGGCACAGGGTCCCCCCTGCTGCACCGGGGTCTTGGGGCCACCCCGACCACTCCTTGGGGGCACCGGGGATGCCCCATGCAGAGCTGGGGCACCGCTGGCTGCAGGGCCGGGCTGTTAAGCGGGCTGCTCCCGTTAATCCCCCTCTCTGCTGTCAGCCGGCTTCCTGAAAGCTGCGTCTGAGCCTCCCTCGCAGGAGGCACAGGCACCGGCAGAGCCAGCCCCAGCCTCCTTCCTCCTCACAGACACAGCATCTGTCCTCCCGCTTTGCACACTGTCAATTCAGAGAGGTTTTGGCAGCACTTCTGGGAGTAGTGGGGATGTTTGCTGCAGCCTCCCCCTGCCCCCTGCCCAGCAGGGCAGGAGCGCCAGCACCGGCACCAGCACCAGCACCAGCCTTCAGCACCCCGCAGCCCCACACCAGCGGGCAGAGCCGCCCCGAGGCACAGGGAGGAGGATTCAAGTGGCACTTACGGGGAAGGCACCAGGCCCATCCTTGTCCATCTGCTTGGAGAGCTCCTTTTCAAAGCCTAAAAACAGGGAAATTCAACATTTTAGCTGCCTGGAAGCAAGACCCTGGCAGCAAAGGGGGTTTGCTGGGATGCAGAGTTGTGCAGCTGAATCTCCGTGTCCCCTGAGCTCCCTCCCCAAAGGATTCTTTGCCTCCAGCTCCTGCCCTTGTGAAGAGGACGCATCCTGCACCCCCGGCAGCCTCTCGTGCCGCGGTAGAAGCCAACACTCCCCTCTGGTGGCCCCACACGTCCCGGCAGCTGCCACGGCAGCGGTTCCTGGGGACCGTGGCACTGAGGATGTCCCGGACATCTCGGGCGGGGGGAAGCCCCCTGCTCGGCCACCCCAAATTGCACCAGCCCCAGCCCCACGCCAGCTGGGCCCGGCGCCGAAGGAGCTGCACATGGCCCCTTCTATTCTTGGCAGCAGTGGAGAGAAGCTAAAGGCCTCTCCTCCAGTCTGAGTGCTCGGGACGCCCTCCATCCCATGTAACTTGGGATGTAATTTATGAACCTCGCAGAAACAACTGCGGACATGAGCGGTTATTCACCTGTTAACTGGGCAGAAAAAAACATAATGTGAGAACGCAGCTACGGAGGGAAAGATGCAACATGAAGCCTGTGGCTGCAGATTCCCTGGGATTTCCCCATTTATCCCTGCACCGTGGCCAGCAGCTGTGTGCCCTCTGGGACCAGCAGCAATGACTAACGCCTCCCAGGCTCACCGTTAACTGTACAATTCTCCCTCCCCTGAGAGATGAAGGGCTGTTTTCCTCTCCTGAGAGGTTTGCAGCTCCACATGACATTCAAGAGCAGGGATTAATGGGTGGCTGCACAGGAGACAGCTGCGAACCTTCTGTGCAGCCATTTCTGTTTGCACCTATAACTTTGCTATTGATTAAGTGCCATGTTGCCTGGCTTTTAATTATATTTTAATGGATTGGTCAGAGCAGTTAATTACACAGGAGACGGGCAGCAAAGCACCAGCAGTAGCGCCAGTGCAGGCTTCTGTAGCAACCTGGAGATCTCTATTAACCAGAGCCCTGTGCGCTGGGAGCCACCAAGTCCCAGCAGCTTTGCCCTGGCGCAGGCAGGGGCCCTGCAGCCTCGAAGGCAGGCACAGGGCATGCCAGAAACGTCCCCCTTGGGCTGGACGAGTTGCCCAGCTCAGCCCTTGCCTTGGCTGTCCTTGGTGAAACAGACACTGGTAGTGCACAGCGGCACGATGCTTTGCGCACCCGAGGCACTACTTAGGGAGCACTTCTTGTAACCGCTATAACCTAAATCAGCCTGCTCATCAATTGTGCTTTGCCTCTGCTCACACTGAGCAGGAGCAAAACCCAAACAGGACTGACACTTTGAATAGCAGCCCTGACTTTGCATTTGTGTTTTACTACTGAGACCGGGTCAGCCTGCATCTGGGGAGGTGCCAGGTGCCCTCCTCATCCTGTGGGGCTGGTACAACAAAGCTGGTCCCTGCCAGGAGGGCAGCGTGCCCAGGGAAAGGGGCTGCGGGCGAGACAGGAGCTGCAGGGCTTCCCAGCACAGTGCCACTGGGACAGTGCTCCAGGCTGAAGGAGTCTGGATAAAGGCTGCCTGCACTACAATGTTTCCATAATGAAAGCAGTGCAGATAAGCAATCGGAGGTTTCATTATGGCTCGTGGTAACCTTTAGTCCTATCAGCACAAATGAGACGTGATGAAGCTGTTACCTCCACAGCACAAATGCATTGCCAGAGGCTGCAGGCATTACCCGGGTGCGGGCACGGCTCACCTCCGGAGCCAGAGGCAGCGAGGATGCTCCCTACCTGCCTCCACACCGTGCTTTGCCGCCGGCACAGGGACGTTCGAGCACTCAAAGTACTCCAGGTCATCTTCAGGCTCTCCCTTCTTCTCCAGCCCGGCTGGTTTCTGCACAGAGGTGGTGGAGGCCAGCTTCTCTTCATCAGTGGCATGTCCATCCCGATTTGCAATATCTGGGATTTCTGAGATCAACGCTCCTTCATCCTGTGGGATCAAGGCATGCGGTTAAGCAGGACCGAGCTAATCCGCAGGGCTCAGGCAGCCAGGCTGTGCGGATGGCCAGCGGGAAGCACCGGGAGGCTCAGCACCCACGGCCAACTGCTCCCCACCAGCCACTCGGCAGGCTTGGGCAGAAGGAAGCCCCCCGTGCCCCAAACAGAGGCGATTAATGAGCAAAACGCATTAACCCAACCGCGGAGCTCGGCGCTTTGCTCTGGCCCACAGCAGGGGACAGGTCTAAGGCCCAGGACACCGCACGCACGGTCCCAGCAAACCACAGAGCTGCCTGGCTGGGAAGCCACGTGTGGAAAGGCTTCCCCACCGAGCCCAGCTGGCATCCAGCTGTGCCTGGGCACCCCGGTTACTTCGCTTTGGGCAGCTCTCCTCGCGCCACCCCGCGCCAGCAGCAGCTCTCCCACCTACCTGGGTGCAGACGTCCAGCACCAGCGCCTGCGTCTCGTACTTCTTCACCTTGCAGCCGCTCCTGCGGGACAGAGAGAAGGAGCCGGGCTGAGCTGGGGCTCGCAGGGGCTGGAGGAGGGGGAGAGGCGGGGGGCGCGTGCGAGACAGCCCAAGCAGAGGGGAGCAGCCCCAGCGCTAGCATTGCACCCGCTGCGCAACAGCAAAAACACTCACCGGTACCAAGGCAGGGCAAGTTCTGGAATGAACAGAAGGAACAAGCAAAAAACCACACAACTACAAAGCAGTTGGGTTTGTCTTCAAGATGTTTATTCCTGTCGAAGGTAAGGCTCAGAGAAAGCACCCCAAGGTACTGACGGCGAGAGAGGCAATTGCCAAGGAGCCTGAGACAAAAGCTGTCCCTTGCCGCATGCTCGCTTGTGCATCCAGAGCGGCGGTATGCCTGAGTGCACGCTGGTTTGCTGCGGGGAGGAAGCACTTCCAGGCTGCCCTGGCCCTGCTGGTGTGGCTGGGGCCCATCTCTGCAGCATCCACGTTCCCACGTGGGCCAGGCCTGCCCGGCCAGAGCTCTGCCCTGCTGCAGGACAGCACCGCTGTGCTTCGAGCGCTCCCTCGTCAGGGTGCAGGCGCTGTCTGGAGGAGGAGAGCAGGCTGAGCTCAGGTTGTTCTCGCAAGTGATCTGTGACTGGAAGCTCCTCCTGGGGCTTCATCCCGGGACACGCCATCCTGCCAGCTGCTGGGCTGGCTGCACGGGACTGCAGACATGGCCCCATCCCAATGTACCAGGCTCCAGCGTCTTGAATCAGTTGGAGGCAGCAGACGGATGGTCACGGAGCAGCCCCGGTGCATGCGGTGCCACCAACACCAGCAGCGAGATGACTGCACCACCACAGCCCTCACCCCTTGCGTGGGAAGGAGAGCAGTGCCCACACCTGGGCATGAGCTCGCAGCTCGCCACCCCTCGCTGCAGGGCTGGTTATCTCCCAGCTGAGCTGCCATGTCTGAATTTCCCAAAGACAGACACTCGCTGAGCCGCAGGCAGCTCGGGTGGCAGCCCGCGGCACTGCCAGCCCGCACCCAGCACCGCAGCAGGGCAGAGGTCGGAGCACATTTGCAGGGGGACAGCCCTAGGTTTTAGGAATCATCTCCCCGTCCCACCCTACACGTGCTCTGGCAGAGCACGAGCAACGTGCCATGGCACAAGGGAATTTTATTTGCACGCTGCCACCCACACCTGTGTCAGACTGAGAAATCCCTGTTGGCTCTGTTTTTCTCCATCACTCCCTAATGCAAGAATTAAACTGCAGCTCACCATGCCCGTGGCAACCTCTCTGCTCTGCCCAGCCTCTTTGGATGCTGTGGTCACACTGCCTGGTGGCTGGTTTATCTCCCCCCCACACACCAAGACAGCAGCTCTGTGATTCAAGGGGGTGGGGAGCAGGGCAAGGCGGGCAGCCTGAGCTCTGAGCCCCCAGCCCCGAGGCCAGCACACACGGACGCCAGCAGCCCTGTTCCCGATGTGCTCTGGGTACCAGCAGTTTCGGCTGGATAACCCCAGACCCCACAGCACTGCCCACGCGCCTGCTGGCTGCACGGGCACGGGCAGACCCACCAGGCTGCAGGTCCCAAATCCAAACAGTCACTGTGCAAAGTCAGGCTGTAAAAAGGCAGATCAGTTCTCAGCCGAGACACAGATGTCTGCGCTTGAGCCAAGCTCTAATTTTGTTCGTGCATATGGCAACCAGCACTAAGCAGACAAGAAGGGTGTTCGGACGGATGACATAAGATCAAGGATAAGCCCCGCACGCCGCCTCCCTCCCACTGCCCTCGCAAGAGGCAGCACCAGCGGCTCCCTTGCCCAGGGACCTGTGTCCAGCCGGTGCTTTCCACCCTACCCCCTGCTACAGCAGCTCCTTCCCCAGGGATTTTGCACGGCAGGGGTAAAGACACCCTCCCCTTCAGGACTAAAATCTGCCAGCCAGGAGCTGGACCACACTCACAAACCTGCCCCCCCCCTCAGCCGACACACTGATTTCGAGTATTTACATCATCGGAACGCGTTGCAGGTGGGCATGCTGCGAGAGCAAGCACAGGCACGGGCCTCCGGTGCAGCTCTCGGCGCCCCCGGCCCGCAGGCGAAGCTGCCCCGCAGCCGGGCGCGGGGGACGCGGGTCCAGCAGCAGGGCGCGAGGCGCAGGGCGAGGAGGAGCCTGCATGCCATGGAGACGTGTGGGGCCAACACACACCCAGTCGGAGAGAGAACAAAAAAAAAACAACCAAGGAAAGGATGAAAGAAAGGCAGAAGAGAGTACTTACAACAGAAAACAGAGAAATTTCACTTGTTCAGTGGTCCTGATGCACCCAAGAATAGACAGGAAAGAGACAGACAGATGGAGAGAAGAAAAGCGTGTGAAAAGACCTGGGTATTAACTCCTGTCTGGAGAAAGACAACGAGTAGCACAGCTCTGGCTTGCTGGGAAGAACACAGATAAAGGATGCTCAGGTTCTGCATTTGCTATTACCAGAGGTGGGATGAGACTGAATCACGAACCCAGCTCCTGAGCAGCTCGAGCTGTTCTGGGGTAACGGAGAGGGGGCTGCAGCTCTCCCAGCTGCTTCCACCCACGGCCAGCTCCTGCTGGCCCCGGGGTCACACACAGCCACATGGGCTCTGCAGAAACCTGCCTCGATTCTTTCCACAGTCTAAGACACAAACTGCTATCGCGCCCTTGGCTTTGCCACCCAGGCATTATCTCCTGTCCCTGTAAAAACCCACCCTCCAGCCTTCCCACCGGAGAACCCATTAGCAGAGCGATGGCTTGTTTTGCTTTTACAGTCAAATCAGCCACAATCCCTGTGCTCCCCAAATTTCCCCTTTCAAGCTTATTTCCTGCTTTTGCTTTCAACTGGTTCCAGTCATCAGTGCTAAGTGCAATTGCAAATTATACTGGAAGGACCCCAAATTGGCTGGGCAATTACTCCCTCATGCAATATTCCCTCTGCGTCCCTCGCACGCTCAGAGACCCGCAGAGGGCCAGCCCTGTCTCAGCAGCTGCTGTTCTGCATCTTACAGCTTCAAGCTCTTAAAGGCAGGCTGAGACTCAGTGCTGCCCAGCCACAATTTGGAGGACATTCATGATACGATAGGTGAAAAACCAGGAAAATAGCAAGGTTTGTGATTAAACCTGCTCCCAGAGGAGGAGGGTAAGGCTGCCTGCGTTCCCGACAGGCATTATGAAACATCACCGTTTACATGGGGGTTTTAAATAGCACGGCACAGGAACTAAATCTGCACTGAAAGATTCCCACGTGCTGGAATAGTTTGGCGAGGGACAACGAGGTCCCCACCGCCCGTGCAAATGTGATAAAGCAACAAACGGCCTGCCTGTTTAAACTCCGTCCTCTTCCCCTGTTGCAAAAAGGGAAATTCAGTGGCAGCCCAGGATGTCCCAGCAGCATCTGACCAGACAGGCGCCCGTCCACCAGCTGCAGAACTACACACGCTGCTGTGCGCCCGGAGAGCCCTGCAGCCTCCCACCGCGCTGCAGAGGCTCGCTGAGACCCCTGACCCCGCAGCACGGGCACTTCTGCCCCACAGCCAGACCCCCAGAATTCTCCCACCGCGCGGGTCCTGCTCCAGCCCCCAGCTCCGTGCCCAGGCTTTGCCGTGCACCACGTGCCGGCACCGCTCCGTGACACCCATCCCTCTCATCCCACCTGCTTCTGAGCAGCTGGGGGGGGCTGGCAGGGGGAGGGGAGACGCACCCCACCGGGACAAGGGCAGAGAGAACCAGGGGAGGCAGGAACACGAGAGCCTGAGGCGC
This sequence comes from Cygnus olor, assembly GCF_009769625.2. Taxonomy (NCBI): domain Eukaryota; kingdom Metazoa; phylum Chordata; class Aves; order Anseriformes; family Anatidae; genus Cygnus; species Cygnus olor. The sequence goes on along the minus strand of NC_049195.1, from coordinate 5,229,720 downwards.
AGGTCGCTCTCCCAGGTGGTGCAGGAGGAAGGGGCTGGCCGCGCTGCGGCACTCACGTTATCAGGCGCGACTTGGGCTTCTTCGGGGAGTCCCTGCCCTTCGCGAGCTCATCCGGCACCTCCAGCGTCTGAGACTCGAGGATTTCGTTCAGGCTGTTGTCGGCAGCGGGGCAGCAGTCGGTGGCGCTGGCGAGGGTCTTGGTGGGCTTAAAGGGATCCATGGAGTCAAAGTTATCGGGGTCGAACTGGTAAGAGCCTTTGGGGAGCGTGGGCGAGTGCTGCAGCGCTGAGCTGCCACTGAAAGGGTTGAGGTCTGGGCTGTCCCACGGCGCAGCAGCTGCCCTGGGGGGGCCCTGGGGAAGGGGTGGCTCCGGCGGACACCTTTCTGCATCCTCAGCAGGCTTCCTCGTGGGATCCCGGTGCCTCTTCGGTGTCAGCTTGCTGGCCGGTATCCTGCTGCCCTTCCTTGGCGTGGCTCTTCGTGTCTCCGTGCCTTCTCCACCCTCCGTGATGTCAACCTCAGCTTTCGGGACCTGCCCTTTGGTCTGGGGGGCCAGGTCCCCCCCCGGCTCACTCACTGGCAATGGGAGGCGGCGGGGGGTCGGAGGGGAGCTCTGCAGCTTGCAGCCCCCTGCCACAAAGGGGCTCATGTTCTCGTCGTACTGCTCAGGGTCGAAGTGGTAGGAAGCTGGGGGCACCGGGGGCTCCTCTCCAGCAGGCTCCGTGCTTTCTTCTCCTTTCCTCCCCGGGGAAGGTGGTTTTCCCTTTCGGAGCTGGCCCCGACCGGGCGAGCTCTCCTGTGCCAAGCCGTCATCCTCCTGCTCCGCCAGCCCCGCGCCCCCACCGGCCGGGTCCCCTCCCGACATCACCGGCTCGCGGGCGGCTCTGCCCGCATGGGGCACCGGGGCCGGCTCCGCGGCGCAGCCAGCGCCAGCCCCAGTCCCGGGGGTGGCCGGGTGCTGGGCTCCAGCCGGCGGCCGTGTCAGCGATGGGTCTTCAGGGCCGCTTTCCCCTTCGGTCTCCGCATCGGCTGGAGGGGCTCCAATCTCTGGCTGCGCTGCATCTTCGGGGTGCTGCCCCCGCGAGCTGTCCCTGCAGGCGGCCCCGACCAGCTCTGCGTGCCCGCTGAGCCCTGCAAAGAGAAAGCAGCCGGTCAGAGCCCTGCCTGCCCGCACCCCCAGCCGAGCCCCGTGCAGGAGCCAGGCACCAAGCCTGGGTTTCCCTCCCCTCCTTGTGCCTGCTCCAGGACCAGAGTTTACAGGAGTTGACAACCCAAAGCTCGGCCTCCCGAGCTGCTGGAGTCACTGTCGAAACTCGGCTCCAAGCACTTTCTCTAAAATTCAAAGCCCGTGAACAGAGCGGAGAGAATGTACTTAAACCACCGCGCACAGGGCGAACCCCTGTGGGGAGGCATTGTTCTGCACCACGCCAGCAGACCCACCAACATCTCCATTTATGTCTTTGCTCTCCCACCACTTGCTCCCACCCGGGGTGCCGGCAGCTCCAGAGGGGATTTGCAATGCCAGAGCTGCCAAACAGGGGCCAGGACAGCCCAAAGCACTCGTGTCCAAGCAGAAGCAGCAGCAGGGCGTCGCTGCTCACCTGGGTGGGGGGGGTTAAACATTACTGGGACAAATTCAGGGAAGCATGACATGAGAAAACACCACGAAACGTGATTAAGCCCCGGGGTGAACGGGAATGAGATGCTGCACCTAATGAATAAGCATATTAGAGGCTGCAGAGGGGATTTTGGGGTCAGCCGCCTGCAGGCAGCCAGCGCAGGGCTGCGGGGCACCAGGCAAGGGGAAGCTGCCCGCTGCAAGCCGCTCCCGGGGAGCCTCATCGGTCCCAACGGGAGCCCGCTCCCGCTGTGCCTCCTTCCCCGGGGGCTCCTCCAAAATGGGGAGGCGAGCGAGGCTGAACCCACCTCTCCTGTGCTTGGTGCTTTTCTAAGGTCCCATTTCCCCTTGAAGGGACTCTCCAACCCCCAGCAACTGCCTTCAGGGCAACCAGTTGCCATCCCAAAACGCAGGCACCCCCACCGCCGTCGAACGCTGCCGACAGCCCTGGCACACGCCAGGGCTCTGCACCGCCACCAATGCCGGAGACGTGCGGCTGTCGGGGGTAAGACACAGTCTGTGTGCTCCAGGTACGGCAGCTGCACGCGGCTGATGCTCCTGCCCACAAAATGCCGCCGCAGCACACGCAGCGCGGCACGGAGAGCACAACCCGCCTGCGCTTGGCCATGGGGCGGGAGGGGAGCGGAGCAGCAGGAGCCCGGGGCTGGCCGGGAGCGGGGGGAGTTGTTTGGGGCGGCTCTGCCACCCCGGGCCCCTGCAGCACGGCCGAAACTCGGCCCCACACTGAGACCCTGCCGGCACGATACACCCGGCTCACCACGCTGCTGTCAGAGCTTCTTAATCACAAATCCTGATCCATGACTTAATCGCTATTACTCCAAGCCCTTCCCCTAAATCCTTTTACTGTTTCATCTTTTCGTTGCTGTCAGGGGATGGGGAAGCTCCTTATGTACCGAGTCCCAAGAAAGCTACACCCACCAGCACCCAGCGCCAGCAGCCCGCTGCCCGTGTGCGGAGGCAGGGAAGGAAGAAGCCCAGCATCACCTCCCAGCACGCCTGCGGCTCTCCTCCCTGCACCTTGGCCAGGGTCTTTGCTCAGACTCCCGGGACGAAGCAGAAGGGGCCATTGGGCTACTCAGCACCCACCGGGGAGTGCGCGGGACCCTGCAGTGCTCGCTGGCACCTTTTTGGGGAGGTACAGGCAGGACTTCCACGGGCAGAACAAAACCAGTGCTCACCCACGGCCTGGTCTGGTTTGAAAACGTGGCCGGCAGCGGGGACATGGGAGACTGGATGCTGAGCTTACGCAGGGGAAAGCTGCTTGCCCCCTTTGAGGCCACAAACGTGTCCAGCTCCCAGTAACGTGGCCGCAGGGGGGTGGGAGGGTGCAGAAAGTGCCCACGGTGCTGTGGGAGGAGGCTGGATCGGGGCAGGCAGCGAGCACCGGCTGAGCCCCGCGCCACCCCCACCAAGGCCACCGCTGGCGGCCGCGCCAGTCACAGGCTGGCAGAAAAGGAAAGTGAATCTGGCAAGGACCTGGTTCCTGGGCAAACCCAGGATGCCGAGCCAGCAGCCCTGACTCAGCTGACAGCCCGCGGTTTGCATAATTGATCTCCAGGATGCTAAAAGCCGTGGAAATGAATCAGGAGGGACTGTGCGCTCCCTGAGACTGCAAAAAACTCCCTCCGGATGGACACTGCCTTGCTGCCCCACAGAATGCATCGGTAAACACAAATCCAGTGGAAATGTTCTTGGAGTGCAGCCAGAAAGGGCTCTGAGGCAGCCCCTGCCAGGCCTTTCCATCCCTAGGAACCAAAAAACCTTCCTAACAGACCCAGAGAAAACTTGATTAATTTGCTGCGTTGCTCAAATGTTTGAAACTTCAGTGAGGCATCCCTGAATGGAAGAACAGACTTCAAAGCCTGGGCAAAAGGCGCCTTTTAAATGCATTTTGCATTCCCACCAGAAGGTTTTGCAGCAGACGTTCTCACAGACAGAAGCCCATCCTGGTTTCTAGCCCAAGCAATGAGTAATTACTTCTTGAATAACAAGCAGTCGGCAGCGCAAACCACCTCTCCCCATCCCTGTGGATGTCCTCAGGGTGGGGAGAGAAGGGCTGCGCGCAGGCAGCAGTGCTCACAAGGGTGTTTCTTCACACAAGCACAGGAACCGCCTGCCCCGGGCAGCTCCACGCACCCAAGCGATCGTCCCCGCGTGCCGGGAGCGCATCCTGCCGGAACGGCCCCGGCCTGCCCAGCACAGCTCGTGTGCTTTCACACCTCGCCGTGCAATGCACAAACGCCGCCTCCAGAGCCTCCACTTCTGTCACTCCCTCCCTTCCTGCACCCACAGCAGCTCGGCTGCTCCGCTCCCTGCAGAGGGGACAGGGCAGAGCTTGCGCGCTGGCCGTGGGGTCCCTCGCGGTGCCAGCAGCTGTGCTGGTTGGGCATGGGTGCAAGCCTGCTTCTGATCCTGCTGGTGGACACGGAGCAGGTACTATGAAGTGAAAATGGAGATTTTATGCTCTGAAGAAAAACGTAGAGAGGACAGTCTGGCACCGCGGTAATAGCCGCTTTGTGCATGTGCACTGTAATCGGTGCGCTTGTCTTCCTTAGGCTGAAATTAAACACAAACACTGACTAACCGAGCAGCTTTCCTACACGCCATCCCTCGAATGAATCAGTAAAACCTGGCAGCAGCAGCGCTGCGATGCAGAGACCCCGCGCCCTTTTCATCCCCCACAGCAGCCAAGTGAAGCAGCAATGATTCCCCACGCAGCCCTGAATGCCGAGCGCTGGCGAGAACAACCCCTCCGCTCTCTGCCGCCTCTGACTGCCTCTCGCTTTGTGCACAGCATGAGTCACGCATTTCTCCCTCCGCTCGCACACACAGGCTGAGCACAGGATATCTGGACTGTGCATTCAGCTCAGGCTTACGTAGCTAACGACTTTTTTCCTCTTTTGGCTTTCCGCTTTCGTTTAGCAGACGTTGATCTATTTTTAAAACCTTTTCTGTTAAGAATTAGCATACCGACAAACGATGCTGCCAGTAACGCACCGGATAACACGTGCCCTGCATCAGGGCAACAGAAGCGAAGGCTGATGAGCGCTGCTCTGTCACTAACGGCTCCATATTTGTTGCTTCTGCTCGTTCCCTTGCACAGACATCTCCTCCTGGCACATGACTGAAGATAACTTCAGCAAGAACAGGACAGAATTACAGCCTCTGTCATCTGAGCCAGCAGGAGGAAAGCTGTTCAAGGGATCCTGAACGGGCATAAAGCCTAACCACAGCCCCCCACCCAGGGGGATGGGACCAGCTGAATGTTTGTCCCTGAAAAGAGAGACACGCCTGGGGAAGGCTGCACCCACGGGTCTGGGCTGGGCAGCTTTTGCCATGACCCCGGCCCAGGTGCACGCACCGTGCACAGTGGCCAAATCCTGCACACCGCAGGGCACCGGCTCTCATGGCAGGGCTCACATCAGCTGGGGTACAGGGAGTGCACGCCCCAGGAAGCTTCTGCACACCCCGAGCTCCTCATGCTGCGCACGGGGAGCCCCTGCCCTCCAGCCCTTCAGAGCGGTTCCTGAACCCTGGGCAGAGCAGGGACTGAGCTGGGAGCACCACAAGACTGTGGGTTTGGCCCTGTTTTCTCCAGCCTCCAGCTCTCCACAGGGCGGAGCAGAAACCCAGCTTTGCAGCAGAGCACCATCCTTGGCCCCACAACACTGCCACCTTTGTGCACAGGCACCGGCTGCTCGGCGGCGGTAGGGAACTGGCACAAACACGCGGTCGGGAGAGCAGCTCCCCGAAACAACGTGCTTCCTCAAGTGGAAAGACCCTGATGTCTGCAAGGGGAATTTCCCAGGAAAGCCTTCATCTTTCCTCTCCCCCTCAGACATTATCCTACAGACTAAAGATGCCTCTATCCCTTCTTAAAGGGAAGGATTATTCTGAGAGCTGAGATTATCAAAGGCACAAACCGAGCACTCTCTTCATCCGGGGAAAAAAAATAAATAAATAACTGTGTTTTCCATGGGGATGGATGGGCCCCAAGACCCATGGGTAGACCGGGCGCATCTCTTAAACCCAGCCGAGCAGCAAGGTGCCAGCCCGCTGCTGCAAGTGTTCAAGAAAAGCCCAACATTGCAAGTCACAGAGCGGGGGCTTGGCAGCAGCGAGGGGCAGCTGGGTGAGAGCAGAGGGTGCTCGAGATGGCCCCACGCGTGCCGCCCTTGCCCCGGAAACACTTCCTCCTGCAGACACTGCCGGGGCTTGCAAACCTCCTGACACTGCCCAGCCACCCTGCTCTGCAGAAGGAGCAGATGAAAGGAGAGGTCTCCTCCCTGCCCCAATAACCTCCTGTGGCTGTTGCAGAGATGCCAGAGCTTCAAAGCCTCTTCCCTGCAGCACAAAAACCAAACACAGAGCTCAGCCCCAGAGACCAACTGCGATTGCCCCTTGACAGGAGAGCACAACCCGGGCGAGGGAGATGGTGCCCAAGAGGCCAAGGGTTAATGGAGAGCAACACTCAAAGGAGCAGCGGCCGGCGGTGAGACGCGAGGACAAACCAGCAACAGCACTGGACTCTGCCAGCAACAGAACCCCCCTTGGGTTGCAGATGATCCCTGGCGATTTCTCCAGTAACAGGGTTTAGCAGCACCGAGCTTCTGCATTTTTAACAACGCAGCAAAAATGCCAGGCCGCTATCCCTGGGGAAAAGGGACCCACACAACGAAACCTCCACCACAGGGCATGCGCGAGGCAGCTCCCACCACCCCGCGCCCCCGCACCGGGAAGCAGCGGGAGGCATCGCCGAGCTCTGCGCAGCCGGCGAGGGAAGTGGGAGCCGGGCAGTTTAACAGACCAAATGATTCAACAAAATCCTTTGTTCCTCTCCATCAATCCATCACAGCCGTCCTGGCTGCAGCCTCTGCATCCCCAGGCACAGCCCCAGCCCAGCAGCTCACAAAACCAGATTTACAGACCCCTGCCTCCTGCAGCCGCACGCTCTCTCCCTGTCTCGGTGTGGGGACAGTGGCAGGGTGTGACCGGCGGTTGCAAAACGGCCCAGTGATAATTTCGCGCTGCACAGGCACGAGCCAAGGGGGGCTGGATTGACTCTTTCGAGCCTGCAATGTCATCCCTCCCCTCCCGAAGGGGTTCAACGAAATCAGCCTTTAACCCACGTTAGAGAACAGCCCTCTGCAGAGCGCACACAGCCCCAAGTACTGGCATTTGAACCATCCAGGCCATTAACCACAAAAAATGTGGCAGGCATTATTCAAAACAAGCAACTTCTCCTCCTTGACCCCACCCTGCTTTTCTGCAGCCGGAGCAGAGAGCCGACAAGCAGAAGGCGCTCGCTTGCTCCTTACCTTGGGTCCCGGCCTCAGGCTGCGGCGGTCCCAGCGGCGGCTCGCAGAGCTCCTTTAGCGGCGAGCAGACCGGCGTTTCTGCTTCAGGGGTCTCAAAATTACCTTCGGAGTCCGAGCTGCCGAGGGGGGGGAAAAGAGTGAGGAATTACCACTTTCAAGGCCAGCTCCGAAATCCTCCGCACTGCCTACACATCCAGCCAGACCGGCTCCCGGGCCAGGCCAGCCCGCTGTAGGCATCCTGCGGCCGCCACTCTCCTTTCCAGCAGGCCACGCTAGCAAACGGAAAAGGGAGAGCAGGTGAAACAGGACCGCGAGCATCCCCCCGCGCACCCCCAAGGCCCCGGGGTTGCTTTTGTCAGGGCTCTCCCCGTCACCCCGAGCTTTCCGAGCATCCACCACTGACCTCCAAGGACGCGGCAGCCCGGACGGCATCTTCCCCTAGGGCTCGGGGGGCCGCCGCGCAGCGAGTTTGGGGAGCCAGCCTCGACGCGCTCGCCTGGCGCTCGCCAGCACCTTCTCCGGAGAGCAGAGCTCGCCATTTCCGAGCAGCTCCGGCCAGCGGGCCGGCTCGGCCAGGCGCCCCGTCTCTCCCAGAGCCGCTGCCCGGGGGAGCGCCGCGGGCTCCCGGCGCCGCCGAGGAGCCGAGGCGATGCGAGGCGGGGAGCGGGGAGCGGGGCCGGAGGGAGCCGGGGCCGGCGGGCGCCCCATGCACGGCGCGGCCCCGCATGCACGCGGGCCACGGCGAGCGCGCCCGTCCCCGTACTTGCCTGAAGCCCGGCGACTTGCTCTCCGCCTGCGAGTCCTCCTCCGCCTCTCGCCCGACCCCTCCATCCTCCCCCTCGGGGGCGCCCCCGCCGCGCACCGCCGACCACGTCCACCTGGCCCACTGCACCGGGGACAGCAGCTGCCAGGCGCTGAACGCCATCGCCGCTCCCGCAGCTCAGCTCAGCGCGGCCGCGCCGGCCCGGCCCCCGCCGCCCGCATCTCCCCGCCGCCGCTCGGCGGCTGCCGGCGCAGGGCCCTCCCCGGACCGTGCGGCTGCCGCCGGGGAGAGCGCCCGCCCCCGCCCGCGCCGCCCCGCGCCGCCCCGCGCCCCCCGGCGGCGCCGGCCGGGGGAGCGGCCCGGGGCGGGGAGCCCCGACGGGGGGGAGAGGGAGAGGGGGAGGGCGCCGGGGCCGGGGCCGGGGGGGGGTCGCCGGGGCCGGGGGGGTCGCCCGGCCCGCTCCGGGCGCCGAGGGCATCGCGCCCCCCGCCCCGCGCCGCCCCTCCGCCCTGCACACTCGCCCACTCCTGCGGCACACCGGGACGGGCGCACCGGAGCCGGGCACGCCGGGCCGGGCACACCGGGCAGAGCCCCCCCCGCGGCCGCAGGGAGCCCCGGCTCTCGCCCCGACCTCTCCCAGGCCGGCCAGGGGCTGCACCTGCGCCCCCACCCAGCCGGCGCCGCTTTCCCCCCACTCGGGCCGTGCCAGCAAACGCCGCCCGCCCGCCGGGAGCTGCCCCGCGGGGCCAGCGGCCCGGGGAAGCCTCGCTCCCAGGGGCGAGGAGGGGGCGGCCGGGACCCAAACGGAGCCGGTCGCTGCCGGGGGTCGGGCGCGGGGAGCTGGAGCCGGGGACGGGCGGCAGAGGAGAGGGAAACACCTGCCCCTCCTGTTTTCCAAGGAAATGCCGACTTCGCTGGCCCTGGCTGATGCTATATCCTTCCGTGGCAGCGAGTTTTATTTATTTATTTATTTAACTATTGTTTAAAAATAACAGCAAATTGTCCCTTCGGAAGGCAACGCTGGCATGCAACTCCCTTGGGAATTTTCCCCCTAACGAGGGCTCTCACTCCCCAGTTCGTGATCTCCCACATGCTTGCTAGAGAGAGGCGCATAATGTTACTGATGCAGCGTCCAAAGCACCGCAAGGAATGTCCGGGGCTTTGGCAGCAGATCCGTTACAGGCAGCGGCATTATCGGCTCTGGACAGTTGCTGCCGTGGAGCCTGCAGCTCCCCAGTGCCCGTGCTGACGGCCAGCACACCCCAGGCTGGCACACCCTGCTCCATCGGCAGCTCCCAGGCACGGGCTGGGAAAGGGCAGACAACTGTCCAGCTGCAAAACCGGCCCAGCCCATCGAAAAGCAGCACTACTGGCCCTCGATAGCCACACCAAGTGCTCACGTGGCAGGCCAAGACCACAGCTCGATGCTGTTCTGTGAATCATCAGCTAGCTCGCAGCGCAAGGAATGCTTCCGCATGGGCAGAGAGGCCTCTGGATCGGGAGGGACCCGTCCATCTGGTCTGGCTGCCTCTGACACCAGCCTCTATCAGGCACTTCAAAGGGCCTCATTCCTCATTGTGGAGCATCTCAAATAACCTCCCTACAGGGAACCTTTCTTCCAAGCTTCCATCTGTTGGTGTCCTTATTAAATATATGTCATTGCTGCACGCTTTAGTGTCTGGACTCTGACAACGAAAGGCTCTTAGCCCCTCACACAGCATTTCCAAATTCCCCCCAAGAGCAAAGGCACTGCCAGTCGCCCCAGCAGGTCAGTGGCAGAAGCAGCCCATGCCCCCAGGCACGTGGGGTAGCAGCGCAGCACCACCACCACGTCACCAGGGTCCTGGGGACAAGCCTCACAGACCTCGTGGCCACTGTGCAGCAGACACCGAGCCACAAGTGGACTAAGTGACACTTATCAGAGCTTATCTGAAAAAAACAAGAGGGCAAAGCAGCAGCAGAACCTCAACATCCTCTTGCCTACGTCTGCTCTGAGCAGAAACACGCAGCCACTTCCCCCCATCTGAGGCAGCAGAGCTGATTTCTGCAGATGAATTTTACATAAGGAGATCTTCAGCATGTGTGCCGCGGTGCGAGCCGTGCCGCAGCACCACGCTCTGCAGCCTCAGCTCCTCCTTCCTCTCCCCCTCCCTGCCCGCCACTTCACAAATCGCTGCTGCCCCAAAAGACCCCGTTGAGCGACCACACCACTGCGTTTCAAAACGGCTCACGGCTGCCTGGATCCTGCCAGGGACCTCATGGAGCAAACAGAAATGCGAATCACGGAGGAGCAGCAGCTGGTGCGGGTGCTAGCAGCAGGACCAGGCTGCCTCTGCTGCAGGAGGAAGGAGCTGCAGCAGCCAAGGCAGCGATACACTGATTTCTGCAGCCCCCACTTGTTGGGCAGGGGAGCTGGGACTCAGGAGGAAGTTAGCAGCATCCTTCCATTGTGAAGGCTGCACGAACAGCGCGCCAAGAGGGTCGCCTCCCACCAGCCTCAGAGAGGAAGAAGGAGAGTGGCTGGCAGGAACAGGGTCAATGGGACTGAAGGGCACCGGCCAGGAAGCTCCGGACCTGCAGGGCCCTGGGGCAGGAGGATATCGGAGCAGCTAAACAGCGAAGCCTGCTTCCACCTGCTGTTTGCGATGAGCAATTAAGAAAATGCCTCGAGTGGCATTTTCCAGCTTGGCACCCAACCCGGACTGGCAGCAGCACTGGCTGCAAACCAAACGTTGAGGAGATAACCTGACTTTGTCGGTCACACCGGTGGCTCTGGCTGCCAAATACTGCTTAGCAGAGTCAGCAGACACATTTCTGCAGACCGGAGAGGATGCTGACCTGTTCAAAACCAGACCTGCCAGCAGTTTCCATCAGCACAGGACAAGCGGCAGCCAGCGCACGCAGCAGCCGGACGGCCTGGGCTGTCCGTGTCACTGCTGTCACCCCCACCCTGGCGCAGGACATCGCTGTGCTAAGCACTGCCCGAGCACGGAGACACGCAGCAATGTACCAGCTAAGGCCGCCCCGCAGATCCCTGCTCTGGGCAGCCCCAGTTGCTACAGGAAAGGCAGCAGGCAGCGGGCACAGCACGCAGCGGGCACACGCACCACACAGCGGGCACACAGCACGCAGCACAGCATCTCCTGCAGCACAGAGCGACCTAGAAACCAGCCACAGCTCGCACAGCTCTGCCTTTGCAGGAAAGGGGGAGAGAAGCGGCGCTCTGCTTTAGCAGGGACCAACGCGCCCTGCCCAGGGGACGGAGCAGCCACCCAGACCTGAAGCTCACACGGCGTCAGAGACCTCAGCCACAGACAAAGCCGCAGCCCGCAGGAGCCTTCTGCAAAAAGATGCCAGTCCTCGCTCCCACTCCTCACGCTGAGCTTTGCAGGAAGCCAGCTGTGCCCAGGGATAATGGCTGTGCCCCAGGAAGGACTCTCCCCGTCTCACAGTCTGGCTGGCAGCAGTGCCTCTGCCTGACCTCGGTCCTAGAAGCGCGTCGTGCCCCATCCTTCCCGCTGTCACCACGCCTTAGTCCCCAGGAAGGGTGCAGGAAATAAAAGCTGAGGAACAGGAATCATACGGCCGCACTGGGCCGTGTTTTAAGTTTTAAGCTGTAAGTGCCCCGGGTTAGAGGAAGGAGTGTACCTGAGTTTCCATTCTTGTCCCTTTCATTAGGCAGAAGAACATCTATTTCTGGCTGCGGAGCTTTTCTGGGCACGGCTCTGCAAGCCAGCGCATCCATTTCTAGCTCAGAAATGGATCTTTTTTGGGTTCTCAGTTTTCTTCTCCAGCTGCCCGAGAGCCTCCACCCCTGCTGCTCTGCCGCTCCACACAAGGAGCCTGCCCACAGGGACCCAGGTCCCCTTCCACCGACACCGGGTGCCCGCAGTGTCCCTGCCGAGGCAGGGGACGGAGCCAGGCAGAAGGACCGGGCTCTCTCCCGGTCTCCACCAGCATCACAAACACACGGGCAGAGCCAGGGACCTGCAGAACTGGTGTGCAAGGCCACAGCAT